>NT_165976.1:2461061-2485073 GCF_000143365.1 Chaetomium globosum CBS 148.51
GGACTTGTGGTAGCGCTGGATGTCGCTGCCGAGATCGCTGAGGAGGCGCTCGAATTCCGAGACTTTGACGAGGGCGGAGGAGATGACGCGCTCCATTCGTTGGTACGCTCGGGAGAGGGCTGGGTGTGGACGGGCTGGTGCCGCGCCACCGCTAGCCGGGTCCTGCTGCTGCTGGAAGCGGGTTTCGTAGTACTGGGCGGCGCGGTTGCTGACTGTCTCGATGTGCTGCAGGCGGCGGCAGAGAGCCAAAAGGAAGCCCCGCGTGGAGGAGCAGAGGAGAAGCTGCAGGGCGACGTTGTTCTTGGATTCGAGGTATTTGGCTAGCTCGGGAAAGCGCTTCGGGCCGCTGAGCATGGCGGTGATCTCCGGGTCGTCGAGGAGCTCAAAGAGGGAATCCGAAAGCCAGGCAAGCAGCGAGATGCCCCAGGCCGTGCATCCCGTTACAGCGTCCACCACATCCGGGTCGTCGAGAGGGATCAGCTTCTCTTTGGTGCCTATTGGCGAGTTGCTGGCAACTGTGATGACGAGGAAGGCACCCTTTACGCTCAGCGCAAGCATGGCGAATTTGCCGCCATGCGAGCGGGGCCTGAAATCGCCGTGGAAGCCGAGATGGTTGATGACGCTGAGGCAGTGTTGCAGTGGAACGTTCTTGACAAGCTGTTCGTGGTGGGTATTTTCTGAGTAGTCGACGACAATCTTCAACATGTTGACCGTTTCCTTTACCCATGAAGATGCGAAGTCTGGGAATTGCGCAAACGGCCGGGCTATTGCTAAAACATCGTCACATGCAGCCCTGGCTCGCGGCAGTGGCGGATAACGCAACAGTTAGGGCGACTCGGATTGTCTTCTGATCAACTAGAGCAAGGCTCATTAGCATTCACTTGAGATCGTGCCGTATAATCACGGGACGACAGCCATACCATTCTTGAATTCGGTTTCCGAGTTTTCCATCGGGTGGTGTAGTCTATTCCATTTGATAGCCGAGTCCTCACCAATCTGGACGAAGGAGCAGTTGGTAGGTGAGAAGGCTACTTGCAAGCCTGGTAAAGCAATAATATTAGTAGAGGCGACAGGCAGATGGTAGGGTAGGGGGAGGAAGTACTCACATGGGGTATCGTTGACAAAGTGAAATCCGACCTGGAGGGGATGCATGATACTGTCAGTATTGAGCTCGTTGTATATCTCATCCATCGTGAAGCGATTCCTGTACTGGACGGTCCCATCACTGAAGGCGAAACACAGTACTCTGCCAAATTGTGTTGTAGTGACAGCCACAACCACTTTGGGCAGTATTATCGGCTCGAGTTTGCGCAGGTGTGTCAAGGTCTAGAATACACAAGTTTAGTTACGCTATGGAGGTAAAATATCGAGTTGCGGAATACGTACGGGAAGCGCTGAGGTGTTACCGTTTTTCGACCCCAACTGCTCGAAAGCAGGAACAAGGGCCTGGGGTTGGTCGCTAAGAACCTCCCAGCGGTCGATGATGCTTTGGCTCTCTTGTTGGTAGGAAGAGGCGTCTTGTGGGACGTAAGACCGCACTGTCAGGACGACAGGAGGGTGCATGGGTTGTGACTGGGCCGTGTGAGCGGAAGGGAGGATTTCGATATGCGAAAGCCGAGATACAGAGGCGTCCACGGCTGATTCACTTGACCCATATTGAACCCAGCTGGTCACAGCCACGTGGCTTTCTCGAAGAGATGGCCTCAGGGGCTGACTCTGGGATAACACTTGTTTATCGACCTGAGGCAGGCCCCACTGGATGCCAACTCTCACGATCCTGAGCTGCTTTGAAGAGGTTGCGAGAGCGACCAACAGAGTGTCTGAGGGCGTGCATGTATTAGCCGACGAGACGATAAAAAGGGGATCGGGGAGAGCCGTTACTCTTGTCAGAACACAACGAGGCGTGCGTGATTAGATCGTCAGAAGAGGTTACGCTCTCGAGCTCAAGCGCCGTTTCTTCTGGCCGGCCGTTATTCTGCGTGAAGAAAAGTTTGAGGAAGCCATTCGTTGTGACGCATAGGAAGGCACTTTTAGATGGGTTCGGGTGCCAAGGGCCCGAGGCTGGGAAGAACTGATGTTCATATCTATACTCGGACTGGCTTTTGGTAGCTGGGCCGTGAATAAGATGAAACTTTTTGAGGAGCGAGTTAGGGAGGCATCATTCGCCGACTGAGGGTACGTCCAAACCAACTTGCCTGCTTGTTAGAAGCCATTCCCTGGGGCAACCAATAGCAGCCAACGACGGCGTGGAGGTCGTCGGCGGCGTCGGTTTCCCAGCGGCGGGCCGGATAAGGCTGGTTGTTGGCGATGGAGAAACTCAGGATGGTGAGGCGTCCGAGGGCATCGATGACAGCGAGATCGGGACTCATGGTGGGGCTCCAGGCCAGGTGGACGAAGGGGGCGCTAGATGAGGCTAGCGAGATGGAGGCAGGAGGGTTTGGGGCGGGCGGGGATACGGTAGGCGAAGGGGGGGGACCATGAACTTGGCTCGCTGAGGCCCCATTCGGTGGTATCTGGGATGGCTGCGGATGAAGCGCAGCTCGACCGACATGGCGTCCTTGGCGATGGTAGCAATGGTGCCTTGTCGTGACCAGGCAATTCCCTGGCAACAGCCACGAACACGTAGATCGTCTAAACGCTGCAGCAGACTCTTGCTCACTAGGGGGCGAGGTGGCAGACCGGCGAGGGCGTCGTCCATGACGGGGTCCCCAAACAGGTCGACCTCCTCCAGCGCCATAGCACTACCCATACTCCCCAGGCCCTCCATCCCCTCCATCCCCTCCATTCCCCCCATTCCCTCCATCCCCTCCATGCCCTGAATCCCCTGCATGCCTTCGATTCCCTCTAACCCCTGCATGGTTCCGTCGACGTTCATAGAGTCGCCCTCTAAGAGAAGGGCCATGTCGTGGTTGCTCATACGGGTGGGAGACGAGTGGTATGAGTGGTATTAATAAGGTTGGTTGTAGGATGTCCAATAATGCACCAACTAATAAGTGCAAGTGGAGTGCGATATTGGGCAGTTGGTGGATGACCCTGAAATAAACCCAATGAATAACTGGAGAATTGGAGATGATTGATGGATGGTGTTTGCCAGCCTTATTCAGCGTTGTCCACCGTTGCGAGGAGAAAAGTTATCTGTGCAGCCGAAATGAATGGAAAAGTGAGAGTGGCTTATCATATAACTAAATTAGGAACGCAAATGATGAATGACGGTTTACCTAGGAAGGTGTTTTAACTTTCCAGTTGTGCAGGGAAGTTGTAACCTTGATGAGATAGAAGCTTAGCTGCTATCAGGCCTACTGGATGCAGCCACACGCCTCTGGCATGGAACATGCCCCACTGCGCAAGTGTAGTTCAAGCCACAGTTCAAACGCCAAGGTGTGGCTAACTCGGTACCGAGCTGCGGCTGCCAGAGCAGGGACGGAACGGTCAACCACGCGGGGCATGCCGGGCATGCCAAGCCCCGTTTCCGAGCAACGCGCTGAAGTGCAGTGGATCGGGTTCCTCCTTGTGGGCTGGGCCCTGGCTGGACCCCTTGAAGAGCACCCGAGGCACGTCATCTGGGTTTGGGGCTGAAGCGGCGGGAAGAGGTACGAGGTTGCTCCAGACATCATCACTGATGATAATGGCTGTCAAAGTGGGCAGTCACACTAGATTGACAGAATCATCAGCATTTCCCAGAAAAAAAAAAGATGATCCGGTAGTTATTCCCAGCTGACCCCTCTCCCCCGTTTTCCTTTTGCGGGAAGCAGGTGGTTTTTCCATGTTTAACCAGGCCACTCCCGAAAGTACCGAGCCAGGGAGGGTTCTCTCTAAAAAAATGGACTGAGCACCAAACGAAAAAAGTCCACTTCATGACTCTACAAAAAGTACTGCTAGTGCATATTTATATGCAGGTGGCTGCTCTTTAAAAACTGCATAGCCAGTTGCTGGCAAGACGATGTTTGTTACCTAGGTAGGAACCTAGGTAGTGACGAAATGATGCCAGCAAAGTAGCAAAGTCACGCTCGGGGCCGTGAACTGATGGGGAGGGAATGAGCTCTGCTGCCAATCGCTGGCACCATTCCATGGATCCCGTGCCCCTTTTTGGTTTGGTTTGCCAACAACCCCCGACAAAGATGGAAGGCCAACCCGCAACAATGCCCAGCCGTGAATAATCTGTAACGTTAATGAATGCACGACAACAACCAACTTCCATCCCTTCAACTACCACCCCCATCCAAGCCATTCAGGCCATTCATGCGCCAACTCCTGAATAGGAGTTAACAATACCACTGGGCTACCTACCAAGAGACCGGTATTGTTCTTAGCCCAAACGCCAACAGATGAATGAGAAGGACTGCGCAAAGCTGTCAAAAACACGCGCCTGCACAACAGCCATGATATAACCTCGCACCTTCCATTCTTTCTTTCGGCTAGGGCCCATTTCCACTCCGAGAAGCCAGCTTTCCAATCAGTCACGCAATTGAAGCGTTGCCGACTCCACGTGGGCCCTCAACAGACCAACATTGCAATCATGGAATCTCTAGAACACCAGCGGCTTCCTTCCTCCCCTCTCTCCTCGCCGCTCTCCGTCCTTTCAAACTCACCCTCTCCACCCAGCGCGCTATATATTTCTAAACGCTACCCTTCGCCTTCTTCCACTACCGTGTCGGGAAGCGCATCGCCTGTGAAATTTCCCGACATGGAAATCCCAGGTGCGGACAGATGGACCCCCGCCGAGTAAGCGCCGCCGGATTGCCGCTCCCGCGAAGCCACGCACCACCGCCTATATCGATTTGGAAAATCAAGGCGAAGAGGAGGATGCGGATCTCAAGAGGCTCATGGTGGCTCTGCGAAAGAAGAAGAAGATTGTGGTCATTGCAGGTGCTGGCATCTCCGTATCTGCAGGAAGTAAGTTTCCTCTTTACCAAAACGTGGGTCCCAGTCCGTCCGCTAACACTGGTTGTAGTTCCCGATTTCCGATCCTCGACAGGCCTGTTCGCCACTCTCCGTGGGCAGCATAAACTTAAGGCGTCCGGGAAACATCTCTTCGATGCGTCGGTATACAAACACGATTCGTCCACCGAATCCTTCCATACCATGGTTCGCGAGCTGGCTCAGATGACCTCCGATGCGAAGCCGACCCCGTTTCACCACATGCTGGCGTCCATCGCCGCCGAGGGCAGACTTATGCGCATGTATAGCCAAAACATTGATACCCTCGACACCCAGATGCCGCCCCTGGCGACTACAGTCCCTCTAAACACCAAGGCGCCCTGGCCGACAACTATCCAGCTCCACGGCGGACTCGAAAATATGGTGTGCACAAAGTGTGGCTACCTGGAACGTTTCAACGCATCGCTGTTCGAGGGCCCGGAACCGCCGCCGTGCGAGAAGTGCAAGGAACAGGATGAGGTGCGGACTGCTTTTGCGGGGAAGCGGAGCCACGGAATTGGGAAGTTGCGCCCAAGGATCGTGCTTTATAACGAATACAATCCAGACGAGGAGGCCATCGGAAACGTGTCCAAGGCCGACTTACGGAGGGTTCCTGACGCCGTCATTGTGGTCGGCACGAGTTTAAAAATCCCTGGGGTACGGAGGCTGGTCAAGGAGATGTGCCAGTTGACCCGGAGCAGAAGGGACGGCATCACAGCGTGGGTTAATCTTGACCCGGAGCCGCAAGGCGCCGATTTCAAGGATTGTTGGGATCTCGTGGTGCGCGGGAAGTGCGACGATATCGCAGAGCTCGTCAACCTTCCGCGCTGGGATCAGCAGGATATTGGAGACCGTGAGAGCTATATGGTCACCGGGGATGAAATGAAGGAGAAGAGGTGCACGGACAGTCTGAATCGCGATAGGATCGACGTTCTTCTCGAGCGCAAGCGGTCGAGAAGCGCGGATGGTGAGGGCTTTGTCGCTTCTCGGGAGGAGCTGGCACCCGCGGACCGAAGATTCGAGCTCCCCGGGCGCGGCGGCATGCCTACTCCGAGCGCGACTCCACGAGTCCGCAGCCCTCTTCCCTCCGTCAAGCCGGTGGCCAAGGGGAAATCAAAGCAGGGTACCCTCGCGTTCGGCAAAGAGGGCGTTTCGACAACCGCCCTACCACCAAAACCCGCTGCCCCCAAGCGGAAGCCCCGTCAGGCCAAGAAGGAGCCCGCAAAGCCGAGAAACAGGCTCGACCAAACCTTCCGCGCCACCAAGTCCACCATATCAGTGACACTCAAAGACATCAAAACCCCCCCAAGGCGGCCTCCTTCGGAAGCCGACTCTTCAGATTTGTCCTCCCCCATCGACCTGCCGGCCGATTTTCTCAGCCTGCCTTCTTTGCGCCCCAAAAACAAGGTCACCAAATCCATCCCGCTCACTGTTCTCACTGGCCCACCGAACACCGATAACAGCGGTGCCCTTCGCCGGGCGGGCGCGGCAAGGTCCAGGAACGGGGAGGAGAACATGGCGAGCAGCCCCCCGACCACCCCGGTCGAAGAGACCAACGCCGCGTCCTTGGGCACCATTTCCCCTACCTCCAAGCCGAGGAGCATGAGTCATCTCATTGATTGACCGGCTACGGGGTGCTGTGGCATGTGACAGGGAGGGTCAGGGGCTTTTAATGAAGGTGGGGCGGTTGGGGGTTGCAGCGGGCGGCGTGGCTCTGTTTGCTGTGGCATCAGGAAGGGGATAGGGGTGCTGGTGAATTGGGGGGCATAATTACGATGGTTTTACTCGTGAGGCCCACGGGAGGGTTCTTTTCCGTTTGATGGGCTGGGATATTGCTGTGCTGGTACCCGGGTTTGAGAGGGTGAGAGAGAGAGGGCACCACTTGGGAGGAATATGGTCGTCCCAGTCGGCGATGCCGAACCTGGCTCGAAAACCGAAATAATTGCAACATGATAGAACGGATAATCTTCCGTCGAGAGTTCCTATGCTTGAAAATATAGATAAACAACCAACCCTGGGGGTTGGCTGAACTTGCTGCTTCGAAAGTATCACTTCTTGCTCTCCAGTGACTTGCAAAAATAAAACTTGATGATAAACTATGTACCCATACATACAGCATTGTTGATTACCTTTATCAGGATCCGTCAGACACCCCAATGCAGTACAAATATGCCATGCCTCTCCCTATTCTCATGATCTATAAAATCGGCCAGGGTGTAGGAACGGAGGAAACATCTGGCTCGAGCCGCTGACCATGACTGACAACCCAAGGCAAAAAATATGAGACAAAAGTAGCACCAATGACCGTCATTTTACGCGCCCTAGCGACAACCCCCAAGCTATACGTAAAACAGAGAATGATAGGTAATAGAAAACAGATCCCAAGCAACGCTAAAACAATGCACATGGTTTCCCTTTTTCTTTCTCCATATTGCCACGGCGCCGCCCATCATTTACCCTGCACGCAGAGCGAAATTAAAAACATCACCGCTGCCTCGAGCTCAAGCCTAAAACCCCAGAGTCCCAAAATGGGATGCCATGGCGCCCCTCCCCCTGCGTCTCCCTATAGCCTCGCCATGACTGATGCAAACTCCCGGGTATGTGCTTTATCCGCAAAGGCGAGTGACATAAAACAAACAAAAAAATAGACAAGTCACCGCCCTGTCGCCCCCGTTCTTTCAGCTCCGTTGCGCCAAACCTATGCATGATGTGTGTAGAATATAAAAAGGAAAGGGAGGTTGAAGACCCATGGGAAAAGAAAATGACAATCCGTCGCGCTCCAGCGGCAAAATCAAAACGGTTTCGGGTTCCGCCCCCAACCTAATAAGGGCTGTGCCTGGCCGGCGGGCTCCGGTTCTGCCACAGCGAGTTCCGGACAGGGACATTTCTGTTTTCCGACCGGCGGTGGCGCTGGAAGTTTAGACGGTCGCCGTCTTCGTAGTAGTTGCGGCGCTTGGGCTCCTCCCGGCGGTCGTCCCTCCTGTCATCGCGCCTTTCCTCGCGCCGCTCCTCGCGCCGGTCGTCGCGGTAGGGGTCTCGGGCACGGCGGTCCTCGCGGTCACTCGCAATCTCGCCATCCTCGAGGTCCGGGTTCCTCCCACGCCTGGCCTCCTTGGCTCGGCCCTCCTCTCGCTCCGCCCTGTCTTTCTCCAGGAGATCGCCAAACATCTTCTGGAGCCGCTTGCCGGAAACCTTCACTTCGCCGATGGGCCAGATCGAGGACAAAAATTCCCTGTGAATCCGTCAGCATTCGGCGGGGATCTGATAGTTTAGTTAGGCTCGGTGTTGCTTACCAGAACTGGGGCTCCAGGCTGTCAAGGTCGGTGCCGTCTGCCCGCAGGCCCTTCAGGAAGCTTCCGAACGCGCGAATCTCCTCTCCCAGGATTCTAGCCCGTTCTTTCGTGGCCGGGTACCGCTCTTTGGAGTATATGATGCGCTCCATGTTTGCCTTAAGCGGCCGGAGAACTGACCAGACCAGTTGAGTATTATCGGAGTTGTCAATCTTGTCATCAGGCAACTTCGCAAGCTCCTGGAACCGTTCAACCGCCTTCTGCCTGTCGTGCTTGTATCTCTCCATGGTCGCCGCGTCCATCCTTGGCTTTTCCTTCACCTTGACCTTCTTTTCGTGCCTGTTGTCGGCTTCCACCTTTCGATGCTTGGCATTGCGGTCGTCATAGTCATCGCTGTACTTTCGCTTGTCTGGCCGTGGAGTCCCGCGGTCGTTGGCGTTGCTGTAAGACCGGTGGTGATCGCGATCACGGTGTTGGCTCGCCTTCTTAAGCATGGGCGGAGCTGGAGAGGCAGACACAGAACTGCCCTCCCCACGACGTACACCGTTCGTCAGAAGCTTCTTGCTGCGGTGATGATTTTCGACCGCCTTTTTTGCGTTCGGATCGTTAGAATATTTGGCCATGAGGACGGATAAGAGATATTCTGACCGCCGAACAAGATGAACAGCGCCCGGGGACTGAATGCCCTTGTCGTCAGTTTTGCGGCGTTCCTCTTTCTTGTCCACTCGGTGCTCTTCCAGGAAGAACTTTTCGTGCATTTGAAGCTCAGGATCATCTCTGATCTGCGTCCAGGCGCCAAAGCCATACTTGTCAATCCCTAAAAGGAGCATGCCGTCTTCGCGCGCTCCCCATTCGCAGGAGTACTGGGCTGATTTACTGGCATCTGGCAGCCTGAACGTCATGGCATCGCCGTGTTCTTCAAGCACGCGGCGCAGGAGCTTAAGCTGAGGCGGCCGATCCACAACGGTTTCGGCGTTGACTTTGCGAACCTCCCCGAAATCCACCAAAACAGCTTTCTTGTCTTTTTTCGCGAGAGGCTTTCCTGCCTTCTCCTCTTCCTCGCGCAGTTTCTCAGCATTGGCATCCACAGCTTGTTTGCTCACAGTGGTAAGTTCTTCAATAATCGACTTGAGGAACCCGTGGTCCCGGTCACTAAGACGAGCATCGTGGACGATTTCTTCCTCGCGGTCGTCAAAAAATCCGTAACGGAAGAAGGCGCGGATGAGATTGCGCGTCTCTTTCTCGTTAAGAGGACGCCGTGGATCCGAAAGCAACGCCCGCTGCTCTTCCAGCTCATCCAGTTCCTGTTTCTCGCGTTGTCGTTTCTTCGCGAGACGTTCGGCCCGGTCAGTTTCGATACTCTTCTTAGAGCCTTTGAGCGCAGCCTTGCGAGGAGCATTTTCTTCCATCGCCTTGGCTAGGTACTCATCATGTTTTTTCTGTTCTTCTCCTGCCTTGATGGCAGCAAGCTCTTCCGCAGGAATGATTTGGTCCCAGTCGAGAGCCAGATCGTCGACTTTGACATCCGTGACTTGCATCCAATTCTCCCAGTCAATACCGCCACTGCTGAGGTTGATTTTGTCATCAACGTCAGTCTTGGTGACCTCGGCATTCTCGAGTATCGCATCGATATCAAGTTGCTCGAGTTTCTCTTGGTTCCCGGATTGTTCGAACAAGTTCTGAGAACGCATCTTGAGAATCATAGAGATGTCCTCGGCCGTCTTTGCCTCGTCGATATTCACACCTTTCTCTTTGAACTGCTCACGGAGGGCCTTGCCCTCATCCGTGACGCCGGCTTGAATGGTAAGGTACTCTAAGAAGAGTTTATTGCGCGCGCGATTAACGACTTCTTCTTCGATGGTCTGCTTAGCAACCAGGCGATAGACGTTAACAGGCCGTTTCTGCCCGATCCGGTGGGCTCGCGCCATTGCCTGCAAATCGGCCTGGGGGTTCCAGTCCGAATCGTAGATGATGACTGTGTCAGCGGTCATCAGGTTGATGCCCAGGCCGCCAGCTCTTGTTGACAATAAGAAGCAGAAGTCGTCACTGTCGTCGGCGTTGAAGTGATTAATGGCCATACGGCGAGGCCCAGCGGGGATTGTGCCGTCCAGCCGTTGGAACTGATAACCGCGTACTCGAAGATAGTCGCCCAAGATGTCGAGCATCTTAACCATCTGACTGAAGATTAGGACACGGTGGCCGTCCTTCTTTAGCTTCGCAAGGAGTTGGTCGAGGAGCATCATCTTGCCGCTGCTGGTGATGAGGCCCTTGATTTGGTCCTCTCGACGAGAGCTCCCAGCAAGCACCCGCTCTTCGGCACCCGCGAACATGTACGGGTGATTGCTGACCTTTTTTAACTCCATCATGATATTGAGCAAGGATTGTTTATGACCATTGCTAGCATCACGGAGGGCAGCATAGTTCCGCGTGAGGATATTCTTGTAGTATTCCAGCTGGACGTCGGAGAGTTCGACACGAATGATCTTCTCCGTCTTCGGCGGTAGGTCAGACTCGACCGTCTCCTTGGTCCGGCGCAAGATGAAAGGCGCAATGGAGGTATGTAATTCCCGAAGCTTTTCTTGAGTCTTCTTGCGCTTGGCCTCGCTCTGCTCTTCGTCGGCGACCTCCTTGTTATCGGCCGACGAGAGCAACTCAAGCTCCTCGTCAATCAAGACCTTTCCGGGGTTGAGAAAGTCCAAAAGTGCCGACAGCTCGGCAAGGTTGTTCTGAATTGGTGTGCCGGTAATGAGGACCCGGCAGGGGATACCAAAACTGTTAAGCTTGTGGTACAGTTGGGATTCCCGGTTCTTCAGGCGATGAGCCTCGTCGACTGCGAGGACCTGCCACTTGATGCCCTTGAGATTCTCGGCATCGGCAAGAATATAGTCGTAAGAGGTGACCAGAACATTGAATTTGGTCTTCTTCGGATTTCCATCTACGAACAGCTCGTGCTCTCGGATGCTGGCGCGGGCCGCCTCGGGGCCCAGGTAGACGACGTAGTTGATATCTGGAGCCCAGTGGTTGAAAGTGTCGCACCACGCTGGGATGACACTAAGAGGGGCGACGACAAGGAAAGGCCCCTCTTGGCCGCGATCGTTGCGGAGCCAGCTGAGAAATGAGACAGTTTGGACCGTCTTACCGAGACCCATTTCGTCGGCCAGAATGACGTTGTTCCCCCGTGTCCAGTTGAGCGCAAGGAAGTTGAGTCCCTTTAGCTGGAACTCGCGAAGTTCGCCATTCGTGACATAGGATGGCTGCTGCTCCAATTTGGTCATCCTTGAGCGGGTATCGGGGTTTGCTTCTCTTCGATCTGATTGCCAGGAGCGTGACGACCGATCCAGGAATTGGTCAATCTTGTCTTGTGCATGACCACTGATCACGGTGGCATCTTCCCATGTGCAGTCATCGTACTGGAGGCCTTTCCACTTGACGAGATATTCGAGGTCTTCGTCTCCATCGCGGACGGAGACGATGCGTTCGACCTTGGTGTAGTCTTCCAATGCTTCTTCTTCACGCTCTCTGTCTAACGACCATTGCTCGCGCTGTTCGGGGCTAATCTCATCGCCGCCAAACTTCAGATCAAGCTCGTATTCTACCATTTTCTTATAGTAGTTCTCAAGGCGGCGGAAGCCGCGGAAGCCAGCGACAGTATCGGTGCTCTCCCAAGTGTTGTGGAGATGAGACTTGCCCTGCCATTTGATAAAAAATTCAAAGTCGTGCCGAGTAGCGTCGGGCGTGAGCTCGATGCCTTCTTTGGGGCGATGGCGGAGGATCTTTTCAATGTAAGGCGAATTGTCCTCTACGTCCGCGGCCCAATAGCCGGGGGTGGCCTCGTCTTCCCCTTCGTTGTCGTCCACGTCGCTTTCTTGGTAAGCGCCGGCCGACACTTGAGCGGCACGACGGTTGGACCATCGCTTCTCGGCAAACGGTTGCAGTTCTTGCTGTCGCCGAGCCTTTTTCCGGAACATGCGGGCTTTCGCACCGCCGTATGTGTCGGAGTCCGAATCGTCTGCAGAGGCCTGACGAGCCGGCGTGCCTCGCTTAGAAGCTGTCACGTCAAAAAGGTTAGTCATTGTTGGCAAGGTGGGCACGTTTTGATTCAAGGCCCGACATACTAGGCAGTGAACGTTCGAGGCGACGGCGTTTAGTCGTCGTCTTTCTCGGAGCAAGCCTTGTATCAAAATCAGAGCCTTCCTCTTCATCTTCTGAGTCAACCTATTGCCCATCGTTAGTACAAGATCCGCGACCACCTTGTTGTGAGAAGCACTCACGAGTTTCCGACGTTGCGAGGGACGGGACTGTTTTAGCGGATTGTTAGCAGCCGATAATAAAAGCGGTGGTGGGATATCATCATACACTGCGCCTCAAGCCATACAGCTCTGGATTCTCCCGCATGAAATCGTCTTCTATTGTCTGACCGGATTTCCGTTTGGCGGCGGCATGTGCAGAGGCCGACTCGGCCTCATCAGAAACATCATGGCCTTGTCCAGAGGCCGGGCTGCCCGGGGCATCGAAATCTTCATCACCCGGGCCATCATTATCAGTGGACCCGGACTGGTCATCTTGCTCCTCGGTGGTAAACGCCGGGCCCTCGTCCGCCGAGCCGGCGGCATCGTCCGAGTCCGAGGATGCGGCGTCAACCTCGGCCGGTTGTGTGTCCGACAAGTCGCTATCACTTCTGGAGAAGTCGGCTACATGTGTTGTATCTTCGTCCCCTGAGGGTGAGGTATGCCCGTTCATCGGACCGGGTTCTGGGGATGTTGACATGACGATTTTCGAAGCTCGAGCTGCCTGCTGCAAGACGACGATGTCAGCAAGAATTCTCTCACAGCTGAGAGGCTTTATCGGGGGGGTCTGGATAGAGCCCACTCCGGCGATCCAGAACCGACAAACAACAGTAAAAAACAAGTCATGGCCACGATTCAATGATGCTTGTCGCATCCGGCGCGTGTAAGTGATGAAGACGAGGCTGGGAGTGATGGCGGAGAGCCATTGCGGCCTTGGGCGGCCTTGGGCGCCGAATAGACCACTCAGGTGGCATCGGGGTCATCGAGGGCATCGGGTTCCATCAAAATTCGAGGGCTCGATGTCGCCAGGAGGCAGCTAGGGGGTGATCTCGATGGGCGTGTGCTGGGATCGATGGCGGATTTCGATAGACAAGACGCGGCGGGTCACGACGTGGCGGAGGGTGCAAGGAACATCGAGTGCAATACTTACAGGTAATCAACTAACATCCTCCTAGGCAGCAGACACTTATATTCAACTTTGTTCAAAGTCTTTTCTGATCGAGGTTGTGGTGGGGTTGGCGAGTTGTGAAGACCCCAGTGCGTTTTATTGATTGATGGTGTAGCGGAAATTCGCAGTGGTGGTCGGTCGGAGGAGAAAGAATGGAAAATGGTGAATCGGAGCCAGGCACTCGACGGCCTGTGCTGAGCCTGGTAAAGACCCCACTTAAGAGGCGCGGATTGGCTCCAACAGCTTTCTCGGTGAGGCTGCCGCCAGAGCCAAGCCTTTTCAGCCGTGATGAGAAACGGTTGTGAGGTTGGGCCACCTCACAAAGCTGCCTTGTCTGGTCTAGCATCAAACCTGTTCACGTGGATGCTGGCTCTTTTGGTACTAATGGGATCGAGGGATGGAAAATGGTCGTGTTTTTTTTCTATTCTGAGAGTTTTTCTCTCTGCAAGTAGAGAACGTGAATTCAGTTACAAAGTGCTTTTCCCTCATCACCACCTGCGAGTGTGTCGTAGCACCGAGAATCAACTGCCATGGACACACCGCCGAGCTCCACTAGCAAAAAGTCGCTTTTAATGCTATTTCAGGTTCTATATACCGCAAGGCTAGATGCACGTAAAAAAGATACTCACTTAGAAAAGTAAAGAGAGCAGTAAGCTGTTAGCTTACGTTGGTTCCTCTATGCCCCATTACCCAGGGCTGCAACACCTCACTCAACACCTACTATGTGTTAGCCAACGAGTCAGAGCACATCCATCACTTCCATGACTTGACAACCTACTCACGTAGCTGTAATCTTCTCGATTCATCTTAAAGTATACTGAGGCACAATTTAAACATATAACTATTAAGAGTATCATTTATGATTATCCTTGAAGCTTTCAGATATTTTTTTCGTTGAATGCAAATCAACCACCCTCGAGTTGCAAGACCTTCATACCCAAGGGAAACACACCCATCTATATCCAAGGCCTAAGCACTTGTCCGTTTCCGCTTCTCTAGCGTCAATAGCAAACAGCCATCTCAGACACTAGTTAGGTAGTTTGGGCTTGAGTCGCTGATTAACATGAACTCGGGGGAACCTATGCTACCTAGGCAAGCTAGGCTACCTAAGGTACCTACATATGAAATCGAGACTCCATGTTTTGGTTCCGCTGGCCTGAAGCTCCTGGCCTATCAAGCTCGGCGCATTGGGGCTGACGCCGCCAAGCTGCTCGACGCGCCTTTGCTCTTTGTGCCAATGTGTGGGTCTTGGACTTTTTGCCCTGCCCCTCTCTCTCCCCACAAGCCGAGACCCAACAGCAGTGCATTTTCGCGGGACAAGGTGACAAGATTTTGACCCACTGATGCAAGTGCCCCTCCTTTTAGCATTTGGATTTCGAGGTTTCATGCCCACCCGTAACCCGCATTATCTCGCGCACCGAGTACCGTGCACTGTCTGAGGGAGGCCGTGCTATTCCTGGTTTGCGACCGTTCAAGTTCTCAACCACAAAACCGCTGTTGGTTCAAAAGTAGGCAGCCGTGCCCCGCATAACGACCAAGAACCAGCATCATGGCCGACAAACTTACTCGGTATGTGTCCTAGTTGCTGAAATAATTGGAGAAAAAAAAAACAGGAGGGAAAAAAACAGAGGACACCTTGCGGCAGGACATTCGCTGACAGCGCCGGAATAGTGTCGCTATCGTCAGCACCGACAAGGTACGACATATCCTCGAACCCCGGCCTTTCCCTCTGTCACCAGAATTACAAGGGAAAGGAGTAGAAAAGAACCGAACTAGGCTGACTATGGGTGTGAATAGTGCAAACCGAAGGTGTGTTATGACTTGGAGGAAGGCCATAGCAGGGTGGCGGTGCTGACGGGGAGGGTAGAAATGTCGTCAAGAGTGCAAGAAGTCCTGCCCGGTGGTCCGATCAGGCAAGCTTTGTGTTTGTTTCCCCCTTTCTTTGTCGTGTGATGCCCAGGGGCTAATACTCGTTGCAGATTGAGGTATGTTTGGAACCAACTGCTACCGCTCGCAAGACACCCGTGCCTAAATGTTTCCCCTAAAGGTGACCCCGGAATCTCGCATCGCCTTCATCTCGGAACAGCTGTGTATTGGTTGCGGTATCTGCCCAAAACGCTGCCCGTTCGGTGCCATCACCATTATCAACTTGCCCACGAACCTCGAGAGCCAGATCACCCACCGTTATTCCGCCAACAGTTTCAAGCTTCACCGTCTGCCCATGCCGAGGCCCGGCAACGTCCTCGGTCTCGTGGGAACCAACGGTATCGGCAAGAGTACAGCTCTCAAGATTCTCAGCGGCAAGCTCAAGCCCAACCTAGGCAGATTCGACAACCCGCCTGACTGGGAGGATGTGATCAAGTATTTCCGTGGCTCTGAGCTGCAGAGTAAGTTGGACTGCGCTGGGTTGGGGCCTCCGGTTGCTTAACACGCGAACAGACTACTTCACTAAGCTGCTCGAGGATGACCTTAAGGCCGTCGTCAAGCCGCAGTACGTCGACCAGATCCCCAGAGCTATCCGCACCCCCGACAAGAGTGTCAAGTCATTGCTTGAAAGCCGAGCCTCACTAGACAACCTCGATGAGGTGATCGACACCCTGGGTACTTTTGCCCTTTTTCAGATCAAGCCAGGCTCGGTTGGCTAACGCGAGACAGAGCTACGCCACATCTATGACCGTGATGTTACATTGCTTTCTGGTGGTGAGCTTCAGCGCTTCGCCATCGGTACTGTTTGTGTGCAGAAAGCCGACGTGTAAGTTTTCATTCTTCCGCTTATTTGCCGAGCCTAGGTAGTTAACAAGCGGCAGGTACATGTTCGATGAGCCGTCGTCGTACCTTGATGTCAAGCAGAGACTGAGTGCTGCCCGCATCATCCGGTCACTCCTGCGTCCTGACGACTACATTATTGTCGTCGAGCACGATTTGTCAGTGCTGGATTACCTCTCGGACTACGTCTGCGTTCTCTACGGCAAGCCCGCAGTCTACGGTGTTGTTACCCTCCCTTACTCGGTCCGCGAAGGCATCAACATCTTCTTGGATGGTCATATCCCGACCGAGAACTTGCGCTTCCGTGAGGAAAGCTTGACCTTCCGTATCGCAGAGGGCACCGAGGAGTTCATGGTCGAGAAGTCGCGGGCTTTCCGCTACCCGGCTATGGAGAAGACGCTCGGCAACTTCAAGCTGAAAATCGACCCCGGCGACTTTTCCGACTCAGAAATCATTGTCATGATGGGTGAGAACGGAACCGGCAAGGTGAGTTTAATTAGAATACAACCTCTCTACGGTTTCAGTGACTGATTTGCAAAGACTACTTTCTGCCGCCTTCTGGCCGGTGCTCTCAAACCAGACGGAACCCAGAAGGTTCCGGAGATGAAGATCAGCATGAAGCCACAGACTATCACGCCCAAGTTCGAGGGCACTGTTCGGCAGCTGTTCTTCAAGAAGATCAAGGCCGCCTTCCTGTCTCCTCAATTCCAGACTGACGTCGTCAAGCCTCTCAAGCTTGATGATTTCATCGATCAAGAAGTGAAGAACCTGTCTGGTGGTGAATTGCAAAGAGTATATCCTCCTTCCCCATGAGAAGATCTCGGCCCCTTGCTAACGTCCATTAGGTGGCCATTGTCCTGGCCCTCGGTATGCCAGCGGACATCTACCTTATCGATGAGCCCTCTGCCTGTTAGTTACCTTCAGTTTCTTGATACCCCTATTGTCACAGTAATGCTCACACGAGTCCAGATCTCGATTCCGAACAGCGTATCGTGGCTAGCCGTGTCATCAAGCGATTCATCATGCACGCTAAGAAGACGGCTTTCATCGTCGAGCACGATTTCATCATGGCTACCTATCTCGCCGACCGTGTCATCGTCTTCGATGGTCAACCGGGTATCAACGCGCATGCCAACAAGCCCGAGTCACTGCTCACCGGCTGCAACACCTTCTTGAAGAACTTGGACGTCACTTTCCGCCGTGACCCGACTAACTACCGCCCCCGTATCAACAAGGCGAACTCGCAGCTCGACCAGGAGCAGAAGCTCAGCGGCAACTACGTAAGTCACTCGGATTGTCCCGCATCTTTTCAAATTTTCACTAACAACCCTTCCACAGTTCTTCCTGGAAGATGTCGAGAAGAGCTCTTGAAAAGGGCATTCCACAGGATACCCATAACAAGCACGACCGCCGCTCCCCTCATGACGATGCATCTGATTCTGGCGTTTTAGGCGTTCAAAATGGCGGCGGCTGTAAGAGTCGGCCCGGCGGCGCCCGGGGATATCTCGACGGTGCATCGGAAGAGAGCGGCGTGTCCGAGGACGACGATCCAGACATCTAACATCGGCGGCGGCGGTCGATCTCCTGTTGTCTGGTCCTGCCGAGAATGAGTTTCGAACAAAAAGACTTGAGCTGTCCCCCGTTGGTCAGAGAGGAGGGGCGGGGGCTGGCCATCTCGGTAGATTGAGGGGCAACGGATCAAGTTGGATGGCTGCCGCCAGACCTGAGCGCATAATCTGCGCAAGGTCGAAGTGAATGTAGCGCCTGAGATAATTGAGCCATGAAAGGCGAGAGCTGAGAAGTCAATACACTTGCAATATTTCCATTGCAGGCTCGAAATGAAATCATGTGAGATCGGGGCTGCCTATGTGTAATAATATACCATCACTCGCACAAAATACCCTGTTTGGGATGGATGGCAAGATACAAACTGCTATTACTCTAATACAAGCTATTCAATTCTGGATTTTTATTCCTACATAGCTGCCACAAGCAACTTCCCATCTAAGCAAGGAAGCACCCGTCACGGCTGATTACAATGTACTCGTACTGACTGATAAAACGACCTGACATGGTTAGGTGAAGAGAGTGCTGATGTGGGCAACGTACTGTTGAGTTTGGCGCTGGGCCATCACCGCTCTCTGCCTCTAACCCCTCATTTTCGGTGGCCCTCCTTCGCATCGATCCTGTGCCACTAAGATTCTTTTTCTTCCTCCTCCCCTCTCAACCCACCTCCCCGGCCCGAGGAGGCGGCGACATACTATCGCCGCCGAGCCTGCAGAGCCTCCACCAGGCAATTTTCTATGACGACAAGGCTCTACTAGTCTTCCTCGATCTCGCCCTCCTCGCTCCCGGCCCGGACACTCGGGGTTGGCTCCTTGGTATGCAACGGCGTACGCTGGCCGCGGCTCGGGGGACGATCGGCGGCGCCACCGCTGGCGGCGCGCTCGCTGCTGCCGCCGCCCTCGAGCTTGACGCGCTTGGCACCGTGCCTGTTGCCGTCGCGGCGGTCGTGTTCGTCCTCCTCGGACGGGCGGGGCCGCGTGCGCGAGTAGGAGGAGCTGGGCCGCTCGTCGCCGTAGGGCAGCTCGTCGACGTCGCGGTCGAGGACGCGGCGGCGGTAGAGGCGTTCGCGGTCCTCCTCGCGGGTGCGGCGCTCGCGGTCGTAGTGGTTGGCCTCGTCGGCGCGCGGGCGGCGGTCATAGTCCCGGTGGTCGCGGTGGTCACGGTGGTCACGATCACGGTCACGGTCCCTCTCGCGGTCCCTCTCGCGATCGCGGTCTCGGTCACGCTCCCGGTCACGGTCGCGATGATCGCGGTCGCGGTAGTCGCGCCGGTCACGCTCTCTATCGCGGTCACGATCCCGGTCATGGTCGCGATCCCGGTCGCGGTCTCGTTCGCGCGCGTCGCGCACCGAGGGGGACCGGCGAGCGGGGGACCGGCGGTCCGAGAGCAGGACGTCGGCGGCGCTGGTCTTGCGGTAGTTACGTTCGCGCTCGGCCACGGCATGGCGGCGCTCAGCCTCATAGGTATTCTGCTCGACCGGGCTGCGGCTCCTCACAGAACGGGCACTGCTGCGATGAGATCGCTCACCTCTGTCACGATAGCTGTCTGGGCGGTCACGGCGGCGACGCTCCTTCTCGGTCTCGTCCTCCTTCTCCTTAAGGCGGCGGATGTGTTTCTCGAAGGCACCCCGCCGGGCCTCGTCAGAGCCTACGGCTTGGAAGGCGGGAACGTGTGCTAGCCGGCTCCGAACCTGCTCATAAGTGTCATTGATGCCGACGGGGGGTTCCATCCGCTTCATGTGCGAGCGGAGGTCTTCCAAGGCGCGGCGCTGCTGGCGGTCAGACTGCCTGTCTTCATCAGAGCGTTTGGCCCGTTTTTGTATCTATTGTTACGCATCATATCAGCCAACGTCTCCTTTGTTTGTACCTGGTAGAAGGGTACGGCAACTTACCCGCTCAAAGATAAGCTCCATGGAATCGCGTTCAATGTTAGCTGTGCGGTGATCACCCTTGAGGACTGACTCAAACTCTTGAAACGTAGTTTTCGGGGTGATCTCAAAGCGTTTATCCTAGTGGTTGTGAGCTTAACTGGCTTATCAACAGCAGAAGGGGGATGGCGGCTTACATCGATAGCGTCCAACACATCGTTCCTGATGCTCCTGAGAGCGCGCTCCTCTTCTTCAACCACGTCCCAGAATAGCTCCATCGCTGTGGAGCCAGGGTGGCCAAGCATGGCCAAATAGCGCTCTTCGGATTCGATCAGGGGATGGACTTCGGTCCACTTGGTCCCGGCTTTGATTTTGCCGTCCTTCTTGAGCTGGGAAAGAAGGGCGATGAAGTTGTCTCGGGCCTTGCGGTCCCGGCGAAGCCTTTTGTTCTTGTCTTCCTGTAAAGAATCGTTGAACTTGCGCTCTAACGCCTTGACGTGGTTCTGGAAAACAGTCAAGACGTCGTACTTGGTGAGGGACTTGTACTTCTCGTCATTTTGAAAAGGGGCTGTGTTCTGGATGGCGCCCTGGGCCTCGGACCAGCGCGTGTACGGCTCTAGGTTCAGATTCGGCAACAGCTCAATCAAGCCATCCATGGCACTCTTGCGCAAGGTAACCTGTTGCTCCTTGTGCGCCTTCTTGAGGTCAATGATGTAGTCTTCGAAAAGCTGGCGCCGCTCGTTCTCGTCGTTGGTAGAGCGGAAGATGGTCTCGCCTTCGATCATGGGGCGTGCCGTTTTCCAGCGCGTGTAGTGCTTGATCTCGGGATGGCTTCGCAGCATGGTCGCGAAATCGGCACGCAGCTTTGTCAGCCTTTCCTTTGCACGCTCCTTGTCTTGCACAACAACATCATGGCAGTACTTCTCAAAAGCAGCCTTCCTGTCCCTCGGGTCTTTGATGGCGCGAAACTGCGGGTCTTTAACGGTGGCTCGAATGGTCTGCTCCCACGTCCAGTCGGGCTGGACGGCGCTGCGGCGGAGAAGCTTGACGAAGGCCGCCTCAGCTTCCTCTGCGGTGGCATACTCGGGGTCGTTGGTGGCGGGAACGAAGGCTTGGGCCTGGATGTTGTTGCCGAAGGTCAGCTGGCGCGATTCACCAAGAGGTTCACGATGATCGCGGTAGTTATCGCCACCTCCGAATCCCCCGTGATGGCCAGCGCCCTGAGCGGTGAGCGGGGTGGCCGGAGTTCTGAACAGTCAGCTTTTAAACGTCTAAGCGCCGGTTTATTGGGAGTTGCGGGATACTCACACTGGTGTGGTCGGGGTTGCATCCCCGCCAGCCAAGGCTCGTTTGTATACGTCGGGCATTTCCCACGAACTCTGTTTCGACTCGATATTATACCAATACTTGCGACCCCCTTCGGCGGTGTATTCCTTCCATGGCTGGTTTGCGAGCGCGCGCTGGTTCACCGAAGGTTAGGTTAGCATATACGAGAGGATTCCGGAGTTCCCCGCCATTTAAACATACCTCCGCTGGAGTCATGAGATCCTCGGGCTTGGTCCATTGCGTGACCTTGGTGAGAGGGTTATAATAGTAAACGCGGCCATCAGGGGTGCGATGTTCTTGCCAGGCAGCGCCCGGCGGCGCAAAGGACGCGTTCATTACGCTCGTGGGATGCGTCGCGTCGCAGATCTGGAAGGTTTGACGTCCCGTAGGGTTGGCTCGGCGCGTCGGGTTCAAGGTGGTGTCGAGCTGAGGTTTGCTGGATGCGCCCGAGTCACGCGCTTTGATGCCGATGGCGAGGGATGGAAGGCGATCCTCGACGAGGAAATTGTTGCACAGCTCGAAATGTTGTTTCGGCACAGGTCACAATTGGACCTGTGCGTCTATGCCAAGGTCTGGGCGCTGAACTGTCGGGCGGGCCGCCCAGGCGGAGATTCGAGATGTACAGATTACATACATCGGTACCAAAACCTGACGATGGGAAAGGAAACAAAAGCCATCCAAAAGTTCAAGCGAATTAGGTTTAGTTACTCTTTTTTTTTCTTTCTTTTCTTAAAATCCTTTTATTTTTTTTTTTTATTTTTTTTACTCGGTTTTATTCCGTTCTTTGTTTCTTTTTGATTTCTTGCTTTCCTCCAGAGTTCGGTTTTTTTGGTTGCTCAGGCCGTGGGACTCGGGTCCATGAGCGGTGCTTCATCTGCAGGGGTTCTTGCGGGGGGTTCTTGCGGGTCCCATGCAGGCACCGGGGACTGCCTTTGAACTCCATCCAGCCAGGGCACCTGCAGGTGGCCAGGTTAGTTGTTCGCTCAAGTTACCTGCATTCATGACTTGAGAAATTGTCTCCTGGATTTCGGAACAACAACGGAACAACGCCGCCGGTCGGCGTGTCTTTCTAGATTTCTTTATATGGGATCATAGGTAATTAGGCCGACCACCGCAGAACACAAACAGACAAAGAGCGCCGCCGTCATACGCCATGGCTCTTCCAGAACCCAACGGCGACGGCGACGGTGTTGATGTTGGCGTTGATGTTGGTGTTGAGGTCGATGTTCGCGACACAGGCGATGTGCCTGACGTGGCAGACGCCTTCCTCAATCAGTCGTACCTCACATACATCATCCCCTCCACAACCAAATTCGATCCCGAGGAAGCGCTCCAGCAAGACGGCGGTTCAATAGAGAGCAACATCTCCAGCATCGAGCAACGCGACCAGCTGTTCTTTGGTACGAGGTTCGCAAATTGCTCCTGCTCGAATTTTGCCCCTTGCTCATGCGCGAATTGCAGATGAGACCGTCGACGTGTACTTTATTCTTCGTGCGCCCTACTCTGACGATCAGACTCTCCGCTCGCACCTGCGCCGCCTCGTCATTAACCTCGACACCCACATCGTAAACGGCGCCATCACTGACCGAGACGGGGCCGCCCCCGCGTCCGAAACGATCTACACTGGTGCCGTCGAGGATGTGGAGCAGGTTGTTGTGGTTGCGGAAGAGCCGCAAGGAGAGGAGGGCCAAAGACGTGCTTATGCTGTCTGGAAGTGCCCGGTGTTCTTAAGCCGCCCCAGGATGCGGCTACAGCTGCCGTCGGTTGTGTTTACGGGGACTGCGAATCTTAAGATGGACACCGCGGATTCTGGTCAACTTGGCGCCCTAGGTGAGGGATACATGCAGAGCTGTATGCCGTCGGGAATGAACGTGCTCGAGTCGTTTGCGAACGATCCGTTTCTGGGTGGCACCGCACCTCGACTATCTGCCCAGAGGGTGTCCAGAGTAGCACCCCTTACCAAACCAAAAGACGCCCTTCACCGTATAAGCGGACTACAAAACCTCAAACTGAGGATCTATCCGGTTCTCCACACCCGGGTTCGCTTCTCGCGGCCCAACACCACGCCGCCAAGCGCCTCACTAATCGCTCTTCTCGAAGTTGACTTCACCCCCTATTTTGACTGCGAGGTTGCCCTGGACAAACTCACCCTCGGCGTCACAGACGGCACTGTTGAAGACCTCAACAACCAAGAGGGGATGGCTCTCCCCCTTAGCTGCGTCGCCTACGACCACCTCACCTTCCTCTACAAACTGGCCCCCCAGCAACGCGATATTGTCAGTAAGAACCTCGCCCGCGAGCTCATCATCACCATTGAAGTCGTCGTCCTCGTCCGCCCAGACAATGAACCAGACCCCTGCACGCCCCGCCTAGTCATGACCTGGTCCACCGCCCTCGATTTCACGCCTCCCGTCAACCCAGGCTTCGGCCAGCCTAAACCCACCGCCATCCAGCGCGCCCATCGACCTAGTCAGCTCTCCATAAGCGGCGGTGTCGACTCCCAGCCGCTCGTCTCCCCCTCCGTCATCCGACCCGACGCCCTACCCTCCCTAGAAGCAGCCACCGCCCGGCCGCTCGAGACCGCCCTCCCCGACTTCGGCATCACCATGACCTTCACAGGCCCAACCCAACCCGTACGTCTCGGCGAGGAGTTCGTGTGGACCGTCTTCGTCGTCAACCGCAGCAAGCCCGACATGCCACCGCCGCCATCAGCGCCCCCCTCGGCCCTGGCGCGTCACGCCGCCGCCGCCGCCGCGCGCAAGCTCATGCTCGTGCCCGTCCCGCGCCGCCGCCGTAACGACCTGCGCGTCATCCGCCCGCCGTCCACCGCCGGACCGGGCTCTAGACGCGACCCGCTCATCGCCGACGCCGTGCTCGACGAGACCGTCGTGCACGCCATGCAGCGCAACAGCGTCGTCGACGCCGCCGAGCTCGTGTGCCTGTCGGCCGACGTGCGGGTCGGTCCGCTGGCCCCCAACGCGTGCGCCGTCGCCGAGCTGCGCTTCCTGGCCCTCCGGGAGGGCGTCGTGGGGCTGGATGCCGTGA
>NT_165976.1:2485233-2493642 GCF_000143365.1 Chaetomium globosum CBS 148.51
GGATGAGCTGTTTGATAATTTCTCTCTTATTGTACACCTATCCAACTACCAAATAAAGCTATTGGAAAATATGCTCCCCGATCCTGCCTCTAGCCCACAGTGCTCCATGCCACATTGCTCCATGCCACCCAGCTATGCTCCTCTCAGTAGGTATCAACATCTAAGCCCATCGATCCTGTATTCCAACAAACCCCCAAACACCGAGCCAATGGGTTACCTAAGGCACCACTGCGCATGCAAGTGCCCCGACACCCGCCAAAACCAAACCAAAACAAATCTATCCACTCATAACAGGTCATCAATATCATCCAGATCTGTCGTATCCCAGCCAAGCCGCTGGTAAATGCTCGCCACGCCGGGATTCTCACCCCTCGCACTCCCACTCCCACCCCCATTTTCCTCCGCCCCTGCATCTCCCGAGCCATCACTCCCTCCACTACCACCAAACACCTTCCCCGCCCCGCCCAGCTTACCTCCTCCCCCAACCCTGTTCCCCCCATCCCCCGCCACCCCAAGCGGCAGTCTCGACTTGATGGGCGTATCATCCACGACGTCCATGCGCGCCCTCGCCGACCGCGACATGACAGGCGTCTCGAAAAGCGTGCCTAGCCCAGGCGACGACGGAATGTCCCCGGCGGCACCCCCGGAGCGGTCCGCGGGAGCCGGCAGGTTCTTGGCGCGCGGTTGGGCGAGCGCGAACACGGGTGGGGGTGCCGGCGCGGCTTTCCGGGCCATGATAGGCGAGGAAGGGAAGATGCCGGGGCCGCCGGGCGTTTCCTGGACAGGCCGGAGGCCTGTGGCGGGGATGGACGAGGTCGGTCGCACTGGTGTCGCTTGGATGCGGCCGGTCAGTCGGCTGGGCGCGGGGAGTCGGTCGGTGAACTTGCGTGGGAGAGTGGATGCGGGGATGACGGAAGCGCTGGAGGGAGCTGCGTCGAGGAACGGGGCCGGCTGAGACTGGGCCTTGTCAGCTGTGAAGGCGTCTTTGAAACGATTGTTAGCTGGCGTGGCTTTGACTTGTACACCAGGGGTACGAGTCGGTTTTCTCATTTCTGTGGGGAGGTCAGTGTCCGTTGGAAAGTCGCAGGGGTTGAGAAACTCACTCTTGAGCTGCCCAGCCGATGCCCGCTTCTCGGCTGCTTCGACAATATCCTTGGCCGCTAGGGTTCGGTTCGGCTTCTTGAGCGCCGAGATAGCATCCTTGAGCTCGGCGTCGACTTGGGCCTTCTTCTGTGCCCTCAGGTCGACCCCACCCAAACTCAAGCTCCTTGAGAATACATTCGATGGTCGCTCCTTGGCCAAGCCAGATTCCGCCCGCGGGACCAGCCCCATTAGTGATGAATCGGTTGCCTCTCGCTTCAACCCCGGTATCACGGTTTGTGTCGCGGATCGCAATAGGGCAATTGTTGCGGCAGGCCCTCGTGAGACGCTGCGTCTGCTCCTCTCAACGGAGAGGGCACGCTCGAGTGTCCTGTCCTTGTCCCGTTTCGGAGCTGGTCGTTTCATCGGGGCGCCCGGTTTCGGCTTGACTGCCGAACTAGGCACCTTTGCTCTGAGGGGGGACTGAGCGACCGGGCCTCCTAGCTTGCGGTTGAGAGAGTCGCAGGGACCTGGAAGGCGGGCTGAGAAACTGTTGATGTGGGTTAGTACATGCGTACGTGGCAGTAGAATCTCCGATAACTTACAATGGCACAATAATATCCACACAAAAGTCCCTCAGGGGGTCGGAATTGGCCCTTTCTACTTGCTCACCCTCATGGCCCTCCGTGGGCACTTGCGACTCGGCGACCGCCTTGACTTCGTCCGACGTGGTGGACTGCCAGATGCAGAGACGGTCCGCATGCACATCGAGGAGCACTGGCAGATTGTGCCTGTTCCTCTTTTTGGCCGCTGGTTCCTGGCTCTCCTCTCGGGAGGGAATTTGAGATTCCATTCCAGGGAGTTGGCATTCAGCGCCCTTGGCCAACGCCACAGGCTCGAGAGCCAGAATCTCCAACACCAAGATCATCTGCAGTTGTGTTTCCCTCCTTCGCAGACAGGATACGTGGTATTTATGCTCCGTCGCACTCAAAGCCTTCGCATCATCCCCGCTTGAGCTGGGTTGGTGCGAAGTCCACCATCGCCGGACATGGTCAATCTCACCCGGGTACAGCCCGTCCTTGCCCAACTTCGTTTTTTTCGCCTTTTTCTTCTTGGGCTTTGAGGCGCCGTTTTCCGAGTCCGGGGTAAGCGTCTTCATTTTCGCCACGATCTCAGGAATTGTTTCGCGATACTTCTTGTCAATCATGACGGTGGTCATGACGAGACTCTTTAGGAACTCCACCAGGTCATTCATGTTGAGATTGGAGTCCCAGTCCAAATGGAACGTCGCCCTCGCCTTGGAAAGAGGGCCTTTGGCAAAGTACGCTAACGAGCCTCTATTTTTGGTCATAACGGGCAGCGAATGACACGTAAGGAAAGACAATACCTTTTGAATGATACAGGGCTTCCATATACTGAGCTCTGATATTGAGAAAGATATCCTCGGCGTTGGGCTGTGTAAGGGGGTCGAGAACGGGTTCTGTCGCTGGTGCGGGGGTATCTGGCCTGCTAGATACGGACGGTCCAGGCACAATGGGGGTTTCCTCGTGTTCCATCACCGGGTTTTCCGATCCAATGTCGCCCGCCCCGGATGGCGCTGGGCTTTCAGATGCCGTTGGCGTGGGCATTGGCTTTGGCGGCTCCTTCTCGATGACCGACATTGAACGTTTTCGAACCAAGGACTGTATCTCTTCGATAGCCAGTCTCCGCCTCTTGTTATCGTTGTACATCGAAGGCGTAATGACCGGCGTGGCAGCGGCGTGCTCCTGCTTAACAGCCTTCCCACTCTTCATCCGCTCCTTACACACGACTGTGGCGCTCTGACTGAGCAGCTCGATATCCACCCACGACCCTAACTTGCACAGCACGTATAGCCCACTGCTCTCACGTTCGACAGCATATGCCAGACGGGTTGTTTCTGAGCGGGCGAGAAGAATATTAGATCCTAGACGGTCCTCAAGATCGAGAATCTTAATTTTGGATTCGAAAAGCCGACTAGCGGGAAAGTCGCCGTGAGGTTGAGAGAGGTCGAGAGCTGACAGCGGCAGGGCCTCGCGAGGTAGAAGCATGAGAGGATGTAGAATGCGCGGCTTTGCTAATATGCTCGAAGGGTGTGGCTAGCAAACTGTGAGTCTTTCTTGCTGCCTCTATTTGAGTCCTTGAGGACCATTCAAGCACTAGGTCCAACATACCTTGAGAACAATTGGCGCCCTCAGGAGACCATCATCAACGGTCGGAGTGGGGAGGGTTCTCTTGCGCTTGCCGGAGCTGGGGCTCGCCGGACCTGGACCTGGGCCAGGCAAGCTCTGGTGGCTCTGGGGACGGGTGCGGTTGAACTCTGCATCGTATGCGGATGTATGAATACCGGCGACTGAAGATGGCCTAACGGATGCTCTGCTAGAGGGTCGGCTCGACGGTTTGGCCTCGAATTTATTGTCGAACCGGTTGTCGAAACGATTGTCAAGTCTGCTCCCGGGACGCGACAGGCTCGCACTTTGTCCTACAAAGGAGGACATATCGTAATAAAAACACCTCTAACCATCAATGATACATTGTAAACAATTGGACAGTCAATCAATGGTTTGGGTTGTCTAGGGTCGCCAAGGATAGGAGTGTGGACATGTCCCCCAGCATAATCCCTAAATTGTTCAAGCGCGTGTGAGATGGAGTTAAGCCACTACACGCTCGGTAAGCTTCTGGCGTCACGCGTCGCGGAAACCATTTGTTAACGCGATCGCGCACAGACCGTCCTCAACTGCTGGCACATTTCTGCCGGCATGCCGCACCGCCACAACGAAGGCGACAGCGCAACAAGGATCGAACCAAGCTGCCAAGGTATGTGTGGCGTATTTTTGCATCACAGCACCACTACTAGCCTTTTGTGATGAATTATTTCTAAAAGAAAGCGGAAAGATGAAAAGGAATTCGGCCATCCCTCGGGCACACGCAGTACATAGTAGAAGATTCGTCATTCTCATTTCATCATTCGTTCGTTTTATTGGTACGATCAAATTCCACTGTTTCGATGTGGTGCAGCTGATGAACGGGTCCACAAAAGCGATCGACACTTTTGTCGATTGAAGGCAATGGACAACCGCATGGTTGTCGGGTCTTGACATGCACTGTCGAACCAAGGCCGCCGTACCGTTCGTAGCATCGATTTAAACGGTCCATTCCTCCAAACGTTGCAGGTTTTGCACAGTATCAAATCATGCCTCTGCACTTTGCTCGCCCATGGCCCCGCTTGAGCTGTGAGGAGAAAGCCACTCACAGACGAGAGGGTGCAGACTTAGCCAATCGGAAGCATTTCTGCTAGACCCCATCAACCATGGAGCTCGGGCAAGTCTTCGCCACTGTGCTTTCGGATGACCACTCTCTCCAAGGACATTGACACACTGGCAGCTTTGAGGTGGTCCCTCGAGTCGAAACAACCAAATCAGACGAGATTCAATCCGAATCGATTGTACGATTGCCATTACCGTCCCAAACCCCCTTTACCAACGCCGATGGCCGAGTTATATCGATCCAACAATCAATGCAGCTCGGTTTCCGAGAGCAGCGGGTGATTTTACTCGCATTGTTTTGCCGGCTCATCATCGTACACACCCACCGCAACGGGCAGCACTGACCTCCGCCCATCATCAATATCGGTCTCCCGGCCCTCTTCGGAGCCCCACCCATAAACATCTGTGCTTGCGCCGGCAGCCCCGCCTTGAGATTCCTCGACGTCGACTGTATTTTACTTCTAATAAGTAGTCTCCCGGTCGAGGAATGGCGAGCGAACCTTCCCCCCGCACCGTGCGCTTCTCGGCCCACGACGACGACGGACATGCCCGGCCAGACAAGATCAAGAATAGTGGACGCCCGTCGACAATAATACCCGATTCGGAGAATGCAATGGCATCGGGGAACGGGGACATCCACCTAAGCCCCCGTCTGATAGACCAGCAAGATGACCTCGGGACACACGGCCGATACGTTGAGGTGGCCCATCCCGCCAGCGTGCAGCCGCACTCTTCTGGCGCCTTATCGAATGGCGGGGGCACCCGCCAGCGTAGCACCGCCGAAACCGCTTCGTACTCCAACGGGACGGCACCTCGGCCGCAACGTCCCACCGGGCCTGCCAGGACCCCTTCCAACACCTATCAGCCCTACACGCAGCGGCGGCCCAACCAGCCTGGCACTGCCTCCTTCGGCAACAATGGCGGACTTCACATTAAGGACGTCTCGAGGCCCCGCCCAGTCGGGACCTCGACGTTCCGCGCACAAGAGCGAGAATACGTGCGGAGGTTGCGCCAGCAAGATCACAACAACGACTACTTCGACGCATATGGCTCGGTGGAACAGTACGACTCGGACTCTGAAGGCGAGACCCCCTCGTCCGAAGAGCCGTTCGATACATATGACGACGCACACATCATGTTCGTCAATAATGAGGAGAACCAGATTACCGAGGAGGATTTGCAGGATTCTGGCAGCCGCGAGAGACTAGAATGGCACGGGATGCTGGAGTCCGTCCTGACGGGCGATGTTGTTCGGCAGGAAAAAAAGCGACTCATTGGTTCCGCTGACGAAGACTTCGGCAAGAGCGCACACAAGGCCGAGCTCTGGCTGGGGATTCGCGCCCGGGTCTGTGGGAGACACTTGCCAGTTCAGCGGCGGATGCTGGAGGAGGCCCGCGCCTCGCTTGACCGCTCCGTAAATGATGTCATCAACTTCTCCATTGCCGGCGAGAGTGAGGCCGGAAAGCCTCCTGTCGAACAGGTCCGAGACGCCATCGAGAAAATCGAAAAGATTGAAGCCCTTTACCCATCCGGCACTGGGCTAGTTGCGGCTCTCAAACCCACAACGTACATGGCATATCAAGAAACTTGCGATGCCGTCGTCTCATGGCATAACGTTAACGAGATGATCAACATCGAACTTTCTATTCTAAAGAAATGGGTGGGCAACGACGACCTGGATTTCCAGCGATCCGGGGAAAGTTCCGGCCGACTCAACGACGAAACCTCCTTTTTGGACAGGCTCATGAAGGAAGAGGGCCTGAAATCGCTGCACGCAGATGACGGCGGTGAAAAACACCTCAGCAGAAAGAGCATGCTAGACAGCATCTCCATGGTCATAACCAAGGCCAAGGACACCCTGATCCAGAACGCCGAAGCGTTTCAAAAACGACACCTACCTCCCTACATTGAAGAGCTTCTCACGCTGATCAGTTTCCCATCCCGCCTCATTGAAGAGATCATCAAGGTGCGACTAGCCTACGCCAAGAAAATGAAGGAGTCGGCGCAGCAAAACCCCATGATGCAGGACCAGATGATCTCCCAATTCCAGGTCCTGCTAAAGCTAGCAATCAAAATTAAATCCGAGTACACGACCATCTCACAACCCGAGCCCGGGTGGGACCTGCCCCCATGCATCGACGAGGACTTTGACCGCGTCATTCTAGATGCTCTCAAGTACTATTTTAAGATGTTGAACTGGAAGCTGAGTGGCAATAAGAATACCTTCAAAGAAGCGGAGTTGCTATTTCAGGAGTGGGGGTTCGGTAACGAGATTGGAAGTCACCTAACGCACGGAGATGTCGAAGTTGCTGAGCAGTTCAGCTCCCTCACCTACAAGGCGCTTGGCCGGTTGAACCAGACCTTCGAGAAGGAGCTCCAGAGGAGGCCCAAGGAGGGCGTATCAGATATGACCAAACGTTACAAGCAGATCCTGGATTCCGTCCGCGTACGGCAACGTATGCTCCAGAGATTCTCCAGGATGCTCAGCGACAACTACGAAAACGCCTGCGACTTCACTGTTGCCTTCAGCCCCGATAAGGTCCAAGAGCTTTTCGACCGCCTCGTAGAATCGGGCCATTTCCAGATCCTCACTGGAAGCCCCGAGCACGAGAACGTCATCATCATTGCCTCGCCTAGCCTCCACGGCCGCAGCGCCGACATACAACTTCTAATGAGCACTTTCTCCTACGAAACAATCACCGAAGACCCTTCCGATCCCTACCTGCTCATCATAAGGGCCGAAGCACCACCTACCTGGTTTGGAGCAAAGCTCCACCTATCGGTTCGAGACGAGCCGCTGGACATCAAGCTTGGGCACATGAGGCTCATCGCCGGCGGCTCCCAGGCACCGCTAATGAATGCAAGGAAAGCGTTCCTCGACAGCATAGACATGCATATCGATCTTGTTGTCGAGCAGAGGTCGAGTCTCCAAAAGGTGAACGTCCGGCTCATGGAGATTCGAAAGGTTGCCTTCAAGCTATCAAATGCATTCATGGACAGTGTCGAGACCATCCGCCGCCAGACGCGGGGCCTCAACTGCCAGGAACTGATACAAACATGCTTCATATTCGCCACTGAATTTGGTCAGCGCTCGCTGTTGTACATGGACAACAACAGGCGGACCATGAACAACATGAAACTCACCAAACTTGCGCTGGACTGGGTGAGCTTTATCTGCGATGATTGCATCTCCTCCGACCGCAAGACGTTCCGCTGGACTGTACAAGCCCTCGAATTCGCCATGGGGATGACCAGGGGGTAAACATATCCTGACCCTTGGTGACGATGAGTACGCCAAATTACGGGCGAAGGTAGCCGGGTGCATGGCGCTCTTGATCTCACACTTCGACATCATGGGCGCCAGGTCCAGTATTGCCGCACAGGCCGAGAAAGCGCGGACAGAGGCTCTTATGAACCAGCTGAAACGGCTCAACAAGGGGCAGGGCGCGGACGACGCGACCGCCGCCAAGTACGTCGAGGAGCACCGTCTCGAGGAGCTAGCCAAGATCGACGATCTCAGGAGGCAGATTCTCTCAGAGCGGTCAGCCATGGGCCGTGTGCTAGAGATCTCCAACGAGGTCGATCGTTCGCTCGCTTGGCTGTCGTCGACGGCTACCAACTTCACCATGAGGTGGCAGCAAGGCCAGTTTGTCGGCGGTGGAACATTTGGCACCGTCTACGCCGCTATGAACCTTGATACGGGTCAGCTGATGGCTGTAAAGGAGATCCGCCTGCAGGACCCCAAGCTAATTCCGAGCATCGCGGGTCAAATTAGGGAAGAGATGCGCGTCTTGGAAACGGTTGACCATCCGAACGTCGTGTCTTATTATGGCATTGAAGTCCATCGAGACCGCGTCTACATGTTTATGGAGTTCTGTTCCGGCGGCTCGCTCGCCAAGATGTTAGAGCACGGCCGCATCGAGGATGAGCCAGTCATCATGGTTTATGCGCTACAGCTGCTCGAAGGCCTGGCCTTACCTGCACGAGATACCTATGCACACCGCGACATTAATCAGAAGAGTAAGCGCTTCATTTCTTTTGCCTT
>NT_165976.1:2495291-2500117 GCF_000143365.1 Chaetomium globosum CBS 148.51
CCAACCTTGACAATGAGTGGGCCATCATGTATAACATCGCACAGGGCAACCCGCCACAGTTGCCCTCGCCGGACCAGCTCAGCCGCAAGGCATTTGACTTCCTCAAGCGCTGTTTCCAACCCGGACGCCAAGAAACGCGACACAGCCGTCGATCTACTGCAGCACGAGTGGATCCATGACGATTAGGAATCGTGTCGTCGAGCCCTCCACGCAGAACAGCGATACTAGCGGGTCGATGCAGAACACGCCGAGCACGCTCACGTCGTCCATGCGGGCTACTTTTGTGGGTGAGGGTTTCTGAACTATGTAAATACTAGGTTAGGTCGGGTTGGGGTTCGGGTCGGGTCAGGTCAGGTTGGGTTAGGCTTAACTTGGTGGGGAAAGGGCGGGATCAGGTTGTCAATCGGCTTGGTGGTTTGGGTGTTTTGCGGCTTCTCTTTTCTGGTCTCGACTTGGTCCCGCACTACTATCACTTAACTTACGGTTTCTCGTTTCATCTCTGGGGGCTTCTCCCTCTTCCCTGCCTTCTTCCCCATCTTCCTCTTTTCCCCGTCAGGTACAGCTCGACCACATGTGGTATCTAGTTTAATGTTTGACCGGTCGTATTCAGATTGACATCTGAGGTGTGTAATAACGAGACACGTGTTTACTGCTTTACTTCATGTCCAGTCAAAATCGAAGTGCAGGTTCCTGGTGCCAGGTTGTTCCATATAAGGAATAGCCGGATCACCAGAATGTGGATGATACCTAGAAGGCATGTGTCAATTTTCCCACATCAAATGGGTCAGAATGAAGTACGAGACAAGCAGCATCATCTAACGTAATGAAGATATCGAGGTGTCATCCTGGCGAAGCTATTCACAGACTTACCCCCAAGGTTCCATTTATCCATTCTCCAAGCCAGGGGGGCACCGAGTAAATGTCACGAAAAACCACAAACCAAAAACGCGGCAGCCCAAGTCGCGCCATCGGCAAAGTGTCCTCGGATAACTACGAAGTCCCTACTATACACATCCATTCATTATTAGCCATCACATCACCCACACCATTTTACCCGGCGGTAACTCGCCCCCCCGGATGGCGTCAACCATGCCCAACCAAACCGGACCCATGGAGTCGGAGTTTATTAATTGATTTGATTTATTTAAAGGGGGGGCGCGCGCCAACGGGGATGAAACGTGGACGGCAGCGGGACGAGCCGGTGCTGAAGCAACCCTACCGCCGATCCCCCAAAGCCTCAAAAGCACGCGCACGCCCCGTATATCAACCCGTCTTATACACACCCAGATCGTCGGGAATCCAACAACATCACACGCCCATTCCTCTGATCCACCGCCGCGTGTCGTCCAAGTGGGCAGAGCAAGACAAGACAAGGCACAGGTTGTGACAATGATTGTCGCGCAATCAGATATGGTACGTTGACTTGCATAGCATAGGTAGTGACAGATAGGCGGCCGGGCCAAACGTAGAGTTTCCAAGCCACCTTCGCACTCGCATGGCGCCTGAAACGCGGTATCATGGATACTATACAACACAATGTTCTCCGATCCTGTTTCTCTTCCTTCCCTTTCCTTGGGCTGGGTCCGTCCATATATCCAATTGTCCTCTCCTAGCCGACATCTAAAGCCAAAACTGAAAAAGCTCAGATTGACTCGATGCCAGATTACCGTCAATCATTCCACACCCCTCTCCATCCCGCAGCCCGAACGTCTTATCTTGGTGTCCCTGCCTTAACCGCCGCCATGACGCCCATTAAACCATGCGGCTGACGCCGTATTCCAACGGGGTAGAAAGGGGGGAACGAAAAGGTGAGGTGTGGTCGGATGTATTGCAAGGGATGCTCCTCGCTTGATTTCTTGTCCGGTAGTTCCCTGGCCCCTACAAAGGGGTATATCTGGAGAGCCGGGAACGGACCCTTCACCCTTCTGTAAAAGCAACCCTCAAACCCTTACTTTGTGCCCGTTTATCGTTACAATCAAAGAAAAGTGGTCTTCGTCTTGCGTTTGCCGGTGATGTGTTGCTGATGCGCCTTCTCGTGAAACCGTAGCCACGTGTACATAGCCTAAAAAATCATGCCTCCCAAGTCACATATTTTAAAGAAATAGCCGATCCAAAACAACAAAAAAAGAAAAAAAGAAATAGAAAAAAAGAAATAGAAAAAAAAGAAATAGAAAAAAACGAGCGGTTTCCTGGCGTTTCAAGCCAGGAGCATAGATTGGAACAAGTCGGTGCAGATGCAGAAAGAAAAGCGCGAAATCGGAATGCTGTTAGTACACTGCAGCCTCCCACGTTTATGGGGAAGCGCAAGGGCGGGGAGGTCCAGGCGTTTTAAAGGGGGCCTTGTGTTTGGAGGCATTATTATGATTTGTCCGGGTTGAAGTCTTGAGGAGTGACATTCTGGGCAAACTGAAACTGCTTCGACCTTGGAGGCACGATAGGTGAGGACCGGGCCGAGGTCTCGGTTGGATATGAATCCGGGAAGTGATACTCCGTTTGCCCTGCGCTTGTGCCAAAGAAACCAGCATACGCGGGAACCCATTGTGGGCGGGAACGAGGGCGTCACTGGCTGACTTGCCACATAGCCCGGAAGTTGGGGCGCCATCGAGAACTCTAGCTCGGATCCGCCGTGGCTACAAAGACTTGGTGTCGGCAATGGTTCGTCCTGCGGCACGTAGTTCCATGAAGGTTCGATCGGAACCGGGAAGTAGCCTTCACGAAAACCCATGTGCAACCCTGGCGTCCCCGGAGGCGAATTGATAGGTTCGATATTGTTGTTGTTATTGTTGTTGTAAAGGGAAACTCCGCCCAACGCCCCCAAGGAGCCGAACGGGTAGCCTTGTTCGTCATCTGAAGCCTGTGGTCCTGCGGCGCAGTCTCCCATCCCCGAGCTGAGAATCCTCTCGGGGCTCATTGGAGACATAGCATTGTTCAGAGATGGCATGGCTGGAGCCTGCGCCTCTGGGAGGCTCTGAAGAAGCACCTCTCTGTTGCGATCCACGGGGAAGGGCGATCGAGGGCCGCCTGGCCCCATGAAGGACTTTTGGACACGGCCGCGGAGGCTACCTGTTGCCGAAGAAACTCGTCTCATAGGGCTCACCGTGTCCGCTCGTCTCGGCATCTCAATACCCGTCTTTGGTCCTGGCCCCCCCTCAGCGACGACAGGCCAAGCGGTGCTGGCCGCCTGCTCTTTCTGCGACCCGCGATATCGGCGGGTGGGGGTGGAGACTTGAATCGCAGGTCCGACACCGTGGATGGCGACGAGCCTACCATTGAGTCGGGCGACACAACTTCGGATGACGCGAGGCTCTCCACCGAAACTTGGTGCCTCAGGAGGGGGTTGTCTCCATTGATGGGCGCATTTGAGGCTATCATTTCAGACGAAAACTGGGAAACCGAGGGGATCGCAAAATAATCGGGGGCGGCAAACGGACTGAACGCGCCTGCATCGTCGATTGGCATACTGTTTTGAGGAACTAGTGTATCGAAATCGGGGCGAGATAGTCCGTCAACCGTGGTTGTCGCTGTAAGCCGAAAAGGGAAGGTAGTTGTGGTTGGTTGAAATTCATGTTGTCCGGATGGGCTCTCGCAAGCTGAGGCAGTAGGCACAGAAGCGAGAGTAATCGCATCGATAGGTTCGGTCTTGAGCTGGGCATAATCGTTGTGGACCGTGTCGTCGTCTTGTCCGAATGTGGCGGTGGACAAGGTTTCGGATTGGTCCTGGTTACTGTCGGGGTAGAACTTGCCGGTCGATTCCTGGTCCTGATCTCCGGTGGATTCGGCATCGGAAGCCGCTCGTTCCCTCGCTTGCTGAGCCTCAAACTCGGCCGTCTTCTTGATCTGCTTCTCCTTGGCTCGGCGGTTCTGGAACCAGTTCTGTCACGACGCGTTAGCGAACCAAGACTCGGCTTGGAGAAAGTCTCTCGCACGACATACATTTATCCTCGGCACCTCGACGCCCATCTGCTCGGCTAGTTCCCGCTTAGTGCTGCTACTCGGCTTCTGGTTCTTTGAGAACTCGCGTTCCAACAACTCCACCTCGTCCTTTGCGAGCCTTGGCTTGGGTTCTGCGGGCTTTGAGAGATGCATGTTGCCCTGGCCCATCAGCGCTGCTTCCCGATGCTGCTGTTGGTAGTACGCCATAAACGGGGTCCAGTATGGATACGGCGCGTCTTGCGGATGCGCCTGCTGGTGACCGGTGTAGGGCTGCATGGTCAGACCGGCATAGCGGCGGCGGTAAGGGTCCATATAGTCCATGTCCATCGTGATTGTGGTTGATGTTGGAGCTGCCCCGTCGCAAGGGCACTTCGCTAATCGCCTAGTCGCGAGCTTGGAGCGGGTGCTGCTGGAACAGACACCACCTCGACTCTGTTCTTGAGTAGTGGTGATAAATGGCGAGAGAGACGAGGCGAGACAGTTTTCTTCCCCACCAAGGTCTTGAGGGGCGGATACCTAGTGTCGTTGGTGTGTGCCAAAGGAGTGACTGAGGGTTCAGTGGGATGGAGGGACGGCAGCCGCCGATGTCAGGACGCGAACGGGGAGATGTTATGGCAGATGGCAAGTCAAAAGAAAGTGTGGGTCCGCATCAGGAGATCCAAGCCAAGAAGAGGATGGGATGGGCCACCTGCCGGGAGTTTAACCAGTTTAAGAGAGAACGATGGGCCCTGGCGAGGAGGGCGGGGACGGCGAAAAAAAGAGAAGTGTGGTTTGCCAGTGCCAGACAGCCCAGAGTGTGACGGAGTGGTGGGTGGTGGGTGGTGGGTGGTGAAGGCGGCAGAGGGCGAGATGCAGGCAAGAGCTGACAAGGTCTTTCCCGTGTGTGTTTCGAA
>NT_165976.1:2500217-2525880 GCF_000143365.1 Chaetomium globosum CBS 148.51
CCCATCGCAGGAACTCTATCCCCTCTGATCCAGAACCCCATACCTGTTAAATTTTTTTGTAAGTACCAAACTATAATAATACCTGGGGGTGCTACCTCCCGAAATCTAAACCCAAGTAGAAGCTGGTGATGGTTCCCCGTCTAGGTCACTTCTCCCGTCTTAAAGCATAAACGACCTTCACGCTCGGAGGGGTGCGATCGGCGCTCATTATAGTAAGGTGTGTTTTGCCAATCCCCCTCATTCCTGATTGAATGATCTCGTGAAGACCGGAAATTAGTCATAAAGCCTCTGACGGCGAAATGCAGGCATATCTCAACAAGTTCTTCGCCATGTGTGTTTCTCCTTTCTTTAGGTGGTTACCCCCGCCCGCCGGGACCGGGGACAGGGGAAAAACATTGGCGATTTGGGAAGGGCTCCTTTCGTCCAGGACAGGGGGGGGATGGGGGGGGGGGAGGCGCACCTTCCATCTGCACCCGACCTCCTGCACAACTTTCTGCCCGGTGCGGTGCAGGCGCGATCCATTGCCACAGTACCGACACAGCACGGTGCCGCGGGCGCGGCGTGTCGCCAGGGCAAGGGTGCTAGTGGTGTGTTCACCAGAACACACAGTGGGTGAACGATCCTCGACAGGGGTTGTCCGGTGCCAAGCGCAGGGGGGGCGAGAAAGGGGAGGAACCGAAGCAACCTGAGGTACCTTCAGGTACGTCTCTGCGAATTGTGAGGGCTGGGGCGGTACCAGCTGAGCTGCAGGTGGAGCAATCTCCATCGCCCAGTTGCTGGGATGCAGTGCATCTGTCGCTGTTCGGTGCCGGCGAAAGCCCTGACAGTACACTACTTGTACCCTACCCATCTTACATGAAGATTACTCACTTGAAGTAGGGACATGCCTCGTGGGGAGGTGACAAGAAGTGTTGGGGCTATGTAGTACCTCGATGGTAGGTAAGAGGATACTTAGGTACCGAGGGTAGATACCTGGTAGTGAGCTGAACTGTGTGCGGTAGTTGTCTTGGAGCATCGCTCTCGAGAAAACAGAGGGACACGGTTGGTATGCTCGTCGACACCGTCTTGCTCTGTGAGCTTCGCCCGCCTTGCCGAGCTCCCCGCCTTGACATCGGGCAGACCAGGGGCACGAGCGGAGATGATGCAGCGCGCCTGCATGGCACAAGATCCAACAGCGGGCCCCGGTGCTACCATGCCTTATGCTTCGTAACCCAAGGGCCGCCGCAGTGGGGAGGAACTCCCGTCTTCTCGAACCTCAAGGATCCGTTAAAATGGGAAATGGAGGAGTCGACGGAAAGGGGGTCCCGGAGCCGGCAAACACTGTGCCCCGGGCCCAGACCCGCCAACCAAGCTCCGTCAACAATCTAAAATGGCGCAAAAGGCCAAAAGAAAATCTATGGTTTGTCGCTTCCCAGCATGTCCACTGGGTAGTTAATTGGACTGTTCGGAAATCGACCCAAGTCAGTAAAGCCTCGCGACGGTTGTGATGGAAAACACAGATGGCCTCAGGTCTGAGCTGTTTCCGGAGACTTTTGCTTGCCAGTCGACGGGGATAGTGACCAAGGGTGTTTGGACCCCACATTCAGAAGGAAAACGGGAAAGCGCTAACTGTGCGGGCACAGTGGACACGGATGGCGGCCTGTGAGATGAGGCCTCGGGCCCCAATGCCCCTGCCGTCCCTGGCAGATTCCCAGGCGGGTCAACTACATTGGGAGATTCGTTCTCCAATGCTCACGCACCGGCCACCTTCCCGATGCCTGTTTCTAACCAATGGCTTTTGTCCAAGAAGAAACAGAATCGTCCCATGGAGCATGCGCACTGTCCCCTTCATAGGTGACTCCTCTTTTTCAACAACACTGCCTGCCCGCCAGCAGACCGCCTTCTCGGCCGGGACTCCAGTTGCCGGATCACCAGCGCAACCCTCGAGAACGTCTTGGCTGTGCCGGTCTCATCGCAGCCGTGTCTCGGGCGACGACGAACCGCATCTCCTCTCAAGCACCCGACCGGCAACCTCCGCAATGACCCGGAAACACGTTCTGCCTTCCGCTACTACTGCGCAGAAAGGCCCGTTCCGGAGCCAAAACCGTTGCGCCGACCAGCGGGCGCCAGACATGGTGAAAATCCGACCTAAATGCCGTCGCAGAACAAAATACCTTCCTTGCTTGCCTTGCTACAAGGACTCGGGGATCCCGCAGATGGCATGTCTGTGTGGACATAACGGTGCACTTTCAAGCCTGCAGTCGTCCCACTCGCACCAGCCTGAGAAGTGTCGAAGCGATCCAAGACGAACCCCGTCAAGGCTCTGTCCGTCCTGTGCAGTATAATTTCCTGGACCGAAAACCATCGTGGGGTCGGCGCCAGCCGAGTCCGGAACGTCTCGCCCGCGGCTTTTTCCCGACTGGCGGGGTCCCTGGCTCTCTTTGCGTTCCTCACTGTGGGCCGCTCTACGCTATAGCAGGGCGCCTGATTCGCGCACACAAGGGTTTGGCCTCACCCCCTTATGGTTTGCTTCCCAGAAGTCATCCTGAGCGTTCATCAGCATCATTCCAGCCAGTCTGTGAGAGGAGTCTGACTCCAATAGATTTCACGATACGATGACTTTCGCCTCCTGCGGAACGGAGCTCGAAACTCGGGAAAAGCTGTGGCGGTACGAAGCCATGAAGGTGTCCGCTCGGTTTGCTGGCCTCCCCGTCAGTCTCACATCACCGAGACACTCGAGAAATTGCAATGTTTTCTCTTGCGCGCGCTCTGTTTGTGGTAACATATCGAAATATCATGGGACAAGCAGACAGAGTGACACAGCGTTTGCCCCGCGTTGCTATTTATGGACCGCCCTCCTTTTGATGTGCAGGGGTCAATTCCACCCCCCGGAAGACGCGGGTGATTGGGGGACGGGATCAGCAAGACGCAGCGACGCGGCATCGGTGCCAGCACAGAGGCTCGACCGTCTCCAGCGCAACTGCTGAGCTCGCTGGACACCGGTCAGCCCGCACCTCACGGTTGCGATGCGGGGGGATGTCCCCAGGGCGGGAGAAGACCGTTTCTTGGCTCGTTCGAGTGCGGCTGTCCCAGCTTGCTCGGTACGGCAGCAACGTACGGAACTTCTCTCTCAATTGGTGCGTGGAACACATCCAGACCAGAGCGCTTTCGTCTCCCTGCTGTCACCTGTCGCTGGCCGCTGGGGACCGGCTCCCGGACGTTCGAAAGCGGGCGCCAAGTGCCCCCAATCAGACTCGCACCAGCCACTTTACAAGCTACGCAGGAAATCATCACATTTTTTTTTCTCTCCGTGTTATTTCTCGCAATCGGCTTCGCTTTCTCGTCGACGGCGAGATCTCAATTGTGGTCGACTGGGATGAGCGAGTGGGTCGGCCATTTCCCGCCGCCGATCGCCTCAACGCCGCTCATGAGCGGTCGATCACGCCGATCCTCCAAACCTTATATTACACAGCAAACCTGTGATATCATCACCTTCATGTTGGTGAGGCAACCAGCATTCGTAGCCCAGCTGCCTCTCGCTGCGCGGCCAAGGATAACTAACTATATCCAATGCGCTTCGGCCAAGGAGTCCAGTTGTTGAGCAAGGGCGACCCAATTCGACGGGACGCCTTGTGTGAATGAAGAAACCCTCGCTTCCCCACTGGTTACCAACTTCGTACCCAACACTCGCCCGCATGCCAAGGATGCTGCAGCCACGCGAGCATGCTATGCTCGGTCCCGGAGCGTTACTTGACACGCCTCGAGGCGAGTTTCGAAAGGTGCCGAGGGTTGACTCCTTCTGGGTGACGGATTCAGGTCGTTCTTGAAGCAGACTTGCCTCGATCCCACTCACGTTCGCAAGCCTAGGCCGCCACGCTCATTGGGCGGCATACGATGCCCAGATTTGATTTTTCTTTTGCAGCAGAGGCCGGATCTTTCGCCCCCCACCAAATGCCAGCACAGGGTCAGTTGACGTTTCACAGGCGAGGAACCCCTTCCTGATGGTAAGGCAGCGCTGGACGGGGATGAGACGAACAAGCCGTTTTTTACGACTCGCTTCTGACAGGGCTGGTGAGTGGCGCTGCTCACAAGAAGTTCTCCCCCCGCTGCACCGACACCGGTGGGCAAATGCGGGAGGGCTTGGCCCTCAAGCCGCAGTTCGTCGACCTCAAGACCGGGCGTCAAGCCCTGATGATGCATGCTGAGCCGGGAGCTGACCAGCATGAGTCCCGAGTGCAACCTCACCACGGGGAGCCAACGAGCCGGAGCCTTCTCATTGACGTTCCATCTCCGCCTTCACATTTCGCTGACGGCAATTGGTGCATCGTCCAGCGACAAAAGTCGCCAGCAAGCGCGCGCTCTCAGCAGAATTCCTTGGACCCCATTGCTTTGCAGAAGGAAAGGAAAGGGAGATTAATCTCCCGTTCTGGTCCCACCAGCCACGTGTTTACGGAGGGGAGCCTTGTTCCCCAGACCCCTGTTCATCAAACCTGCAGCGCCGTGTGCCGCGTATCCGCAGTGTGAGAGGTACTTCGGGGTACCTATCCTTCATGGGGGTACCGACACGCCAGACATCCCTGCAGCGAATCCGCACAGATCTTTCTCCGAGCTTTCTGCAGGACCCCTTTGCGGGTTGTTGTACTTGGTAGGGGAATTATGTACAACCACACAGTCATGGCAACGGGCAAAGACGCCAAACGAACGCGGAGTGAGATACCCTGGGGTTGGAATCCTTCTCCTATCAAACGTCGGTTCTTCTCCACGGATAACGCGAAATATTCCCGTCGAACAAACCTCGTGGAGGTTGTCGAACCCGGAATGCAAGCCGGTGGGAGGGAGGGAGCATAACGCGGGGGGGCAATTAATCGTTTATTTCATTTTTATTCCTTGGTTTTAAGCCTCATCGCAAGCCAACCTCACAACTTCAAGACAAGGAGAGCCGATATCCAATCACGATATCAGTGCATCCAAAGCCTGCCTTTCTAACAAGAAGGAATTCGCGGTAACTCGTTACTGTGTAGTTGCGAGCCAATGGTGGCTGAGATGAGGTTACCCTGCGCGCTAATCTCGCTTCATCTTCTCTCAATGCCCCCCGTTCGCGGGGCTGAATTGTGGCTGCGGCTCGCGGTGGTGGTCCAGGTCGCTGAGAGACAAACACCAGGCCGTTGAAGGCTCTCGGTGCGGGCACGTTGCTCAACGTTGCAGCTCGACAGCAGAACGACGGGCGTGGGTGACACCAACCGAACCAGGCATGGGGTTGTCTGTCTCTCGACGGGAGTTGGGTCTGCAGGAACGGGATTGTCCATCAACCTCGCTGATGCTCGCGTTACGCAAATCGCCGACCAATTTGCGGTTCCTGACGAATGCCTGCAAGCGCCCGTCATCTCTCAGACAAACGAAGCGCTTTCGAACAGCTCTTCCGTTGGTGATTCACGGGACCCGCGCCGGATGAGTGCGATCTCGCAGAACGCGTCTCGGGTCGCCGGAGCCGCCCTGCACCCGGCCGATTCCTAATTTCCTCGTCCGATGCGATGCGCCGAGCCAGCAATAACTATGTTGGACGAAGTACAACATGACCTGCTGTGCTTGTGCGCTCACTTCCCTATCCGGCATCTCGGGTGTGCGAACCTGGAGGCGGTTGCGGATAGTTACTCGCTCTTTCACTCCGACCTTTCCCTCCAGAGGCGGAACAAGTGCCTGATTCTTCACCAGCGCCGCAGCTAGAAACGGGCTTGGGCGCTTTTCTAACACAACGCAGATTCAAGAAAGCAAGTCGAGGTCAAGCTGAGGCGGGCTGGGCCGCCCAGGCCGATCGTATCCGAAACGGGCTCATTTAAGGCCCAGCCCCGACTCGGCCCAGCCTCACCTGAGCTGTTTCCCACGAGGACAAATCCTTGCTACTTCGTTCGTCACAGCCAGCAGCGGCAGAGGAAACGGGTCCCGGCGAACCCGTCTCCCCGCATTTGCGTGTTCTTGATGACATGGGGGTGAGATGTGACGCCGGCCTGGACTTTTCTCAAGTTCCTCCGTCTCCGGCGGCAACTACAAGGGCAAACAAGCCCCTCAGTTCTAGAACTCTGGTAGGACTTTTGGAGGCGGGCTGTGCTGTGTGGAGAATGTGAGAGAGTCCCTACCGGCCTTTGTCCGTACCCAAGCCTGAACTGCCGAGTTCTGGCCACCAGCAGGGCAACGCACCGCGCATGGCGACTCATCCCACTCCATCCACCTGTATGTACGGCATAGTGTAGGATGGAAGAGGGGCGGGGGGGGGGGGCGGTTGCATGCAAACCGGAGTGGGTCAACCGGACCGCCAACCCAACTCCCAACCGACGCGCAACCCGGCTCGCAACACCATCCCGCTGCCCCCCCCCAACCGCCGATCATCGCCATTCTCTCGTGGAGGATGTATCTTGGAATCGGGTCCGGTCTCGCCTTGCGTGCGTTGGAACTTTGCTAGGCCAGAGACACGGCTGGCACACACCATGCAGGTGTGGGGAGGACAAGACATGACCAACGCCGGAGGGGCAGCAAAGCGTGTGCGTGTGAGTGGCGTAAGTGCGGGACGAGACCGAGACATTGGGGAACTGAGCTGAGGGTGGGTTTTGAAGCCCTCAATGGAGACGGGTAGCGAAGGGGGCGACGGTAGATGTGGGTATTTCTCATGGGCGTCACACCCGGGTCGGTCCAGCAGGTCACTTCGGGGGAAACTGGCCGTCGCCGTACAGCACAGCATTTTGGGTGTGGACACACAACGACCGTGGCTTGGTCTCGTGGTCACCAACGGCTTTGCAGATCATCTCTATGGTGGAATCTACCTTACATCATCGCCTAGAAGTCACAACTCGACGGAGAGGGGGGAGGGAGGACGCGAGTCGCTCCCAAGCACGGGACGGTATCGTAACACTTTCAGTCTGACTCCGAGCAGCGAGCAGAGCAAGTACCGAACCGAGCCTCCTCCATTCCAAAACAGCCCCCCTCTCCCCCTCCCCCCAACCGGGCTCCAACACTCACTCACCCACTCACCCACTCACCCACCCCATCAAATTCACTGCGCGTCCACCACCAACGCATCCCGAATCTCCAGCGTCACGCGCCCGCCCTCGACGCGCACCAGACGCAGCGAGGCGAGGTCGCGCACGACCCAGTCGGGCTCGGCCGCCAACACCTGCTCGGCCGTGTGGCTGGTGACGACGGCGAGCACCTTGCAGCCGGCGGCCTTGCCCGACCGGATCCCCGCGGGGCTGTCCTCCAGCACCAGCACCTGCGCGCCCTCGCCGCTGCTGAGCCCGAGGCGTTCTCGTCCTAGCTGGTAGCATGCCGGGTCGGGCTTGCCGTTGGCGACGGACTCGGCTGTTACCACGTGGGGTGGGCTGGGGAGTTGGACGACGTTGAGCCCCTGTGTTTTTCAAAATTCCTCTTGGTTAGTGTTTTGTTTGTGTGTGGTTGTTTGCTTGGGAGTTTGTTATCAGGGGATGGGTGGAGGGGAAGGGAGGGTTTGGTTTGGTTTGAAGGATTGGAGGTGGGTTGAAAACGTGAGGGGCGGTGTTGTTGCTGCTTACTCCGGTGACGAGCGGGAGAGACCCTGATGTGACGATAGTCCAGGGGGCGGACTGGGAGATCAGGCCTTCTAGAAGGGGTCGCGCACCGGGGATCTCGACGGCGTCGTCGCCGTATAGCTTAGGGAGCCGGCCCTCTGTTTCACGGACGTCTGTGCGGGATGACTTGTCAGTTGTCTGAGTACTTGCCTGCCTGCTAGCCTGCCATCGAAGGAAGATGGCGGCGGTGACGCGTCACCCTTTCTCTGTCCAGGTGCACTCGTTTCGGCGGGGGCCGAGATGAGTACTGCTACCGCGTCTCGTTCCCTTTGGCTGACGAGTGCAGTGGGGGCCAACTACTTACATTCCCAGTTCGCCTTTTCCGGGGCTAGAAGCTGAAGGGGTATCTATGGTTCTCCGGCCGTGGGAAGTCCTTGGGTGAACCGCGTCAGCGCCACGTGTGCCGAGGACGTGCCCTAATGCAACAACTACACTACTCACTCTAGGATAACTTTGGGGTCAACCCCTATCTCTTTGCCGATCCTGTTACCTCCCAGTCGGGTTAGCGGCCATAGATCGCATATCTATGGGTTGGCTACTCACGTCTCCCAGTGCTTAACGACGGCATCGGTTGAGTCGATGATGGTGCCATCCATGTCGAACAGTAGACCGTCGAATGTGACAGCCTCGGGTGGCGCCGAGTAGGAAAGCTCTGCTGGCTCCGTGCTACCCATGGTGTTTGTGTTTTGAAGAAGTTTTGGTGTGGTGAGTTAAGGTGAGGGTGTTTCTTTGCCGCAAGGGTCGAAATATCAGGGTGAGTGAGTAATGGTAGTTAACGGTTTGAGAGTTGGGGTTGGTTGATTGTGGTATCACGCGGTGAATATAACATGTATCACTTTGATCTTAACCTTTTGATAGTTATTGAGACAAAAGACTTATATAATAGAGAGAGGAAAAGAGAGAGAGAGAGAGAGAGATAGAAACCGAACTCGGGTTTGGATCTCGGGCCGCACCGTGATCGGGCTTAGCGGACCTTGTCGGAGTGTCCCTGAAGAGAGAGCCAAATTCTTTTAACTCTTGACAGATTGGGCAACTCCGCCTCATCTTCTTGACCCTAACCCTTTCATTGCAAAGACACGCTGAGTAACACCCCTTTTCGTAACGTTGGAAGCCGAGCCGTCCAATCGGCCCGTTCTTTTTGGAGAGTGGACTTCCACTTGAGGGAAGCAGGGGAACCCGTGGAGCTGTTGGCCCGAATCAGTGGTTGACGAGCGGTGTTTCGAGACGCAGCGGTGGGGGGAGCCAGGAAAGCAGAAAACCCACAAGCCGAAGGAAGAGTGAGCGAGGGGCTGCAGCGATAAGCTCTGTTATCGAGGCGGTAAGCCTTGGCAGAAACTTTTCCAAGCGCTGCAACCACAGTAATTTTTTGACGAGCAGTAGCCGAGCAGCGAAGCCTTCGGATTTTGGCACATAGAGAAGAGGGTATAGCAAATTCTCAATAATGGCCGGATCAATAACCAAACCCAAGAGTTAGTCAATGATTGTCGACTCAATTCCCCATTTATAACCGCTAACATCCCCTCCCCCCCAGAGCCCAAGTCCAAGCGGACGCCCACTCGGCTGCGGCACAAGATCGAGAAGGCGTCGGCCGCGAAGCAGCGCAAGGCGAGAAAGCTCGCCAAGAAGAACCCAGAATGGCGGAGCAAGCTGAAGAAGGACCCTGGAATTCCGAACCTGTTCCCCTACAAGGAGAAGCTGCTGCAACAGATCGAGGAGGACCGCATCCGGAGGAAAGAGGAGCAGCAGCGCCGTCGCGAGGCGGCCAAGGCGGCCAAGTCGACTGATGCTGGCAAGACTGGGGGCGATGAGCACATGGATGAGGACGAGGAGTTTGCTGGGGAGGATGTGGATGATGTCATGGATGAGGACGACGACGATGATAGCGATTTCGATGACTCCAACCCGCTGGCTGCTCTCATCGCGAGCGCGAAGAAGGCGGCAGAGAAGTACGACAAGGAATTGCAGAGCGGTGACGAGATGGATGATGACGAGGATGACGAGAGCGAGGATGACGACGCTGGGATGATTGAGGTGCAGGGCGGCGCGTCGTCGCGCAGGGCTTACGACAAGGTCTTCAAGCAGGTTGTCGAACAGGCTGATGTCGTTCTCTACGTTCTGGACGCACGCGACCCCGAGGCCACGCGGTCGCGCGACGTTGAGGGGGCAGTCATGGCGGCTGCCGGCGGCGGCAAGCGGCTTATCCTGATTCTCAACAAGGTCGATCTCATCCCGCCTCCCGTCCTGCGCGCCTGGCTCGCCCACCTGCGCCGCTTCTTCCCCACCCTCCCCCTCCGCGCATCCAACCCGGCGCCCAACGCCCACACCTTCAACCACCGCGACATCACTGTCCAGAGCACTAGTGCCACCCTCTTCCGCGCGCTCAAGTCGTACGCTGCGTCCCGCAACCTCAAGCGCGCCATCTCCGTCGGCGTCATCGGCTACCCCAACGTCGGCAAGTCCAGCGTCATCAACGCCCTCCTCTCGCGCCTCGGCGGCAGCTCCCGCAACCAGCGCGCGGCCTGCCCCGCCGGTGCCGAGGCCGGCGTCACCACCTCGATCCGCTCCGTCAAGATCGACAACCGACTCACGCTGCTCGACTCGCCAGGTATCGTCTTCCCGTCCACCAACCCGGGCGCCTCCTCCTCCACCTCCGCCTCCACCTTCGTCCCCAAGAACGCCACCGAGGCACACGCCCACCTAGTCCTCCTCAACGCCATTCCACCCAAGCAAATCAACGACGCGGTGCCGGCCGTCACGCTCCTTCTCAAGCGCCTATCCGCCACCCCCGCGCTGATGGAGCGCATGACGCAGGTGTACGACCTGCCGCCACTGCTGCTGAACCCGGAGAGCGGCGACGCGACGACGGACTTCTTGATCCAGGTGGCGCGCAAGCGCGGACGCCTCGGCCGCGGCGGCGTGCCCAACATCGCCGCCGCCGCCATGACCGTCGTCACCGACTGGCGCGACGGCCGCATCCAGGGCTGGTCCGAGCCCCCCGTCGTTGGTGCCGCTGCCGCGCCCGGCAAGGATGGGGTGGTTAGGATTGCGGATGAGGAGGTCATGGCGGATCAGAAGGTGATTGTGACGCAGTGGGCCGAGGAGTTTAAGCTGGAGGGGTTGTGGGGGGATGAGGCGGCGGAGGAGGTGAAGGAGGTGGAAATGCAATAAGTTACCTGGCCTGGCCTGTACTGTCCTCTCCTGTCCCACCGTGTTCTATCTTTACGGGTACTATAGCTGGTTTTTAGTAGTGGGGGCGTTGCGGCGTCGAAAAAAAGGGGGAGATATCGTAGATTGGGGGGACATGTTTAGCATGATAATGCGATTTGGCTTCTTTGGGAATATTGCTGTTGCTCTTATTGATTGCCTCCTCACTCCCCGTGAATTTAGCCATTCACTCATCACATTTTGCACATCTAGATAACATAACATCCACGTATGACCCCCCCCAACCCCTCCCAGCCCACTCAATAAACGCTCACCAACTCCATCTTGACCCCCCGCTTACCCGTCGCCTCATCCTTCTGATCCGCCACACGCACGCGCACCTTCTGGAACAACTCGACCTCCAGCTCCCGACTGCCCGACGTGCGCAGGGTGTACGAGTCGGCGTCGAACTCGGCGGCCGGCTCCGGGTCGGCGAGGTCGCGCAGGCGGATGAGGCCCTCGATGCCGAAGCGGGGCACGAGCACGACGAGGCCGTTGCTGAAGATCTTGAGCACGAAGCCGTCCTCCTCGGTGGTGGCCTTGCCGCGCAGGGCCTGCCCGACGTAGTAGGCGATGCTGGCGCGCCCGGCCAGCTGCGCGTTGCGGTGCCGCACGTTGATGTTCTTGCACACGGCCTCGAGCCGCCCGCGGCTGCGCGTCGTCGGGTGGATCGCCTCGTACCCGATGGCGGCGGCCAGTTGGCGGTGCGCCATCAGGTCCGCGTACCGCCGGATGGGGGACGTGAAGTGCGTGTAGATCTCGCTAGCCAGGCCGTAGTGGCGGAACTCGGGGTAGGCTTGCGTGCCCGAGCAGAAGTACTCGGCCGCCATCATGCAGCGCGTCGCCATGATGCGGATGAGCGTGTTGAAGAAGGGTTCCTTGGGGTCCACGCATGCGTCGAGGCTGTCGGCGAGGGCGCGGGATGACTCGACGCTCAAGTCCATGCCGCGCTTGGCGCGGAGCTGGTTGGCGAGCTCGTCGAAGTTGGTTTTGGGGGGTGCGCCGTGGCGGCGGAGGATGGCCGTCTGCGGGAAGGCTTCGTGGATCTTGCGGGCCACGCTGACGTTGGCGAGAAGCATGAACTCTTCGACCAGGGACATGGTGTCGAGGAGCACCTTGGTCTTCACGTCGATTGGGTCCGAGGTCTCCGACTCCATCTGCACCTTGACCTCGGGCGACGACAGGCTTAGCGCGCCGGCGTCCAGGCGTTTTTGTTTCAACTTCTTGGACAGCGCGAGCAGGGTTCGGATGCTCGTGGTGAGCTCGTCATTCTGCGAGCTGTCGTCGACCCTGAGCTGCGCCTGTTCGTAGCTGAATGCCTCGCGAGACTTGATGACCGACTTGGTGAACCTCACGTTGACAATATCGGCGTCGGGTGATAGCTCCCAGAGGACGGAGAAGGCGTAGCGCTCCACGTAGGGCTTCAAGGAGCACAGATCCGTACCCAAAAGCATCGGAAGCATGTCGATACGCTTGTCCACCATGTACACGGTGGTACCGCGGATGCTTGCCTCGGCATCCATGGCGTTGTTCGGCTTGACGAAATGCGAGACATCGGCAATATGGACCCCGACCTCGGTATTCCCGTTAGGGAGTGGCCTAGAATGGAGGGCATCATCAATATCCTGGCAGCCGACAGGGTCAATACTGCAGATGAGGAGACCTCGGAGATCCTCCCTATCTTTCCACCCTGGATCCTCCATGCTCTCAGGCACCTTCCAGTCGTGGCCCTCCTTCGGCAAACAATCAAGGACCGTCTTGGGGAACGGTCGGTACTGTACGTCATACTCCAGAAGCAGCGCTTCTGTCTCGGCCGCCTTGGTTTCCAGCTCGCCGAGCGACCGAACGAAATGGCCCGTAGGATGCCGGGAGCCGCGGTCCCATGCATCGATGGTGATAAGAATGCGTTTGCCCACCAGCTCGGCCACTTGACGCGTGCGTAGACGGATCCTCGGGATCTTCTTGTCCATGGGAATAACAAAAACGGTATCCTGCTTCCGCCCTTGTTGCGCCGACTGGCTAACGGATGACTGATCGATATGGCCAACATATTGGCGCCAATTCCGCTTCACCACGCCGACTACCTTCGCAGTGGGCTGAGCGTGCCCTTCGGTCGTCTTGCTGTGTGTCCGCTTCACCTCCTCCTGCAGGGCTTTGCGCTCCTTTTCCGAGACAATGTCCCCTGCCTCCTCGGCATCCGCGTTCTCGTTTTTGGTGATGGCGTCCTCTTCGATCACCTGAGTGGAAGGCTCTTTCCACTGGTCCCTGGGCAACACCTCCACAACAACTACGTCGCCATCGATGGCACGGTTGATATTTTCCCTCCCCAGAATGACCAACGGTTTGGGGAATGCTGGAACCCGGATGGAGCCTTCGAGGTAGTTGTATGGCGAAACGTTAAAGATGCCCTGGTGAAGCAGGCCGGCCTTGACACCAGTCATCATCTTAGACATGGTAAAGTACTCCGGGTAGAAAGGCTCGCCAGGGCGCTTCTCCTTGATCATCTCCTGGTCCTGATCCTCCGGAATCATGTCCAGCAGCGTGTCGGCGTCCTTGAGTTGCTTGACATACTCGGCGAGTGAGCACGCAGGGATATTTTCTTGCTTGGCCTTGCGGAGGTTATCCCGATCGTTACTCAGCATAACCACCGCGGGCACTTGCTTTGCCTTTGTCCGGGCCAAGTGCTGGCCATACCATGCCACGGCCTTCCGGACCGCACGGTCGTTGCGGTCGTTGACAGACTCGCCCTCCAGGCGGGCGACGTGAGTCTCCAGACGGAATTCATTGAAGAACACATAGAAACGCTTCTCTTCACTCTTGGTTAGGCTGATAAGACGGTTGTAGAGCGGTAGAGAGCGGTTGCGGAGCTCCTCGAGAACAATCTGCAGCACGATTACATCGTAGAAGGCCGAGCTCTGCTCGAAGAGATCCATGGCCGTGAGGAAGGCATTGGTATCTGGTACCAAGTAGTGGCCCTGTCGGAAGACATTGGTGCCGGCGGGTGCCTCGGAGAGGACAAACGGGGTTGCTAGGGATGAGAGAGTCAGTGGTCCATCCATCCCCCGCGGGTACAAGGGGATGCCATATTCGGTTACTCACGTCGGCCTGCAGCATCTCTTGGGGCGGTATCGAGACAACTTGTGCAGAGTTTCGACGAGCAGGGTATGTCTTGGCGGAGGTACACCTCGCGAACAATCTTCTGAACTTTGCCGCTCTTTGTCGATCTCACATACACTTTGCTCGAGATGTTGGCTGCGAACGGGTCCGAATCGACCGATCTCTTGAGACTCGCCATTTTTGGCGAGGCGTTGCACTGTAAATTGTAGGTATCGCAGGTTTGGCAAGTTTCACCCCGAAAAGTGCTAATAAGTCAGGTAGGTACCTAGGCAGGTAGTCAGTCTCCCTGTTCTGTCTACTTTTTTATTCGAGGTCTGCGATTGATTACCATAGCAGGAAAACGCGGGCGTCGCGTGTTGGACGAATCACTGTGACTGTAGCGCTAAACCAGCAGCCACCTCTTATCGATAAGCCAGCACCCCACCATCACCCCCGTTACAAAGCTCAGCAAAGCTACAACCCTCGCTGAAGCTCCGAGGAGGGGGATCAAGCTTTGCGAGGTGTGCCCACCAACTTGCTTTGGGCAAGCCGTCTGTGTGTGTGCCTGTGCAATTTGCACAAATCATGTTGTCCCAGTACCTAACATGCCACGCAGGGATCAACTCTGGCCCCTTGCTGTTCCGTTGTGTATGTACCTACCTAGGCATCTCCCTGCGCACGAAGTACAGGCCATCGATCGTCTTAAAACAACGACATGCCACATCCCATATACCATCACATACAAGTATACGGGTGGAAGTAGATAAGGTGCATAACGGAAACTTGGCCATCAACAACGTAAGCACCAGGCAAGGTAAAGCACAAAGATAAGAAAAATGTGAATCAGTATCTTATTCGTTCCCTTACCATTCAAAGTTTCTATGCCATTGCCCCTCGTCACCCTCCCTTCGAAAGTCCGTGAGCTAGTCCTTTCGTCTTCTCGCACAAGGACGCTGGCAATCTACTGCTTACGCCCGCAACCCAACACCAACGAGAACCGACGGTCGTCGGCATGATCCGTATTCGGGACCGCCATCAAGAGCCGCCGTAACCCGTCCCAGAAAATGCTTCAAATAAACAACGCAAGTTTAGACAGAGGCAACCCCCCACCCTCGCTGGGACGAGTCATCCGTTGGTCATTTTGCTCAAGTGATGCTTTGGAGTTGATATCTGAATAGGTAGTTATTGATTGCACATGCTGCATCAAGTGATCTGCACAAGATTCATCCGGCCGATTTTGCCAGATTGCCATCCCATGCTCGCTTCTGCAGTAGGATCTTGGGTCAAGGTGGGCCGTGGAAGCTCTTGTCAGCCTGTCGGATTCATCAGACTCGCAAATGTCATCGTTGCGTTTAATCTTTCAATCCTAAAATAGCAGGGTCGCTTGTGGATAAGATGGGAAAGCTCCATGTTAACACTCCGCTGCTTTACTTGCCGGGTGGGATGTGTAACCTCGACTGTGGTTGTCACTCGTCTATTGAAAGGCTCCGCGCGCGCGCAAGATAGCTGCCTCCCGGCCTGAGCGGAAAGCAACGGAGTTGGGCTCTGTTCTCAGCAACTGCGCCGTGCTCCTGATGTCTTTAAACTGCTATCAGGGCGAAGCTAGCAACAAGCGAGCCATGCACAATCAAGGCACGGCCTGCGAGGGTCCCGCTTCACCCATTCGAGGACGCTTGTGCGACGCCAAGTAGCACTCCGTGGGAGACCCGCTTTCCCGTCCTGTCCTGCTGCTTCAGACGTGAGACGAAAGGCTTGCAGCTTGCAGCTGCATCGGCAGGTTGGCTCGCGCATCGGCCTGCACGTCTGGTGTGGGTCTACCGCAGACCGAGTCTGTCTCGCCTTCCAACACACACCGGGCAGTAACGTGCCAGTGTGATAGTGGTATCTCCGTGACCTCGCACTGCTGTGTAAAATATTTTCTCCAGCGTTTCTGTGCGTGTCGTCAGTTGCGGCACAGCAAGGGCTGCCTACCACCCGGCTTGCTCCTCCTTTTTCCCCAGATCTTCGAGGCCGATCACCAGCATTCCGATATCAAGATGATGCAAGGTTGGAGGCCGTCCCGTGCGCGTGATGGATGTTGCATCTTAGCGTCTGTTGGGTCTCCAGTCCCAACAACGTTTCCCTGGAAAGACCCGGCCTTGGTTCTGGGCTCGAACAGGGTTGAGAAACAGAAGAATGTGGTAAGGCTGGTGTACCGCGGAGATTGGGTGGCACGGGAAGCGGCCGGGTGTGGGAGCGCCGATCCATGGACCTGGCCATGGGGCGAGGGGGTGTTTCCCATGGCCACCATGGTGTGGTCTCCTCGACGGTAGCTTTCGGTACATGCTTGGCCCCAAGGAAGAAACAAGCCGCTCGGCAGATGGAACCTTCGGCGGGCGACTGCTCGAAGGTGAGATGGTGTCGACCAACGGATGACTTACATGATCCCACGAAGGCGGCACGATGAGGGATGGGTGAGTACATACCTCCCGGTCGGTGGGGAAAGTCGAATTCCACGAACCCACAGCCAGGCCACGGCGAGGCGACCTCCCGGCCGGGCCACCTCCACCTGCTGCAGGAGCGGGAAGGGGCCGCCAGGTGTGCTCGAATGACAGATGCAAAAGCAAGGAGGAGGGGGGAGCGGGTGCAGCTTCAGTGACCTCTCCGACGGGCAAATCGTGGAGAAGAGTCGGATGGAACATAACTCCCTGGGGAGGTAAGCCGCCAATCTGCTGTCGATAAAATGGCCCACCCTTTCCGTGGACGGAAGAGCAGCTTGCAGCGGGCCACCGGGTCAGGGCAGGTGGGATGGGAGGCTGCGTGCTCTGCAGTGGTGTGTGGGTGTGTGCGTGATGTTCGATGGCGCCAATTTTCTCGATCCGATGCTTCGATGCCACAAAATATCAGCTCGGGTTTCTGCAAACGCCGGTTAATTGGTGAGTGAATCGAGACCGGCGAGAGAGACTGCAGGCCGGCGAGGTTCTGGAAAACGGAAATGGCTTGACACTTCTGGGGCTGTGAGACTTGTCTTTCCCCCGCAGTCCAACGAGAAGCAGAAGAGAGAGAAGGGGTGTGGTTTGATCAAAGTGAGCTGGGGGCACTTTCATGATTTGCATGAAAGTGGTCCGTGTGTCAGCGCAGCTGCAGTTGAGAAGCCAATCGCGCTCGACAAAAACCCAAGCGCCAAGTTCCACCCGGTCACTCGCTTCCACCCCGGTCTAGTCTTGTCTTGCGCCCCACCTGTCACCCCTCCCACCTCATGGCCAAGCTCTGGAGCCTTTCCGCCCCCTGCTGCATGCCGTCGAGCACACCATCTTGTTCGCTATCCATGCTCTCCCCAGATTCCTCAAGGTTGGAAAGAATCGACACGCGCTAGGCGTGCTATTTCCGCGTCACATGGCGCGCGACGTTGCGTTTTGTCGAGAAGGTTGATTCAGTTTGAGTTTCTCAGGAGTCATGAGAAGGCCCGTTACGCCCGTGTGGTAACATGGCTTGCATGTTAACTAGCCGCGTCTTTAAACCAAACGCGGGGTCTGATATCGAATTTCGGAAAGAGAAACCGCCCGCATCATGGCGTGCCAAGATGTGTGTGAGTCTGATTCGTGCTCCGCCTCATTTCGCAAGATGGTCCTGTCGCGTTGCTTTGCGCGTCTTGATCGCGCGGCCAGCAGAAACCCCGCGTTTGCTCCCAGGCCGACCGCCCAGCACATTCCCGCCAGGAAAGGCGGTCCGAACACGAGAAATATCTCACAAGTTCTGACTCGGGACCGGCAAGTTGGGGACAAGCCGAGAGTAAGCCTGACATTTCAACGCGGTTTGCTCGGTCAAAATCCAGTCGCCTCGGGAGATCCGGGTCGTTGTCACTCTCATTGACCGCGTCTCCCGCCGCTGACCCAAAGCGAGGAATCGCGCAGTTTCAGCCGTGGCGTCATCCGCGCTCCGGATCGCCGGGCAGCCGGCCAATCAAACTCGCATGGGCAAGACAATATTGGCAGCTGACGAACCGCGGCGGGCCTGGATGGCGAGCGAAAATCGAGCTCGCCTCCCTGTCTGCAAAGTCTCCCTCGAGATCCGTACAACGGCAGCTTCATATCGTTTCCGTCCTCTGCGGAAGCAGGCGAAGGGCCGACACAGTTGATCATAACGGTTGCCGAATGCGTGGGGTTCGATGTGGAGATACTGAGACATACAGCTCGCAATCCGGCTCGCTTCGCCGTGATCTTTCATGTGACAGATAGTGACTTTCGACCTGTCGGGTCCGGCTGCAGGCTGACCTCATCTTGAACGGCATGCGGTGCGACAAGGCTTGCGCATGACTCCAAGTAAGCCGTTTTATCGACTCCGCGTGCGCGGAAAAGACGCGCTGCCTTTTTCGCTGGAAGTAAATCGATAATGGGATCCTATCCAAGAAACTCGGGGTCGAACAAGCATTAACGGGGGAAAAAAGAAGGAAAAAAGACAACGAGAAAAAAGATGGGAGCCTCAGTCAAACATTTCCCAAAACTGTGTCCCGGAGGAAAGGAGGGGTATTCCTATCGGGAAATTCCTAAGAAGCAAGGGGTTGATGGCTATCGGACAACCTGATTGGATGCGGTCCAGGCGCCGACCCCATGCTCAGCTTCGTTGTGTCTCTCAGAGGTGCTTTCCTTTCCAAGTTCCAACGACTGGACACGCAGCCTGTGTAACTGATTGGAATGGAGCTTGAATACTCAGACTAACTAAGATATTCGCTATAGTGCGAGTCAGTCGACACCAAGGTAGCATGGAAAATTTCCATTCAACCCCAATTCCAGAAGCCCGCAAAAATCACCGATTAGACGACCTTGCCCTTGTCCGCCAGCCTTACGCACCCCCCTCCATATCTATATGCACATGTGTACATACGTATCGACAAACATACAAGTATTTCCCGGCCTGCAGACAGCCGACAACGCTCGCCGGGGTAATCTCGAGGCCGCCTGCCTGCACAGCCGCTGCGGGGTTTTGGGGTGTTCTTCGGATTAAGCCGACCAGTTCGTTATCGGGAACGTCGACAAGGCATGGAAGGTAACTCGGGTCATTGCCCAAGCAGCTGGGAAATCTGAGATGACACCCTCTCGTCATATTTGGCGCCATGGAGAGCGCACCTGACCGTTCAGGTGACAGCACCACCGACTGTTATGGAAGCTGAGGAGAGTCTCGCGCTCGCCCCGTCCCCTCACAATATTCGCATGGCGGGGCCGCTGTCAGCAAGCAAACGGGGACCCTTTTTCCCCGATCAGATCTGCAGCATGCTTTAATCGTTTGCCACGGCACCCGCATAGTGTTATTCATTCCTCTGTACCACCATCAAGCCATGGAGACCCCTTCCTTCAGCCAAGTCCCGTGCCCGCAAGCTTCATGCGGGCATCGTTTAGCGCCCTGAGTCTGCTGCAACATCTCTTCTTCTCGCCTGGTTTTCGTCATTCGGGTCTGCAGTCAAAAATTCGAGAAAGTGAGCTTTCATATTAGTCACACCTGCGTTCAAACCAGTCATCGTCTTGATCCGGCGGCACTTTGTTCTGGCGCGGGGGTACCTCGGCACAGACAGGATACGCCCGGGTCAGTCGCACAAGGCTCCATCATGGTCGTGAGTTTCGACTGCCCCTGCCCTGCTACCTTCTCCGTTTACCCCTGCCGTGTTCGAATGAGGCGAATGAAGCCGGCGATTCCCGCTCTCCCTCTCACAAGCTCGAGAAAAACTTCAAGGGCTTCTTGTGCCTAGCGCCAAATCTTCGTGTTAAAATATCTCTGAATAGCTGCTAGAAGTTCAACTAGATGGAGAACAGGCAGGGATCGGCCGTCTGTCCAGCGTCGTGGAGGCCGGCGAGTACCCATGTCCAGCTTACCCGCTGTCCCAACCCAAGAAAACCTGTTCCCCAAACGGGAGAGAAGAAGGAAGCCGTCCCGCCCCTTCCAACACAACCCCTCTTTGCGCACGAAGGACGGATTCCCCGGCCAGGGATCCACATGGCGGTCCGAGGGAAAGGGCGCTAGCAGCACGCGCCGCATCTTGATATTGGGTAAGGAAAGTCGTCGTGGGGACCAAAGGCAGCGACGACCTGATATCTGAAAGACGACAATGGAGGTGGAGTAACTCCCAAGGTACGAAGTCCCTTGACGTTAAATGATTGGAAGTTTCATCGCAAAGTCGCTCAACGGCTTTTGATGGATGGTACCTATTCTCTCGTTTGCGCCAAACAGACCGCAAATACCTACCTAACTACCTAGCCGTGGCCCCGTTGGCCTCAAGCTGACGGGTCTCGGTCCAGGAGAGTGAGCGTTTTTGTCGTCCGAATTCGTGCTGCCGCAGCTCGTGTTAATGATGATAACGCCGCGGCAGCCGTCAACAGATGGATGCAAGGGTGCCCCGCTCTGCCTTGCCGTAACAGGACAGGCGCCAAGCCACTGCCTAAAGCGGATTAGTCTGGTCCCCGCGTGTGTCCTGCAGCCGTCCAAGTTCTTCGCAGCATTTTTGAACCTGACAGGAGCCATGGCACCCTGGACCCTTTGCTCAAGACACGCCGCCCGTGGCAAGACCCGAAGCCGAACGCGAAAGTGCTTTTCCTTTTCAAAACCTGAGCTCCCCAGCTCCCCCAGCACCCCAGCTTGAGCAACTCAGCAGGGAATCCGATGAGTAAAAGGAGGAGGCGACAAATCAAGAGGAAAAGCACGCACCCTGCCTGCTCCCGCGTCCCTGCCTTTTTTTTTTTTTATAACTTTTACCCTTCCATTCGACACCCGACTCCCTGGAAGCAGCAGCCCGTGGATTTGCGCCAACCACATGCACGAGCATTCCTGGTCTGCACCACCCAGCGCGCGCCCGTGCATTCCACACCGGGAAGTTTGAGAAGGAAGCTCTGACGACTTTGCTTTTGGTTGTGTCGCCCCTCCACCCCCCCCCTTCCTTTCAAGCCAGCTAGACAGCCCAACTATATCAAGACACGTCGTGTCGCAGACCCATCGACGTGTGGTCGACGTCGAACGGCACCGATGTACGCTGCACAGCCCAACGGCGCCGATAGTGCAACAATCAATCCAGCCGCGCTCAACACAGGTGCGTCGCTGGGAACTGGGACCCCTTCCTTTTTGCTACTGGTGCTGTTTTACCCCCCCCTCCCTTGCACCTAGCATGCGATAGCTTGTTCGCGCATCGCAGACTCCAAGCTCCTGTGGTCCCGCGATCCGCGACTGTACACCACCACCACCGTTCTGTCTTCTCGTCCGGGTTGCTTGAGCCCTCGGCTCATCGAGTACAATCTCGGTTTTTCTTATCACAACATCAAAGCTTCAAACCTGATGCGCCTGTTCATCCTTTGTTGCCCATCATGCCGTCCCATCTCTTCCCGATGGGCCTACGCGCATCCTTCAACTTGGCATTTTGCCCCTCGCGCCGCTCAACGCGCAATGCTAACCTCAGTTCGGCGCAGACCTGATTGACCCTCCCCCTCGAGGCGTCAAGCGGAGCCGATCCCCCGACGACTTCGGGGACGCAGGACCGCCAGGTTCGGCTGGTGATGACGGTATGTTGTGTTTGTTTCTGTGTCGCTGAAGCGCTCTACAACTGAATCGGCCGTTCCCGCGTCGCACCCCGCTGGCCGTGCAACCCCTTGCGCGTATGACCCGCGAACACAGGCTAACAGAGCCATTCGGGCTTTCAGGTGGTGACAAGCCCAGAAAAAGAGGAAGACCGATGAAGTCCCGCACATCCGGGGGCGTTCCCGAGACCGCCGTCCCGGCACCTCTCCCGCCTCTCCCGCCTACCCCCCAGACCATCCCACCGCAAACACCCCAGAGTCAAAATGCGCCCTTGCCGGCCCAGACACCCACCTATGCTCCGCCTCAAGCGTCGCCGCCGAAGTCTACCCCCACAAAGTCCACTTTGAAGGCGCTCCCGACCGTACGCGACCACACGACGGACCAGCTCGGTCCCGGCGGGGACGAGTACTTGCCGCGAGAGATTGACGAGGCCGGCGAGAAGAAGGTGATGCCCAACGGCCAGCTCACGGGGAATCGCGAATACCGCTGTAGGACTTTCCTTGTCCCGAACCGTGGGGATAAACTCTTTATGCTCGCCACCGAATGCGCGCGCGTCCTCGGATACCGAGACTCGTATCTGCTTTTCAACAAGAATAGGTCGCTATTCAAAATCATTGCGAGCCAGGTTGAGAAGGATGATTTGGTGAACCAGGAGATTCTGCCTTTCTCCTACCGTTCACGCCAGATTGCCATTGTGACTGCCAGGAGTATGTTCCGCCAATTCGGGAGCCGCGTCATTGTCAATGGGAGGAGGGTTCGCGACGATTACTGGGAAACCAAGGCGCGCAAGCAAGGGTTCACAGAGGCAGACCCGGCAGGCGAGAAGCGACCGGGCGCCTCCAAGGCTCGCGAGGCCGAGGCGAACCACAGCACTTCGATACTTGGAGCGCCCCATGGCGAGATCGTTTACAGCACCAACCCGGGCCAGTTCGGCGGTGCACCCCAACCACAGCTCGTTCAACCAGGTATGCTTGGAGGACCGCCAGGAAGCTCAACCAGAATGCCTGTGATAACACTAGGACCAGACTATAGCGATACACGAAGCAGGGATTATTCGAGCATCTTGAAAACGGGCCCCCGTCAGGAGATCACCGGGCCACCTTACCAGGACCGGATCCAGCCGTCTCCCATTTCGGAATTACATGCCCAGGCCCATCACGCGGCCGAGTTCAACCGGACTGTTAACCAGCAGCGAGAGATGCGCAATGATTACATGCAGAGCATTTGGCGGAGACCGCATGAGCAACCCCCCCCAACGACGCTGAGCCAGCCTGTTACCTCGGCCGATGCTGCCGTACCGACCAGCCGCGCCGGCCCAGCACCCCACAGCAGCGCTAGTAACCTGCAGCAATCCGGCATCGTCCCCAACCAAAGCCCCATGATGATGTCGGCCGCGCCCTACGCTCAGCCCATCCATGCACAGAACCCGGCCGGCCAGAACACACTGAGAGGTATCACCCACGACCCAGCTCAGAGCACGTCAAGACCAGCATATCCGCCTTCGGGCTCCGCCGGCACTCTGCCGCAGGCCACGCAAAACTACAGTTACTCGCAGCCCCAGATGTGGCCGCCTACGCCCCAAACGCCCCAGCACGGCTACCCCGCCTACACGACTCAATCTCAACCTTCCCCTCACCCGCAGCAATCACCCGCTCCGCAACTGCGACATTCGAGCAGCTCAGGTCCGGTGCAGCCGGGAGGGGGTATGTCCTACCCAGGAATGCCCGGCATGGGTCAGGGGTACGGCGGCGCAGGGGGCCAGGGGATGTACTCGGCCGACCAAACGCCGCGGCAGTACATGCAGCAGAGCCCGCAGGCACCGGCGGTCACCCAGGCTTGGTCGCAGCAACAGGCGCCGGGGCAGTGGTGGCATAATCAGCCACAATGAACGTCATCCCGAAAAAGACGTTGTCAAGGCCCATTTGTTGTTGACTTGGTCCGCCGGGGGGTGGTTGACTGGCTGGCTACCAATGCGCGCTGGGCGGTTCAAGCTGATACCCTGGGCGGTTTCTCTTCTGGTGGGCGGATTTCTCCCCATTTCTTTGACTGGTTCAGGCATCATCCGTTACTGGGCGGGAAGGCAAATTGCTTTCAGGGAAGGGTGCAGTCGGCTTGCAGCATCCGGGCCGGGCAGGGGAGGGTATCAGTCCCAGGGGGATAGAGGAGTCTGGCGAGGGCATATTTCACCAGTTCTGTTTTCTATGATACCTCACTCTTTTTTCTTTGGTTTCTTTTGTTTTCTTGGTATTTCTACCTTTCGGCGCCCCGCCCGTCGCCGACTCTTCACGATACCCACGACGGACCCGACGCCAACAAACACGGTTAACGACTGTCTGGTTAACGATTTTGGATTACCTCGCACCATATTCGACCCGGCGCCGGCGAACCTGGGTTTGGCTGGAGGGAGGTGGCAAGTTTGGACTTGAAACTTTTTGTCTTTCTACACCCGCTATCCCTATCGTCACTGTTCTCCTTCCCCTTTTTTTGAGTACATCATTTATTGTTATCACGCTTGTCATGGAGGGTTATGTGTCGGCTGGCTGATGCTGGGGGAAACTTGGGAGGCACACATTTTGGAGGTTTCTCTCGCGCTGAAATTGTACCGCCGCCCGTCTTACCGTTTGTTTGGTCGAACCCCTTAACCTTGTTCTCTTCGCTGTGTGTTGTTTACCACTTATTTACTCGCTTTGCCCACCACCACCACTTTTGATTTGGCTTCCACGCCCTCGAACCTGAACTAGCTTCTGTTTTGCGCCGCCCCTGTGAGGGTGCATTGCCGGAGTTTTCGTTGTTAATCCCTCCCATGTTCCGTCCGCCACTCACCCCGTCTAAATTGGAGGCGTGACTCCATGTGCGTTACTGTGTTTGGGTTGCACCACACCTCCTCTCCGTGTAAGGGGCTGACTTTTAGTTTCTGATGTGTGACCCCGGGGCTTTGGCTCGGTTCGGATTCTGTTTGGTTCACCACTATCGGCTTCGGTTTTGTTCCCATTTGTGTCTCTCTTGTTCCTGTTCTGCATGGAAATGGATGGTTAGGACTTATTTGGGCCCAGGCGGGAATTTTGATCACTCGTAACTAACTACCAGGATGGCGACTTTTGAATGGTAACTAACACGTGGGTGAGCAGAGCACATTGGATAATATACGCGTTGCTTCAGACTAGCATTCCTTGTTCGGACTGACGGTTGTAATGCTGAGAGCATGGCACTGAAGGTGCATTCGTCTGTCCTATTGGGCAGTAAACTCGGACGGATGCCCAATGTTTGCTCCCACGCCGCCGTAGCTGAAGCAAACAAGCACGACATGTGACTGAAGCATCTCCCACGGCCTCGTTGTCTGTCGACGTCCAAGTTTTGACTGCCGAGACGTTTAGGCCGGCTGTCCAGCTACCCGATCGTCTATCATTTTTTCCAAGTTTTTGTGGAACTTGACAGACAACAGCTCCGATCTTGACTAGCCGATCTGGTGTCTTCGGATCGCAGCCCCCTCGGCGTCCCGTGATGGGGCTTTTTGAGATGCCGTATCCCTGCTAGAACGAGACCGGTGGGCTTGGGTTCAGTCACTTGACTCGGGGAATGAAGTCACCAGGCTGCCCAACACGGTTTCGACAATGCAACTGTACGGAGTTACTGGGCCAGAACTTCAACGTGGTAGGCCAGTCCAATGGCCGACATTTCACCGATGTCTCGCCTTGGGCGATAGGTGATAGGTAACCTGCTTTGTTTTTTGTTATGCAGTTGAGGCCGGGGAATACGAACAAACGCGTTGGGAGCGTGAGTTTAGAGAGGGGCCGTTTTTTATATACCCCCGCCGTAGAGAATAAAACGGAACGGCCTGCAGGTAGCGTTAGTGCACTGCAACAAGCCGACGCTCGAAATGATTACCGTTCTATTTGGTCGAGTATCGCAACGTAACCTGCCACCAGCCAAGTAAAGCCACCCGCCAACCCGCCCACCGCAGACCCAAGGGCGATAGATACTCCATCACCGGCGCGCGTCCGTTTTCTTTCTAACATGCCACCCCCACCCGCCCCATAGACCCAGCCGGACCTGCCTCGCCTCGGCACGTCCAACACCCCCCTACACTTCCCTTAATCACTATCGTCATCCAGCGCCTCATCCTCATCCACCCTATCCGCCCGCTCTTCCAGCTCATCCCCCCTCCCCTCCCCATCCCCATCCTCACTCTCCTCCTCCTCCTCTTACTTATCATCCTCCTACTGCTCATGCTGATCGGGCTCCTCCTGCTGCTC
>NT_165976.1:2525980-2646336 GCF_000143365.1 Chaetomium globosum CBS 148.51
GCCGGGCCCTTCCAAACCACCCAGCACCCGCCCCAGGAGGGGAGCCAGCCGACCCCTCCGAGAGGCAGACTGCGATCGAACTTCGGTTCTCGTCGCTCGTCGTCACCAACACCACCCATTCCCGGTGTGGGGGACCCCATGCTTCAGCATGGACGCGTTGAGCGGGCGATGCCCGGCGTTCAGTCGTCATGGACTGGTTTAGTCGGGTCGCGTGGAAGCTGCCTGCCCGGCCACCGCCGGCGCCTGCTTTTTTTGGCGGCGGCGACTTTTTTGCGGTAGGTGGAGGCGTTTGAAAGTTTGGACTTCGTTGAATTCTGTGGGTAGGGGGAGGGAGGGTTAGTTAGTTGGTTGGTTGGTTGGTCTGGTGTGGGAATCATGGGGTGGGGGGAGGGGGGTGCGTACTGGCAAACTCGGCCTCGAGGCGCTCGCGCATGAAGCCGTATTCGATCTCGTCGAGTGCTTTGAAGACGTCGGTGGGGTTGATGGTTTTCTTGTTGGAGCCGACGGTGAAATCGTTGGCGCTAAATGTGGTTTATGTTAGGTCAGATACTTCTCTAGGATGTGGGGTGGGAGGTGGGTGATGATGAAGACGTACGCGTTGGCTAGGTGGCTAATAAACACGGTCGCGCTCTTGGTCAGCGCCAGTATGGCGTTGGCTTGTATCTGTGTGTTGGGCGGGAGTACGCCCTTTGCCAACCGGGTGATGATGGATTTGGGCAGCGTTAGGTCCTACAGCCGTGCCTGGTTAGCCTTGTCCGCATCGTCACTCTATGGTAGCCATGCACACCTCGATTGTCAGCGTATCCCTCTCCCTCTCCCGCTCTCTTTCCCTTTCCTTGTCCTTGTCTTTCTTCTCGCTAGTATGCTGCGGGCCGGGTGTCGAGCCGGATACGGAGGGTTCTGCTGTTGCTGATGCCGCCGGTGCTGCTGGTTCCGTGGCGGGGGGGTCTGTAGTCATGGTACTATCTTCATCGGCGAGCACAAATCTTGCCACGGATACGTCGCTCCGGCGGGCATCACTCTTGCGCGAGGGCATGGTGGGCGGCTTGGATCTCGGTGGGAGATGGGAGGAAACGTGTGAGACACGATTATATCGTCGTTGATTAATGGTTTCGCAAGGGGTGACTAATCATGACACGGGCTCCAAATGTCAATGGCTCATGAATAGGAGTCTGGCGTGATGCTCGTCACTTGCGACTCGCAGGTCGCAGGTGTGTAGTTACAGGCAGGGTAGCGGTCAGTTGTGGAGAAGGATGTCAAAATTGTGGCGCGTCGCGCTGTTAATTGACGCGTAAATGGATTTTACCTGTTAGAGAGGTGGCAGTTAGGGGTCATAGCTTCAACTCAAGGAGTTACCAGTGGGCTACCCCTCCTCTAGTATTCTTCAACTTCCTCACACCTTAGTTCTGCTATCCCTGAAAATCAGGTGTATCGTGCTATTTTACAAGAAATTACTCGTTACGCTAGAATCATACGTTTCTCGCCTTGCCCGAGCATTTCTTGGTCAATTGCTTTTTTGGGGGGGTGTGGATGGGACAGGGTTAGGGTTCATTTCGGAGTAAGAATAGGGGCTCATCCACAATGTATATTTCTTTTTTCTCACCTCTCCTGATGCCCTCAGTACCCCCCCTCCTTTTTGTCTTTACTTGGGATACCCTTCCCGGATCCAGGGATAGAAACGCCACCTGCTCACTCGCATTCCCAAGCCCGATCCAAGATCCGCATTCCCACCCCCCGCTCGGCCCCGGAAGCCCACAGTTTCAGGTTTCGGAGCAGGAAGGCTTCCCATTTGACGGGCAAGAAGCTGTCTGCATGCAAGCTAAAATGTCTCATCACAATGAGACGGCGTCTCTGGATCTGGAGGACGGGCGTTGCGCATTGAGTACCGGATTCGCTTGACCATTTTGGTGTTCATACATACACATACATACAAAGTTGTGATAGTGGCAACAAGACGGACTGTCTTAGTGTAAGTCTGATGGATTGAGTCGTATTCTTCCACCTAATGGGCTTCCCAAAAAGCACCATCAGTGTGTGTCATTCTGCTAGTAACAGAGAGCTATTCATCCGTCCAAGTAGATTGGCCGGTCCAGGCCGTCGAGAACAAGATTCTCCTTCCTCACGCGCTAGTCGGGGTATATCCATCATCTTCGTCACTCATAACACTGATCCAGCCATCGGAAAAAAAAGAAAAAGTGAACAAAAAAGGCCTCGGGTCCCCCTGATGAGCAAGTTGCTCACCACCACCCCTCGAGCCGCTCCGCTGCAGTCAGCACCCAGGGAGAAAGAAAAGTGAAGATGAAAAGCAAAACAGGCGCCAAAGGGGGCTCTCAATCCCCCAGCCTGGTGAAGAGTGTGAGGTAGCCAAGCGTCAAGGCACGGACAGCCTAGCCTTACAACGTAATAACAGAATGTGGGTGTTGTGCCAACCCCCTAGCCAATAGCCCGCCCAATCTCAGCCTCACCGGGGAACCTCGGGCGAGCCGGTGACAGCCCCCCGAACAACACCTCATCTCCGAAGGACAGCCTCGGCGGGATGGAGGACGACGAGTACACCCTGGAGTGACTACCCCTCGGCCCGCTACGGCTCCTCGAGTGTTCCCTGCTATGGTGCTGGGCTTGGTCGTGGGAATAGCGGGGCGAGAGCTCCAGGTCCGACCCGGTCCTCGACGCGCCGCCCGAGGCGTAGTAGTATTCGCCAAAGCTGCGGGTGCTGCTGCGCGAGCTGCGGGCTCTCGCGTGCTGGGCCCGGCGGCCCATGGCCGAGTTGGGCGGGAGCTTGGAGAGGCGGCGGGAGGGGATGCGCTTCGGGCTGAAGATGAAGGGCTCGTCGCCGGGGACGGACTCGTCCGTCAGCCCTGCGCGGGCGTTAGGGGCGCGAGCTTGGATGGGGGTCTGCGGGAGGGCCTTGTCGAAGCTGGTCTTGCCGCTGTAGGCCGGGTGGTTCTGGGCGAAGGAGCGGCGGGACTCGGCGTCGGTCGACTGGCGGGTCCCTTGTGCGTCGTGCGGTCTGTTGTAGACGATCACGCTCGGCGGCTTCTTCACAGAGCTTGTCGACGGGTGCTTCGCGTGCGACGGGGCACCCGTCTCTTTGTTGAAGGCTGCGTCGGCCTCAACGTCGGTGTCCCCAGCCGGGAACGGGGCCTTCTCATCCCTGGGCGACTTCCATCTCTCGATCTCGTCGTCGTCGATGGGCGAGACACCACGTGAGAGGAAAGGCAGCCGGCGTTGGCGCCTTCTCCGCCATAGAAATATCCCCCCTAGTATCAACGCCAACCCCACCGCCGAGAGGATGGTGCTCAGGCTGATGACGAGCGTCCTGTGGCTCCCGATTCCAGAGTCGCCCTCATTCGAAGGCTCAGAAATATCAGTCGCGGGCGGGGTTCCGGTTGAAAAGTTGGTGGTGTCTGTGGGCATAGTATCGGTCATGGAGCCTTCTCCAGACGATTGCCGGTCTACCGTGCTCGAAGGCGGCGAGTTGCCAGCATCTGGAGTGGCAGTGGGTACGCCCGTGGGTAACGGTACAGCGCTAGCCGGAAGCCCAGAGAAAGTGGGCGAGGGCAGTCCTGTTGCTCCTGGGACCGAAAGAGTTAGTGTCGTTGTCGTTGCTTTGATGCTCGGGATCAACCACGGCGGTGGTCCCTTCCATTGTCGGGGCTCGATCAGGAGCCCAACTCGAACTTCCGAGTGCTGGTCCAGACCACGAGACACCACCGGCAATGCCCTAACCAGCCAACCCAACACTGTCGTGCAAAGCAGCGCCAACAGTATTGACCGGGTCATGGTACATACATTCCCAGAGATAGATGGTGGTCTTGGAGGAGGCGGGATGAGGGGTCGAGGGAAGACAGCATACCCCGATGCTAGGTAGCCATTGGGCGAACACAAGCTCAGATATGCCTCTTTCGAAAACCGGGAAGCACGGTGGAAGGCAAGGGGGAACAATTGTCAAGAATGGAGATGGGAGACAAACGTGGTCAAGCAACTCAGACTGAGAGACCCAACAGCTCAAGGAGCTGTACGGGCATCGGTCCGGGGGGGGCACAAAGGCCTTAGTTCGAGTCGGCGGGACCTCGAGGGGGAAAGAGGGACAAGAAGTAGACGGAGAGGGAAGCTCCCACGTCTATATCCAAATACCCTTATTAGAGATAAGGATGGGGGTCACCACGGGACGGTGAGGAGGAGGGAGGGTGGCCTGCCGAGCCATCATAAAAATATCCTGGACGTGGAAAGATGGGTGAGTCGGCAGATATACCCCGTGTGCTCGAGCCCACTCCACAGTCCGCAGTCCACACCCACACCGGACTAGGTGGACTGGGCTGGGTTGGCGTGCGTCGCCTCTCTCCTTCCCCCCCGCCTCCCCTCTACAAAGACACGACCCCCAAGCCCCCATGCCTGCCCGCCCACACACACTTTACAGACAAGTACACGCACCTGGCCCGCCCAGGCTGGGGCTGGGAACCACTTTGGGTGCCACGGTGGTGTGTCAGTGAGCGGGCTCGACGCACGCTAGTGGGAACTACGTGCATTGGGAAAAAGAGGCGTGCAGCAAGGGCAATGATGGGCTGTGATGGCTGTGACGGCTGTGACGGCTGTGACAAGCCTGGGAATGGCTTGGAATGGCCGAAATTGGCTGGGCCCTGAATGCGTGTGCGCTGGCGGCGACCGTTACCAACCGACGGCATCGAGAGAGGCACACAACCATAGTTAACTGGAATTGTCAAGGAAACCGATCCGCGGGCTGCCGCGCAGGTTTCTGAAACGCCGCTGTCTTGAGTAACCCGGGCCTTATCGCTGGGGATTGGCGTGTGTTGCAGCAAGTGCTTGCAGATGTGGTGGGTGCGTTGGTGGCTGGGCCAGCCAAACAGGGCAAATCAACGGTCTCGGCGACAGACCCCCGTCCGGTCAGGGCCAGGGACAGGGTCGGTACGCTGGTACACGCACAATACTAAGAACGGGTGGAAAGGGGGGGGAAGATCGGGGAATGGTGACATTTACCAGCACACATGGCGTGCACATGGATTGACTTGTGCCTGCGCATTGGGCAGACCGAGAGAGATGGCAGAATCCATGGCAGAATTGAATTCAAGCGAAGAGGCCGCTCGGAAACGTCGGATGAGTCTGCGGCTGCTGCACACAAACACTTTCCATACATACCCTCCAGTTTCCGGGCAGGCTCGCTTCAATGGCCATGTGCGCGGGAGACTCGACGGATTCGATTTCGAGTCCGTGAGATCAGCGGGGGTTTGAGAATTTGTCACCCCATTAAAGAACCCGAAGTCTGCGACAGGACTTGCTTCGTGGTGTGTATCGTGTCTCGGGGATTTCTGAGGAATTTTTCTCGTCGAGCGGCGGTCAGGAAGCGGTGAAGGCCCTGCAACCTGCAAGATTCGTGTGTGAAGTGGAGAGTTGCGTTCGTTGTTTCTGTTCCTGAAACTCTGAGATCCCTGTAAATTCCCGTAATTACCGGGGAGCAGTGGATCGTTTACATGGTCTGTGCGCCCCGAAGCGGGGGATCGCCTTTCCAGAAACAGGCGGGCGCCCAGAACCCTGCGAAGCTGCGAGCTTGCCGAGCCTGCCAGGAACCGCTTCGCTTGAGACGACACGCTAACAAAAATCCGATGCCACCTCAACTTCGTCCAATTCTCTTTTGGAGATGGTTCCTGCATGCCGTCCAAAGTGGCAGCCAACCAACGCCTTCGTATTCACCGTTCTGACAGGGCTCTTGATGTCAGAAGACCGGCCTTGTGGAGGGTTGCTGTCGCACCAAAAGAATCCGAGGAAACCAAGCCGGAATAAAGCCGCTATCTGGATCGTATTCTTCTATCTGTTTACCAAGTATAACTTTCTGGTGAACGGAAAGTTTCTCTTCCGCTGCAGCCGCCATGGAGGATGGAATATCAACGGGCCTGTCGATTTGGAAGCCGACCGTGCGCTGCAGCACAACCGACCTCCCCTCACGAAGCAAGAGGCGTCCCTGCGCTTAGCAGCCGCCAGAGCGGCAGGCGACACCAGTCGGAATGCTACTCGGCTTTTGTCATCAGGCCGTGCCCGCAGATGAAGGCGCTTGCTGCCGTCCTGCACAACCAAGACAACCAAGCACGGTCCCTCGGTCCTACTCTCAGGAGATCTGCGAAGGCAAAAAAAGCAGACGGAATCATGATTTTCGTTCCAAGCTTCAAGGCGCTATTCTAAGCTGTGAAGTATCAAGAAGCTTGCCGGGTCCGGCCTGTTCCCGCTTTTTTGGCTTCCCGTCTCCCGCGTGGGCTTGATGGGATTCGTCGTTGTTGGCGCGCAAAAAAATAAAGGCAAACCTCGCAGGCGTGTGTCTCAAGCAGGATTATGCGATGGCCGCTACCCCGCAATCGTGACACTCCCACTCATATCCCACCCCGCTCGATCCGACCGGTATCGATAGAGTGATGCAAATCAATCTAGGGCGCTTGCGGAATTCCCCCAAAAGACACGACGTAGTGTTAGGAATCTCCAGAGCCCATCTCAGCCCGATGCCCTCATTCCACTCCCTTCGGGTATGGGCCTAGGACCCGTCAATCTCCTTGAGCTCTTTCCTGATTTCCCCCCTCGTCTCTCTTCTTTGAAATTCACGATGGACACCAGCGGGCCGCCCCCATCTACGCCCATCACCGAGCCATTCATGCCCCAGCAATGGCCGAAACTCTCAAAAGAGGGGCCACCCCGCAGGGCCGCAGGAGTTCCTCTGTGACGTGGCCAGGAATGTGAGGGCCGACATATCGAGCTCCCAAACCAATCAGCTACACCAGATGCAAGACATCTGTTCAGCCCCGGATAAGGCTCACCCCATGCATTACACCTTTTTTGGATCCAGGCACCTCCGTCCCGCAACTGGCTCGCCTTGCGGGGTTGGTTGCCATGCCGAGTCCGGAGCATGCTTCGGAGCTTGTCTCGATAGATGTGATTCGTCGGGCCCGCGGGGAGAGCTGAAACCCGGAAAGAAGATGGTGGCTCACCATCTCGTTGTCTAACGCAGCCCGAAAGGGGAGCTGTTGGGTCGACTAACGGGTGGGCTTGGTGGAGGCTGTGGGGGTTGCTTGACAACTTTGCACCGAAGATCCCAGGACTGGAAACACCTCATCGCCATGACCGCTTCATGTTGTTTTGAATGACAACCATGTTCTGGAGCTGGGATTCGATCTCGTTGGTCCATATCGGCACGACTCGTTTATTCGAGACGGCTCGGGCCCGACCTCTCCACTCAGCCCTGCGATCTCCAACAGCTGGTTTATGCGAATTCGCGGCCGCGGCATTTGCCTCACCCAGATTCCTGGAACCTGTTGCATCATGGACCGAACAAGTTACGGGACCGGCTCACAGACCTCGTCGCTGACCACCCAAAGTTCTCCAGATACCCTCCACCCTCACGGTTTCTCCGGCATATGTCAAAACACGCTCATACGCAGTACTGGACCTTGCCTATGTTTCGGAACATGACGAGCTTCCCAATCGAAAAGCAAAACGCTGCTGACATGCCGACAGAGTCTCGAGTAGAGTGTGATGCATTCCCGGAAACCAGGAAGCCGATCCAACTTCTCACCTCCCATGCACAAACCAGCCCGTCCCAGTCCATTATCCGGGCTGATTTAGGAAAACCATGAGAGTATTACGACAGGTCCTGCACATGGCAGATCACATGACAACCCCCATGCTGCAAGATCGAGGCGCGCTCTGCAGAGACATCTTCAAGCGAGCCTGTGTTGGGCCGTGGTGCTGACTATGGCAGCAGCCCCAAGGAGAGGCGCAGCTTCAAGCTCCAGTGAATGCGAGTGCGTACTGTTGGCCCGTGAGACCGTGTGTGCAACCACACCAGCTGTCCCCGAAGGGGTACATACATGGCATGGCATGAGCGTGCTGCGCCGCCCCGGCGGCCCCATCGCTTCGGTGCGCTGCGCTGCACCGATGGATGGTGTGCAAAACGGAACCTGCATCATCTTCGGCGTAGCACGGGTTTGTGCAATGGTTGTTCATTGGGCTTGGGTGTGTTTGTGTGACATCTCTCTCACCCAACTGGCTTTTGGTTGTATTGATGGTGGAGGCGATGCTGTGTGTTGAGGTGTGAGATGTCAGCGCGTAGGTATGTACGTACGTACATATGTCACGGGCGGGTAGTAGGTTTGGGTGAGGAAACGGCGTGGTAGTCTGAGTAGTCTCTAGAGCTACGTAAGAACTAGAGTAGGCGACTCTATGTAATGCTCCTACCAGGAAGCATGAGAAGGCCACTACCCGTTGCCTTTATTCATTTTACTCTGCTTTTACTTTCTTGAGAGCTGAACACACGCAACGACTAACCGAAAGGTTGTGCTCGCTCACTCTACTGCAGTATTGGCGCCCGATGTTGGTGCGTGGTTTTCCAGACTTTCTCTGCTTCCTGTGCCCCTGAGCCGCAGCATCATATTGAAGTAGAAAATCGTCTTACATCGCCCGCATGCAGGCATGCATCGGCGCCTTGTCGCGTTGTAGTCTTGCTGTGGTCCTCTGGCGGTTGGCCCACGTTGTTTATGCACGACTCAGGCCCAGGTGGCGCAGACTTGGGCAGTTCGTGGGCTGGCTGATGGGCCGTCTGCTGCTCTGCGGCGTGGACGGGATGCATCGCCTGGGTGCTGCTCCCGAATTATTCCAGGGAAGTTATGACTCAGACTTATGCCTAGGAGCACCGGGTGTGACAGGTACCGGATATAGGTGATGGTTTAGTGACACAACGATGTGGTGGTTGACGAGGCGAAGGCATTGGTTGGTAGCTGTTGATCGATTTGCTGGTATATCTGCTAGTATATTGGACGGCTCTCGGAAAGGTTTCATAGTGCCATTTTCCTCGCCATTGTCCCTGTCAATAACCCCAAAATTTCCCTTGTGCTGGCTGTGGCCGTCCATAAGAAAGATCTAAACGTAAGGAGTAGTTAGTTGACGGCTGTAGGAGAGGCGGCGATGATTTCGATGTCCAGGTTCGGACGGAACTGAAAATCTAAGCTCTACAGTTTACGGTTGTAGTTAGTAGAAAAACTGGGAAGCAAGTATATACTATTTAGATGGGCATTATCTCGATCGCAGGAGATAAGGAGAGGAGCCGTTCATGACTTTGTGGTTTTGTCTCTGATCCGCTAAAATGTGGGGTGCTACTGTACCCGGGCCAGACCATCACTTACCGTGTTCACACGGAAACACCTCCATCCCTCACTCTTTCCAGTCGAAAGACTAAACTTTTGCCGAAAGTCTCTTATTTTCTCTAGAGCGATGTCGGAGAGACGGATGTTCCAAAACAATCTCTTTTGCTCGAAAACACCAAACAAGACCGCGTGACCTTCAATTGAAGGCATCCCCGAGCCACTCGGCATGTCCAAACCCCGGTCTCGGCTCTTGCAAGCCGCCGATTTCTCCAAGCACCGGCGCCGATAAGACTGCCGGGGTCTTATCAAGCATCTCCTCGCTCCCGGCAAGCACGGTCATTGGCCAATGGATGACCCGCCGCCCCTCATGACGCCAGTCATGGAGAGAGCCCCATGTGTAAAGCCGCAGCAAAGCGATCCAACAGCTGGGCGTCTCTTTTCCTTCAAGAGAGAGTGATGCACAACACATCGGATGAGGGGTAGAGAGCCGTGCGATTCGACGAATCTTGGGAACACATCGTGGTGGTTGCAACTAGCATAAAATCTGGGAAAATACATTACGTCTTTTCCTTGCCGATTTAAACCGTCCCGCACCAAAGTTGAGCTCGCACTGCGTCACACGACCGAGTCTAGACTTGAGAGTTTAGAAGCAGCAACCATGGCGTCGAGGCAACTTCGAGTTCTGTCACTGCCTTCAGGCATCACAAGAGCTGCCTTCTCCGCAAGCAAACCCAGGTTACAGCACACACCCAAACTTCCAAGCACCACAAGAATGTCGACCATCGCAGCCTTCAAGATCCCCAAGGTGGCCAACGAGCCAAATGTGAGTCTTGCACGATAGTTATCCCCGTTTGGTGCTTTGTGGGGATGCGTATATCGCGTGATGTTAACACATTGGGTAGCAACACTATGCCAAGGGCTCACCGCAGAGAGCGGGCTTGACTTCGGCCCTCGATAGCTTGCAGAAGAAGGGCACACTGGAGGTGCCGCTTGTTGTCGGCGGGAAAGAAGTAAGTCCTTGTTCGCGATTTGTTATATCTTGATTACCCCGCTAACCTTTCTCGTTATGTAGATCAAAACTCCTGAGACGAAGAAGCAAGCCAACCCGGCTGACCACCAGACGACCATCGCCACATACTCCCAAGCATCGCCGCAGCATGTAAGGGCCGCCATCGACTCTGCACTGGCCGCAAAGGCCGACTGGGAGTCGTTGCCGTTTGTAGACCGCGCCGCCATCTTCCTCAAGGCGGCCGACCTGATCAGCACCAAGTACCGCTACGATATCATGGCCGCAACAATGCTCGGCCAAGGCAAGAACGCCTGGCAGGCCGAGATTGATGCCGCCGCGGAGCTCTGCGACTTCCTCCGTTTCAACGTGCAGTATGCCGAGGAGTTATACGCCCAGCAGCCTGCGCACAACTCACCGGGGGTGTGGAACCGGGTCGAGTACAGGCCGCTCGAGGGTTTTGTCTATGCCGTCAGCCCCTTCAACTTCACGGCCATCGCCGGCAACCTGCCCGGTCTCCCCGCGTTGTTGGGCAACGTCGTGGTCTGGAAGCCGAGCGATTCTGCCATCGCCAGCAACTGGCTCCTGTACAACATCCTCCTCGAGGCCGGCTTGCCGCGGGACGTTGTCCAGTTCGTGCCAGGCAACCCGGAGGAGGTGACCAAGGAGGTGTTGGCACACAAGAAGTTTGCTGCGCTGCACTACACGGGCAGCACCGCCGTGTTCCGCAAGCTGTATGGCCAGATCGGTGCTGGCGTCGCCGAGGGCCGTTACCAGTCGTACCCGCGCATTGTCGGCGAGACGAGTGGCAAGAACTTCCACCTGATTCACTCGTCTGCCGACCTAGACAATGCTGCCATCCAAACAGTTCGCGGAGCCTTCGAGTACCAGGGCCAGAAGTGCAGCGCCACTTCGCGCGTCTACGTCCCTGCTTCCGTGTGGCCGCAGTTCAAGACGCGCATGGTTGAGGAAACCCAAAAGCTGGCCGTTGGCAACCCCTGGGACCACAAGAACTTTGTCGGTCCCGTCATCCACGAGGCGTCCTTTAAGAAGCTCTCGGGCGTCATTGACGATGCGAAGAACGACAAGGACCTTGAGTTGCTCACGGGGGGTACTTATGACAAGTCAAAGGGCTACTTTGTGCACCCGACCATTTACCAGGCCAAGACGCCGGACCACAAGCTCTTCTCGACGGAACTGTTCGGCCCCATCTTGACCGCCTACGTCTACGACGATAGCAAGGACCCCGTTGGCGCCTTTGCGAAGGCATGCGAGTTGGTTGATACGGCCAGCGAGTACGGCCTAACCGGGTCCGTGTTTGCGGCGGACCGTGCCGCGGTGCGTTTCGCAGAGGAGAAACTCCGCAACGCGGCAGGCAACTTCTATATCAACTGCAAGAGCACCGGCGCCGTAGTGGGCCAGCAGCCATTCGGCGGGAGCCGAGCGAGTGGGACCAACGATAAGGCGGGCAGCATCGCGATCCTGGGGCGGTTCGTCAGCATGAGGAGCATTAAGGAGGAGTTTAACGCCACTACGCAGGTGGAGTACCCCAGTAATGAGGTTTAATGGGCCTGACGAAGCCCCTTCGCCTCCCCCTTGGATACTTGCTATGCGGTCATGAGCGCACGGCTTTGCATGGGTGTCCCACGGACCAACGGGCGGGGCCACGGGGGTGGGAATGATATGTATGTACTTCGTACCGGCTTGCATTGGGGTTTGTGCGACGAAGGTAGCGATGAGCGAGCCATTCCGGAGTTAAGGGATCTAGAATTCCCAGGCTGTTTTCGAATCTAACGTTTTTCTCTTGACACGCGAGCACCCGATAGAGCCCGTCCAATTGCTACAAGGGGAGATGCGCTCCGGGAAATCGGGGCTAGGACCGACGCGTGTCGAAAGCATTGGACAGGGTGTCGTGATGATCGACAAGCCCGCAAGGTTCCGAGGGGGCGTGTCGCCGAGCCTTGAGACTGTTGGACAAAAAGGTGCTCCCCATGCTGCAGCGGATTTGGGTGTTCGCCCCCCGGGGCGGGAGCTTTGGCGGGACGAAAGAGCTCGACTGACACAAGGGCGAATGTGGAGGCGGCGAGATACAGAAAAGGGGACCGAGTCTGGGGATAAGCACGATAAGCTTGACAAGAATGTTACCCTCCCCTCCTTTTTTCTGTAGCTGACATCCACCTCACCGACAGCTCCCGGCTCTTGAACCAATCAGAACTCAGAATTGCACCTCGTGCCTTAAACAAGGGAGCTGAGCACGCGACCGCTCATCATCCCCTTCCCCCAGGCACCGCCCCTCCCCCCGTCGTCTTTCCTCCTCGGTTGTGACCTCAGGCTGAGAGGCGTGCGGAATGCTGGCGGGAAAGCTGGCGTGTGTTGCAATGTCTCAAACTTATGCCCATCCCACACTCTCCGTGGACCACCCGCTTCGCCGAACAACCGTAACCATGTCCTCCTCTCTACTCTCTTCTCCGACCTCGTCTCTTTCCATCTTGCTCGTAGACTGAGGCGTGTATTCTTCTATCCAAGATCGTCACACACAGCTCAGACTCTCTCACCTCTCACGTTTGAGTTTCTGATCCGATCTGCCAAGCTCGGCTGCTCTACCCGTCGGTCAAAAGCTGGGCACGCGCCATCCTTCCGCCCCAGGCCTCTCTTGAGTCTTCGTGATTACGCTCTCGGACTTGGTCCACAATGCCTCGAAATACGTTTCTCCCGACGCCAGCGTCGTCAACCGACATCAAGGGCCAGGACGGCTCTAAGATGGCCTCCCTCCAGCTAGCCTTCGAGCTGCCACCACCAGCCGTCACAAGTGAGGCCGGCGCAAACCATCCCAACACCTCGGCGACTTTCTACCCTACGCAAGCCAGCGAAACGGTCAAGTCTCGCAGGCGATCTTCTGCCGCCAACCCGCCCAAGGACCAGTTCGCACTCCCGCCGCCTCCTACCCGCTCTCGCAAGATCATCCAGATGAAACCTCGCGAGGAGCCTACCCCCGAGACCCCTGCTTCGACTTCCAAGACAGCATCCAAGGGCAATGCCGGGACAAGTTCAACCACGCAGGTGGCCGGTTCGAAAAGGAAACAGCCCTCGGCCACGAGCGCAGCCGGGAGGAAGATCGCGAGGAAAACAGCCCACAGTCTCATCGAGCGCCGGCGGAGGTCGAAGATGAACGAGGAGTTTGCCGTCCTCAAGGGGTTGATACCAGCATGTACCGGAGAGATGCACAAGCTAGCTATCCTGCAGGTTCGTACTGTGCCGCTGTGTCTGATGCTACGGTTTCCACTAACACACGCGCCTAGGCCTCTATCGAGTACGTCAGGTACCTCGAAGACTGCGTCACCAAGCTCAAGGCACAATGCGGATCCGAAGCCATGCTGGACCCCGAACCCCGGCTCTCCCAGTCCGGCCTCCCCTCCCCCTCCATGGGCGACACCTACAACCACGGCCACGGCCACAACTACGCCGGCGGCGCGGTCGACCCCTGCTCACCCGACGTCGAGATGACCAGCTCGTCGAGCGCGCCCTCGCCCAGCTTCACGCCCATCGCCGGCCGCTCCCAGGCCCCGTCCATCTCGCCCGCCCTGCGCCCACAAGACCCCAGCCGGCACAACTCGTACTCGTCCGTCTCGTCCGACTACCGCCTGCACGGCGGCAGCGGCGGCTACAGCACCTCCACCACCACCTCGCCCTTCTTCGGCCCCCAGCACGGCACCGCCACGGGTGTGTCCTCCTCCCACTCGGCTTTCGGCTCCGCCCTGACGAGCCCCGCCCTGCCGCCCCAGAGGGATCTGGATCAGGAGGCCACCACCGCGCTGCTGATGCTGAATCAGATGGATCGGCGCACGAGTACCAGCACGGCGACCGCGCCGCGGGGCATGAGTGTGAGGGATTTGTTGAGTAGCTGAGAGGTTGGCTGGACAGCTGGCGATTTGTGTTGCGCCTGGAAGCACAGTTTCAACACCTTGTGGGGGAGGAAAGCTGTGCGGCGTTGTGGGTTGGGTCGTGGAAAAACGGGGTGAAAGACACAAAACAGCTCGCGCTCCCTCCCCCCCACACGACCGAGCTCAACCCCCAAAGCCGTGGCTTGTGGCTTGCGTAGTGTGAGTCTAGCGAGCTGACAGAGGTCAAGCCAGGGGCGTGGCTTTTGACTAGCACTAGCGCTGGCTCGCCTGTACTCACCCCCCCCGTCCTTCCCCTCTCCCCTCCTCCACATCCGCATCCCGCGTGTTCCGTGGGGGGGATGTACCCTACCCGGGGCCGTGCCGTGCCGCCACCGCCAGGTAGGCGTCTCGGGACACGTGGGATGAGAGAATGGATGGATGGATGTCATCATGTTATGCTCTCCTGGCCCTGGCTTGCGTGCGTTCGGATGAGGCGACGACGTATGCGGATCAGATGCCCGTTTTTTTAAACCTGGCTGGCGGGGAAGGGCTGGGTTGGTGCCATCGAGCGGCGCAGCTGGGGATGTTGGCGGGTGTTTCTCCCTCCCCACTCGCCTGTTGTAAGGGGGTCAGTGAATGAAGATTTACAGACTTTTGAGCTGTTGAAAATTGTTGATGGGCGGTCGATAATGCGGTAACAAAGGACCTGGGGGTAGGGGGTCGGTTGGTTTAGACAGGGAAAAGGCGGTTGTGAGGGTTGGGCGAGACTTAGAAACAAGGGACTATAGAGTGTACCTATTTATCATATGAGGCCTTTCATGAAAGAGTTGTTGCCGTCCACAGTGTGATCTTTGTTTGTGCTGAGGCATGTAATGCCCCCGAGGGTAGACACAATTTAGATCGTGGCGGTGATTGTCGTGGATTAGGATTTGGGTGGTGATGTTGGCGGTCATTTCGATTCGCATACCAGTCTCTGGGTGAGCCAGAAGACATTCCTGTTCTCATGTCACCCATGTTGTATAGTAGGTATGGTTTGAGGCGGAGTCCTGCCCAACTTCCACCAAGTTCTCCATCTCCCTTTGGGAAGCCTATATTATGTCCACAGAACTAGCCAGAAATATGAATGGAAAATCCCAACAATTACAAAAGACTCTTGGTATCCAGATTACATTACTCTTGCGCAACAGACAACCTCGTGCTTGCCCTCTCAACACACCCATCCAAATCCTCAAGATACTCATCCAACAACATCATCCTCATCCAACATCACTCATCACCCCTAGCATATTCAACATCACCCCCTCTCTCACCTTCACATCCAATTCCTCTTAGAACACAGAGAAACCCTACTTCACTCTAACTCCCCCGACTCCCAACTTCACTCCTCCCCGCGCTCCTCGGCGGCAATAACTCCAGACTCGGCGGCCGCGGGCCCTTATAATCCAGCAGCGGAACGGTCAACCCATAGCCCTGAGTCTGGCCCGTGGCATCATGCTGGTCCTTCTCGACACAGATGCACACGTCCAGGCCGCCGTCGGCGCTGCGGCCGTGGCTGGCGGGCCCCGACGCGGCTTTGTGGGTGGTGCCGCAGCCGGCTTCGCCGCTGTGGAGGGGCAGGCGCTCGTCTTTGGGTTTGGGGTGGTGGTGGGGGTTGGCGGAGGAGGAGGTGGAGGAGGTGGCGGTTCCGGGTGGTGCTAGGTGGGAGCCGTTGGTGTTGCCGTTGGGCGGGGCGGGGTTGTAGGGGGAGTTCTCGGTGATCATGGCGAAGTTGCGCGAGGGCATGGTGACTTGGTTGTGGGCGGCTGTCTTTTGGCTGTCGCCTGGGTCCTTGTCGAAGAGCTTGAGCAGGGTTTCGGAGGTGTCGTGGTTGAGGTGGTGGATCTTGTTGCGGCGCGCGAGGAGGTTGGCCACGGCGGCCGGCGGGGGCTTGTTGACGATGGCCGAGGAGATAACGTTGACGATGTAGCGGTAGTCCTGCTCGGCGGGGATGTTGAGGCGCGGGTTGGAGTAGAAGCGCCCCAGCGCGGCCAAGTGAACGTCGCCGCCCAGGATGGTGATGCGGATGGAGAACTCGGCGCAGATGCCCTGAAGCTTCTCTATCAGCCAGTTGCGCTCCTTCTTGTGGGTGCGGGCCGTGTAGTGGTCATCGAGGTCGTCCAGGAGGTCCACGCTGCCGTCGAAGCTGTTGAAGAAGCTGCCGCCGATGCCCATACGGCGGTTCAGGAACTTGATGGGGCCCATGACGGGGCTCGCAAAAATGTTCTCGAGCCAGGTGAGACGCGGATATGCGATGGGAATGCCCAACAGGAGGATCATATGCTTGAACGGTCGCCCAGAGCTTGCGGCAGCCGAGAGCTCCCGCTTCAGGCGGGTGAAGATGGCGTCGTACGTCTCGGGGTAGTTGACTTGATGCCTCGTGCGCTATTCTCTCTGTTAGACAGTAGTTCATGAGTGGTGGCTTGGGAGTCCTACCTCGGTGCGGGCGTCGATACCCAAAAAGGCGATTCTAGCCCCTAGTTGGGTGAACATATTGTGGGAGTGCTCCGCAACGTACGGCTGTGTCTTGTTAGTTGCTGGCCCAGATGGGTTTCATTGCTACGACTTACCCCGGCCTTGGGACCATAAATGTAGTTGGGCTCTGAGAGTGGAGGGTGGACGTAGGACTCCATGAGCTGGTTGGGGTCGACTCCTTGGCCCCCCTCGGACACCGTGACTGAATCTGGGTTACGTTAGAAAAATCACCTCAAAGTTCGAAAGGTGCTTACCCGAGGTGTAGGTGGAGGCAGGCGGCGGGAGGTGGTGCTGGAACAACATGTAGTACTTGTGAGCAGTGCCGCCAATGCCCCTGAAGACGTCGCACTTCATGAACTCGTTGACGTAGGAACCGAAGCCATCGATGATCTACGCGGTCAGTATTTTCCATACCCCCGAGGAAAGAGAGGGACATACATCGTGGTCGTCCCAGATGTTCAGCTGGGGAATCTGGCCGTTGGCATTCGCAAACGGCTCGGTCGAGTACCAGCGGATGTAGTTCTTCAGGTAGTAGTCGTCGCACTGCTGACGGAGGGTCTCCGGGAACGGATGGTCCTTCCGCTTCTTGGGGTTGCTGATGTTGGACCAGTCGTGGAGCGGGCCGGAGACACGGATGCCGTCGTTGTAGATCTGATCGCCGCCGCCAATCCTGCAACCGTTAGCACCACCAATCAATATCTCATCTTCTCCCGAACGAAAGACGTCTTACATGACGTGGAAGGGTCTCTCCTCGTGTTTGCGCAGGACATCGTTCCACAGCGCCGGGCCACTCCAGGCCGCCTCGTCGGTGCCGACACTGAAGCCGTTGCATGAGTGGAACATGATCCTCATAGACTCGTGGATGGCCGGCACGTAGAAGTTGTTCACGCGCGGCTTAGTGCTGCTAGCGAAGCGCAGACCAGGCAGCTCATACTCCCACTTGGTCTCGACATCATCCATCTCAACCACCAAATCAAACCGCCAAAAAGTATTCCGCGAGTCCGAGCTGAGACACACCCCCTCCACCACAGCCACTCCCCCCCTCTCACCACGCCCACCACCACCATCCGCCCTCCACAAATTTGCCGTCGGCACAATCGGCTGCGTCTTCCCACCCCCCGCCGTAACCACCAACGCACTGCCCACCCACCGGCCCCCCTCCATCCTTCGATAATTCAACAGCGGCCCACAAACAACCTCCTTCCCATCCGGCGGCGGGCCCTGCACCTCGCGCCCACCAGCACCCTCCCCCTCATCCACACCAGCACCAGCACCACCACCCGCACTAGCAACCGCAACCCTCGCCCTCATGCGCCCCGGTAACAACCGGCTTGAAGCGCGGCGTGATGGGACGGCTACTCTCAGCGGGCTCAGCAGCAGCAGTAGTATCGTCAGCGGCGCAGGTCTCGCTCGGGTCGAGAGCGCGACTTGTTGAGGAAGTTGGCGAGGTCGGAGACACCGGCGCCGCGCGAGTCGGCGTCGCGCGCGACGGGGTGGTGGTGGTGGTGTTGCTGGTGGCGGTTCTCTTTCTCGTAGCGCGCGTAGGCGGAGGATTCGGCGTGGCGCCAGCGGCTGGAGGAGGCGTAGGGGTTGGGGGAGGCCATGGAGGCGAGCGGGGGTGTGTCCTTGGGGGGTAAGGGGGGCGGGAGGTTGGTGGTGCCGTCGTCGGCGTCGTGGTTGTCGGGCATGGTATGCGGCGTTGGGGGGAGGGGGTTGTGAGGGTGCTGCGAGGCCATTGTCGCGGGCTGTTCGCGGGTTGTTCGCGGGCTGCGCTGGGCTTGTCGTTTGTCGCGGGAGGCCAATTGGTGCTGGGGAGTAAAAAGAGTGAGAGTGGAAAGGAGTGGAAGAAGGTAAAAAAAAAGAGGCTGAGGATGACAACTTCAGATAACTATCCGTACACTTGCATCCTTCCTTTCTGTAACCTTGGAACCGGGATTGTTGGAGCGGCACAGCGCCAAGACACACACCAAGTCACACCGTTGGAGCGCCGATGTCTCGGGGGGTCTTGGAATCGTTCGTTGTTTAGGTAGGTTGCTTTGGAAATGTTGGAAATGCTGCTTGGCTGTGTGTATGCCTTTCTATTCGTACTGCTTTTCTGTTTGCGGCAATGCCCAAACCGGTTGAATCAACTGATAACTAAACTCAAGTCATCACCCAATCTCACCCTCCCTCCGTCACTCATAATTTCTGCTTGCAGATTCTTTCCATCCCCCCCATTGAGATGGAACTGGAGGCCGCCGCGAGCATCCTTGCGCATTCGGGAGATCGCAGGGCCCAAACTCTGGTGGTTGGTGCAGGAGCCCAGCTCTTGCGTCAGCGCGCCGCACCGCTGCTCCGCTGCCCTCAAACTCCCTGCTGATTCGGTGGAGCCAAGTCCGGCCTCCTTACCAATCACTGCCTTTGTTTCCCCAGCCGACTCCGGGAATAACGTTGGCGCCAAGACCGGGTATCGGCACAGCACAGACGGATGCAGCTGAAACATGGACCCTTGTGGGTAAGTTATCGGGCATGGACCAAGTAACTCCCTGGTTGCTCCGGACAACTGGCTCAAGTCAACAAGGGCCCCTTTGTTCACGAGACCAAGTCGTGGCTTCGAGATGACCTCGATGGACATACAATGTAGTTATGAGCTATACATGATATTTCTGAACCTACAACAACAATGGCAACGGCATAAATTCTCACCCCTACTCGCTCCCTAGGTAGTCAAGATATCGTATCCTACTTCTTCTCTCGGGCATCCATCATTTGGCAGCAACCGGCACCTTAGTTGGGCGGGCTATCCCCGACCTAGCCGCCCTTTTCTTCTCAATAAAGTGGCCAGCAAGCACACCGCTGCACAAGCCCACTAGATGCCCCGTGATATCCATCGTGTTGCGCCTGGAGGTGAAGGCAGCGCCGATGTTGAGCGCCGTCGCGAAGGCTAGGAGCGTGAGCCCCTCAACGCCATCTCTTGGCGGCGGCGGCAGGCCCAAGATACGGAACCCCTCAAACCGGTGCAGCCAGAGGTATGCGGCACCGACGCCGTAGATCGCCCCGGATGCTCCTAGCGACGTAATCGTCAGCCGGTTTGTGACCGCCGCCCAGCTCAGCGTCCCAAAGGCAGCCACCGCCCCCGACGCGAAATATGTCGCTAGGAAGGAGCCTCTCCCGACGTCGTCGTGAAAGCGCACGCCCAAGAACCATAGAACAAACATGTTCTGAACGAGGTGCAGGAGTGACTGGTGCGAGAACATGGCGCTCAGCATGGTCAAGGCCCGTGGCGTGGCTATCACCACAATAAAGTACTGGTTCAGGAGCCGCCACAACGGCGGGATCTTCCACAGCCCCCAACCCACCACGTTGAGCGCTATCAGCGCGCCGACTGTGACCGCTGCCGGAGGGATATCCGGAAACCACCTGGCTGCCCGCTTGGCCGGCTGGTAGAATTCGGCGTACGCTACGCAGAGCCCAGTCAGGGCAAGCACGACGGCCGCAGACGGCAGAAGGCGCTGCCACAACTTCATCTGGGGCGGCTCCTTGAGGTCAGACTGGCCCCTAATCATGTACTCTTGCATCTTGGCGCTCAGCTGCCGCGGCTGGTCGTCAGTAAGAACCTGCATCGGCCCGACCTTGTGCCGTTCCTCTACCTGCTTCTTCTTCTCTTCCTCTCGCCGCTTCATTTCCGCTTCCCACTTTGCCTTATTCCTTTCGCGAATCGCATCGAGTGCGCTCCGTCCGTACACGCTCTTCTTTCGTAACTCTTCTCTCTCTCCGTAAAGCCTGAACTTGGTTGCCTTCTCCAACGGATCGCTGTCTGTTTCCTCGGCGCGTACCGCCGTGCCGCCATTCTCGAGGGCCGCGAGTTCATCCTCGGCCCGGAGACCCGCGTTGGCGATCTCGTCCACGGGCACATGCTCGCGTAGATAGGCGAGGGCGATATTCTGCTGCTCCTTTGAATACACCCTCGTGTTGACCCGAAGCATCGGATCGTCGAGCGTTCCGGCGACGCGCCGGCCGTGGAGGATCCGCAGGAGCTCGTTGCCCCCGGTTGTGCTCATCAACGACCCAAAAATGGCAAATATCTCACTCGCTGTCAGATCATTTTTGGCAAAGGGCAACCCGTCCTGGTCTTCGTAGCCCGGCGGCAGGTCGGCATAGTGCGTGATAACGGACCGGCCCCCGAGTATTGTCCGGATGCCGACCCATTGCGGCAACACCGGCCGGGCGTACTTGAGGAGGGCGGACCCTGTCACTGCGTTGCGGCCATGACCTCCTCGCTGCGGTTGTTGTCGTTGCTGTTTCTGGGGAGCCGGCCAGGACGAAAAGCAGCGACTCGAGAGAGGGGCGGCCGGCAACAATCGGGAACACGGTCTCGTCAGGTGGTGCGCGGCGGCCTGGACGCTGGACCGGAAGGCATTGACGCCCAGGCTGCAGCTGTTCATTGTTGCAATCTGGCGCCCGCAGTTGCGCCGGTTCGCCTAACCGTCCATCCACTAGGATATTGTGGTAGATGACTGCTGGGGAGGTCGCCGTTAACCGGCCGAGGAATCGATGTCGAAGAGTTGGAGGGTGGAGGTTGCTGTTAGTGGGCGGGTGCTGGGGAAAATTCCAGCTCAGTGGTCGGGAATCGAGCCCAGCCGATCCGGCAGGCAGCGCCATTGGGTGGGGGGTTGGTCTTGGCGAAGCAATTGGCCCCACAGCGGGGCAGCAGTCCCGCGGGTGGTGCTGCAAGGAGGGGAGCTCCGAACAGGCAACGCTGGAGCTTGCGTCGACAGCACAAGCAGCATTTCTCTCCATCAACCAACTTGGCCGCGGCGATTTTCCAACACTGGCAACCGAAACAGTCGTCATTATAGCTAATTGCAACTAACTGATCAGCCGCGCTCGCACAAAATTCCGAACTTCATCAACACTCACGAACCAACCCCGCAACCACAAGCAAACCTCCGTTCAACAATCCAATCCCTTCCAACGACCTCCAACTTTCCAACCTTCTAGCCACCAACAAACAAAACCACAACCATGTCCTCCGAAGCCCTCCCGATATCCCCCACGCGCTTCGCCGCCGCCCTCACCGACCTGCCCCTCTCCACCCTCCACCTCAAAGTCCTCGAACTCCGCAACAGCATCGCCCACCTCGACTACTCCAACGAGCAACTCCGCCCCTTTGCCGAAGGCACCGCAACCGCGACCGCCACCTCCACCTCCACTACAACCACAGCCCCCCCACAACAAGCACCATCATCAACAACAGCAACAGCTGAGCCCGACGCAGACTGCGCCGACGCGATCCGCGAGAACGAGGGCGTGATCGCGCGCATGCAGGAGCGCATCGCGCTGGTGCGCGCCGAGGTCGAGCGGCGCGGGCTGGGCTGGGCCGAGTTCTCAGAGCGTGGAGGAGCGGGAGGCCGAGAGGGTGAAGCGGGAGGATGTGAATGGTGGGGTTATAGAAGGGGAGGGGGAGGGGGAGGGGGTGGGTTAACGGTGGTGGTGGTGTGGGGGGGGTTGTGAATGGGGCGGGCGAAGAGTGGGAGTAATCCGTGGAGGGATGGGACGTTCCAGACGGGGGTGATTAGGGGTGGAGTGGTGCAGATGGATGAGGGCCCTGCTGGGGGACGAGCGCCACAGGGGGGGTCGCTTACGGATGACGAGTTGTTGCGGCGGATAGAGCAGCAGATGAGGGGCCTGGGACCAGATGAGGATGATGGTGAGGGGGGGTTGCATCTCTGAGGAGTGTTTTGCGAGTGAGGGGTGGCGAGGTCTATGATGGAATGCACCACCAGTGATCACTCGAGCTAGCATGAGATGACACGACTTCACACAAATACCCAGCGTCACCGAGGCCACTAGAACAATCTGATTCATTGATGGTGATGGTGATGGTGGCGGCAGGGTGTAAAACACGACGCCTCCAGGGTTGCGTGAGGATTATGTTACCAGCGCGGGTGGCGACGAGTAGCAGGAAAACTAACTGATAAAGACAGAGGAAATATCATGCTGTATTGTGCGAGAAAGCGCCCCCCATTTTGTGGATGCTGCCGGTCCAAACGCCTTGCCCAACCCGGAGACCGAGCCCGGTCCCAACAATGCGATTCCCATATCAACATGCTACGCCAGGACCATGCTGTGACAAGAAAAGAGGTAGATGGGGACTGTGACCGAGGAAAAGAAAAAGACAACGGAAAAGAGAGTCCTAGCGAGAGGCTTAGGCTGGTATCGCCAAGTTGGCGTTAAGGGAGATGGCCGGCTGAGTTTTCGGCTTGGCCAGCTCCGACTTCGGGATAAAGTTGGTGGTTACGCGCAGGGAATGCGCTGGTTCGTTGTTATCGAGCCCCGACGAGCCCCTGTCGTCGTATCCCGAGCTTAAGATGGTAGGTAGCCTCGGTTTCTGGGCGGCGTGGCTGGGCAGCGAGCTGTTGCTCACTTCGGGGCTCCTCGACACGTACACCCCCTCGTCTTCGGTGTCCGAATCTACCTGAGGCGCACGGTGGCTGATCCGCCGCCTCCTGCGGCTCAGATCCTCCCAGTCGTCGTCTGAGTCTGTCGACGAGCAGCTCGTCCTCGCTGTGCGCCGACTGCGAGTCCGCCTCGCCGACGACACGCGGGACCTTGTTTTCCTTAGGGAAGGGTTGGACCGCAGCTCGTCGTCTAGCGGCGTCTCTCCCCTCCGTATCCTGGCCTCCACGGCCCTCTCCCCCACTAGCCGCCCGAGCGAGCCTGCGTCCCGGGTCGATACCGTTCTCCTGGACGCCGCGCTCACCATGCTCGCGCTCCTCGTGACGGGCACCTTGCCCTCCATGACCTTAGCCGGCGGAGGCGGTTGAAGCATCCAGCGGAGGGCATCTCTGTGCGCGGGTTTGCTGCTGACGACGGGTGGGTGGTATTCGTTCACGGGCGGATTTCTGGGCGTCGTGTAAAAATTGTGCCGGTCCTCGTCTGTGATCTGTTTCTCCAGCCCGAGTTTTGACTCCATGTAGCGGCCAGCCGAAGTGCTAGCCTGCTTGATGGCGTCCATCAGTTTGTGTCCAGACCACGTGGGCTCGTGCCCCCACAATTCCTCGTCCTCTCTCTGATAGCGTTTGTAGTTCCAGTCGGCGCTCGTCGATATTGATATCGTCTTGCTGAGTGTTGGGCTTGCTGGGTAATCCTCCGGTACTACCGTCGGGGCACTTCCACCGGGCAACTCAGCTGGGCCGAGAGACGGTCTCGGACTGGCTATTGACCCCATTTCCGACAAGCTGATCACGGCGCTGCTCCCGGTGCCGATGCTCGGGCGGCCATCTCGGCTTGCCGCTGTCAGTCGCCGCTGACTGAGACTCTTGCTTATCGCGTCGCTTCCCTTCCTCTTCTTAGGCAAGCTAGGCCCCATGCGAATCTCCTCGCCCCAGTAGGGGTTCGTGTCGAAAGGGTCTGGGTGCCGGTACAGGTGGGGTTGTTCCGACACGATGCGCTCCTTCATCTCTCTCTCTTTCCTCGCCTGCTGCCGCGTCTTGTGTTCGGTGTGGAGTTGGTTGCATGGCGTGCAGGCGAGGACGTAGAAGAGGGCGGACTGTAAGGCGGCTAGGTACGACATGGTCGGTTCTCGTTGCCGGCATCCCGTAGTCGAGTGATTAGTGCGCTCTGGAGTTATTCGCCTATGACAACCGCATGGATTGTGATTCGCTCCGGGGACGGTCCTTTGACACTTTCTTCCTTTGAACACAACTCAAACGAACGTGGGGCGGCTGTCAGAGTATACACCACCGCGGCAACGGTCATAGCAGGGACACCACAAAGCACCAATGTCGGTAACAAACGATCGGTAGGGTCGAATATCCGGTTGGAGTCCGTTCCAGAGAGCCAAGTCAAGGGCAATGGCGGACTGGATCCTTCCGTAGGGGCGGGGAAGCGAGGAATGGTGCTCGGCACTCTCTCGGCTGCTGGGAAGGGAAGTTACCCAAGACCTCGACTCTAAATGCCTCTACCCCTCTCAACACGCCACGCATACGCAGACAATTCGAGAGGCCCGGTGTGCCGCTGGCATGCGTAATGGAGGTACAGATTCGAAACCGCGGAAGGATGGGGGTGTTATGCGAAACGACGGAATGACAGAACGACAGGGTGGTCCCAGCATCCGTCTGTTCAATGATCAAATGTTCAAAGGAAAACGAGAAGCGTTACAGTATGGAACTTTAGAGTAACTTGAAAGTATCTTGAAGAATGTAAAAGGAAGGAGAATTCCAGAAAACGAGGGTCAAAATCGAAGTTGAAACACAGCAGAACACAGCAGCACGAAGGCGGCTGTGTGGTGTGGGAATTCGATCAAGGTCAATCAAACGGAAACCATGCAGCTGGCGCGCACCAAGGTAAGGTGGCCCGTGGGGGGAGATTTGGGTTGTGTAATTTTGATACACGAGACCGACGCCCCGTTGGAATCCAGGGGCAGGGGAAAACGACCACTCATGGCGCTAAAACAGCCAGGGGCAGGAGACAAGTCGCCCGCATTTGCCCGCATTCGCGGATAGAGGCGCGGCGCAGGTTAATGAGTGGGTGGCCCTCGTCCGATCCCTCCTCGCTCAGCCCCACGGTCAACGAAGATGCACAGCGAAGCAGAAACCGTTTCTTCCATTCCGGTTCCAACAAGGCTGCTAAAAGCGCTTGGGAGAGACACGGCGCTTGTTTGATCATCAACTAACATCCCAAACAGGGAGGCCCAAGCAAGGCAAGGAGATGATGAAGGATTCAGGTTTGTCTTGTTCCCGCTAGCCACACAGTAGATGTACCGTACCGTATCATACCGAAGTGCCCCGACTTAATTCCCCATCGACTCGCGGCCCACGTTTAAGCGACAAATGCAACTGCAAGTCCGACCTCCCGGTTGCGACAATTTATCTTAAGAGTTAGGGAGCGCGGGCAACCCCTGATTCACCCATTACACAGTCCTTCAAGAAGACGACTTGGAGAATATCCCGCATGCAGCCAGCCAGCCACCAGGTGAACGTGTGTCACCGGCATACCAAAATCCCTCTCAGACTGTCGCGTTTGATGACACGTGGGAAAGCCCACCACAGGAAAGTGACGCTAGCGGCGATACAGATGCTCTTCTCGGAATCGTGGTTCACTGGTTGGTTTCGGGAAACGCCCGACCACTCGCCCGACCACAACCGCCCACACACCCAAGGGCCGCCGCCCTAGGTTTAGATCCAGGAACCGGGCGGTTTCTACCGGCCAACAGAAGACCAACAAGGTGCACAGGTGTGTTCCAGAAACCCGCCGTTGGTCAATCGATGGGATGTACGAAGTACCTGGCCGCCTGCTGCAGGGCGTCAGCAACACATCGGCCTCATGGTTACCCGATCAGGCACGCACATGTACATATGTAGTCACTTGGGGCTTGCGGAAGCCATGATCGTGACACCATCCCATACCACTTATTGTGTAAGCACCAGCCCTTCAGCACTGACCGCGTCATCAAGCCGTGCTGTAGCAAGTTACTGGCTGCCCATAGCCGTGGGATCAGTGCACGGCCTCTTGACGCCTCCACCGACGACGTCTTTCGCAGCGAGGCATCAAATTAGGCAGAAGGAAAGCATCGAATGGAACGAAACTCAAGTTACATCGTGCCCGCCTCCTGGTGGCTTCCCCGCCTGCAGATGTTTGGACGGCCTTGGCGGACGGCACAGAGAAAGTCGAGGACGAATCACCCCCTGCTGCCACGTTTCGACCTGGTCGATCTTCATGTTGCTTTGGGGGTGACCCGGTTTGAAACGGCGAGGTCGACTTCTTTGTCGGCGAGTTCAAAGTCACGAGCACGATCAAGGGAGGGACGGGGTGGTACCCAAAGGCTCAAAGCTCTGCTCACAGATCACTAAGAAATGAAAGAAGGGGCGAGGAGGCAAGCGAGATGGATCCTGCTTAGCGGTCATATTCCGTCGTGGCCGGCTCAATTCTTTAGTCCTCCCTCACAGAAGGCGATGATTACCTGTTCTATTCCTCCACGCTTACACCGCCCCCATCCTGCAACTCGTTTCTCCCATCCAAGCCTTCTTTTCGCTCACGGATCAATCGTCCCGGAAATGTAACCACCCAATGACGAAGGCAAAAGAGAAGTCGACACAGCATACATGACGAAAAGGGAAAAAAAGAAAAATCTCAAAAAAGGCTTGACTCCCGAGGCATTTTCCGGTCGGTAATGTACATACACAAACTCCTTGCCCTGCCCATCAAAGAAAGCCCGGTCTGCAATATATGATCAAGAAAGAAGAAAGCGTCGGTGGGGTCCCCGGCAAAGTAGATGCAAGCAGCGGTGGTTACAGGCGGCAGTGGGTCCTGCAGCTGCAGCCTGTGCTGAGCCGAGGGGTTAGACGTCCCACTCGTTCTCCTCCTCGCCCTCGGGGTCGGTTGTGCTCAGCGCAGCAAAGGCCGACTGCTGAGAGAACACCTTCGCGGGCTGCTTGGGAGCAGCGCTGGTGCCGTTGCTCGCGGTTGCGGCCTTGGCGGCGGGCGGCGGCTGAATAATCGTGGGCTCCGAGTCGATCGGGCTCTCAGCGGCGGCCTCCTTCTTCTTGTTCTTGGTTTTCTTAGTCGACACCGTGTTCCAGGCCTCCTCGTCACGGAGCATCTCCATCTGCTCCTCCTCGGAGGGCAAGGTCGAAATCCAGCTGTCAGCCAAGTTGTTCTTGGCAGGAACCGCGCTCTTAGCGGTCTCGCTCTTAGGAGCCGACACGTCGGTGTAGCTGCTGGTATCGAAGGTGTCAAGGGGTTGCACGGGGAGGTAGCCGCTGTTAGTGCTGGAGGTGCCGTTGGCGCCCTTCTCCGTCCAGACGGATTGCTGAGCCTGTGCCATAGAGACGGAGCCGTCCTGGGCGGGCCGGCCTTCGGCGATGCGAGCCTGGCGTCTCTGGGCCTCCAGGTCGACCTTTCTCTGCTTCTCCGACTCCTCACGGAGAGCCTTCGCGGCCTCGGCCTTCAGGGCGATTCTGGGCGCTGCTTCTTGGTCTCGGTCTTCTCGGGCTCCTTGGGCCTTCTTCTCCTTCTTAGCTTGGCCTTGTCGGTGTCGGTGAGGCGGAGGACCGAGGGACTCGCCGGCCTTGGGCTCAAGCATATCGCTGACACCACTGGCATCGGCAGCCTTGATCTCGGGCGAGAGAGTGAGACTCGTCGTCATCGGCATCACGCAACGTGAGAACGGACCGAGACTTATCTGGAGGTCCTGTCGTCATCGATGATCTGGGCACGAGACTGTTTCACAGACTTCTGCCGCTTCTCGTCGCTCTTCTTGAGCGCGTTGAGAGTAGTGCCCTGCTTGACGTTGGCCCAGCTGACGGGCGAATTCGCGGTTATCGACGCCATCGTCGGAGCTGTCATCGACCGGCTGGGCGGGCGCCGATGCCTTGGGCGCCCGTGCCTTCACCTGTGATGTCTTGTTTGTGTCTTCGAGCATCCTTGGTGTAGGCCTCTCCTCTTTAGGCGCTTGGCCTTCTCTTTTGGCTCTTTGCGGCTGTGGTTGCTTTGCTTCTCTTCTAGGCGAGGGCGCTGCTGCGAGGCACCTTTAACGGCATCACGAGCCTTCTTTTGCCCAGGAACCCCAATGACAACAAGGTACACGCATCCGAGGACCACGGTCCAACCGACTAGAGTGGACAATGAGGCGCCCATGGTCAATGGGTGGAGATGGTAAAGTCGGTGAGGTCAGCGACCAGCGAAATCGGGACCGAGCTTCGGAGGTCGAATACTCGACAGGGCCGCGGATGACGACAGCGAAACGCGGTCGATGGAGATGGACGATCGGGTGATGAGCGAAAGCTCAATGCGGGGATGTCGGGGAAATGGCAGATCGGTGTTCTTTATAATTAACTTGCAGGTGACACAAGGTCCGGATGTCGTTCCAGGCTTGGATTTTGTGGCTAATTGGGGAAACCTGGAGGATATCGGCTTGTTCCCGGATCAACAAAGGGATTGAATGGTGTGGTTCAGCTCCAGTGTGCTGGGAGGAATGAATTGAACGGAAAAGGGGGTTGTGTGATGTGAAGATACCAAAGTTCAAGGATCGCGAAAGAGCCAAATGCTGGCAGGTGAAAGGTGTTCAGAAGGTCGGTTCCTCATCTAGCATCCCCATTCGTTAACACGTCCAGCTAATCTCACGGAAAAGTTGCCGTGGCAAGGGGCTTGTTGCAGGAATGGCAAGTTAAGCGATCTTGGCAGCATGAACTCACGTGATTTGGTGTGACCGCTCCGTGCTGTGCAACCTGCTCTGCGTCACCGATGCAGCAGATATACGGTATCTCCAAACAACTTTGGTCTTCACTTTAAGAGGATCCAGGAAGGTTTGGTAAAACAGGCAATGTGATTGATTGTTTGGTGGTTGCACTTAGGTGGCCACTCCTTACTGATTGACTGACCACGTCAGTCTTAGCTCGCCCAGGTGCTTATACCTAACCAGCTATACCGGTGTTTGCAATCAATTGGGGGTTCTTATGATGTTAACGGGTCATTAGTTCCTCCAAGTGCTTATCGCCGTGAGGGCCGAGCACAGGCCAGGGCATCAAACACATCAGCAAGTCTGTACATCGAACAACAACAGTGTGCAATAATGGGCAAGTGACCCACTATATGCCAGTCAGGCACCCAAGTGTGTCGGAGAACGGCGGGTGCTAATGGGGAAATGCTAATGGGGAAGGTGGGATGTGGAACTTGGGGTCACAGGATTGGTTGTAGGGCGTGGAGCCTGGGTTCGAGTCTGTCTCCAAGATTTGTCACTCTAGATTCCTTCAACTTCAAGATTGAAAGAACAACAAGGATTCCCCAAGGAAAAGTCAGGTGCTAAAATCCAGGGCAGAGCTGCAGTTTCACAACTTATATAAACCCTGGTGAAACACCGTGGGTAAACCGTGTTTGCCGCAAGTTTCCGACCTCCTCATTCACTTCGAGACCTCATTGAGACCTCATTGTGCCCCTCCTCGGCCCCGCACCCTCCCTTCTTCAACAACCATGGCACCTAAGAACCGCATTATTATCGATACCGATCCGGGTTCGTCCATATTTAGTTGTTTTACTGCTTATTTGTGTCCGACACTAACATAATCTCAGGGGTGGATGATGTTATGGCCCTGTTGCTGGCCCTCAGCGCCTCACCGGAGGAGCTTGAGGTTGCCATGATCTCTGTCACATATGGCAATGTGCCGCTGCAAAGGTATGACAGACACCGTGTCACTAATACACGACCCGTGAATGTTGTCTCACAAGGATGTTGCAGGTGTCTCCGTAATGTTGTGGCCTTGTTCCACGTGCTCGAGAAGGAGATGGCCTGGCGGAAGGCCACTGGCAAGCCCACCTACGGCTCGTTGGGCGCCTACAAACCTATCGTCGCTGTTGGCGCCCAGCATGCCCTCGAAGATGAGGAACTTGTAGCGGACAACTTCCGTAAGCACGAACCCATCAATGACCCCGGAGTAGTGCAGCGAGTGAGAGACTAACCGACTCAGACGGTGCCGATGGGTTGCACGGAGTCCACGATGCGGTAAGAACACAACCTCCCTGTTTCAGGGGTCCCTTTCTAACTGGCATAGCACCCTCATCTGTCCCCGGCAGACACCTGGCGTACCCTGTTTGAGGATGACCCCGTTGAATCCAACAGCACCGCCGAGCCGCCATCGTACTCGGCATATTTCACCCCAAGCAAGACGCCCGCCCACAAGGAAATACTCCGGCTTCTGAAGGAGGAGCCGGAAAACACCATCACCATTGTCGCTATTGGCCCGCTGACCAACGTTGCCCTGGCGGCTTCCGAGGATCCTGAGACCTTTCTCCGGGTCAAGGAGCTCGTGGTGATGGGAGGCGCCGTGGGAGTCGAAGGCAACGTCACCCCGTGCGCCGAGTTCAACTCCATGGCCGACGCGGTGGCCGCCGCACGGGTCTTCGCCCTGACCTCGCTCATCCCGTCGTCCACCATGCCGCCCGTACTCGACGGCAAATCCTTCCTGCCTCCGTATCCCGCGAAGCTATCCCGTCAACTGAAGCTCACTCTCTTCCCACTCGACATCACCACACCGCACGAGATCAGGAGGCAGGGTTTCAACGCCAAGGTCCAGTCCCTTAAGGAAGCTGGCAGTCCTCTAGCGCAGTGGACCGACACCTTTATGACCGGCACTTTTGACAAGATCGACTCGATCCTCGGCGTGGGCCACAACGCCGGCCTGTCGCTGCACGACCCACTGTGTATCTGGTACATGCTGACCCGTGACCATCCCGCGTGGAAGACGGTGCCCAAGCCCGAGGACATCCGCATCGAGACGTCCGGCCAATGGACCACAGGCATGCATGTCATCGACAAGCGTGCCCGGGCGAAGCCCGCCGAGCTGGACAGCACAGTGCAGACACACCCGGAGGATCCTATGGACACCGTCACCGTGGACGAGATCCCCGGTGACACCATGGGCTGGTTGAGCGTGCGTAGGGGTAACAGAATCAACAGGATGGTGAAATCGCCTGGGCAAGATACCTTCGCAGGCATCCTGCTGGAGAAGATTTTCGCGTAAATAGCAAGTAGACCAGACCACCTGGATACCATAGATTTGGTTTTGATTCATTCTGGGTATCTTCACCGAAGCCGGCCTCCCTCGAATGTCAGCAATTAACTCGTTCTGGGGGAAATGAAAGCCGGGCTATGGGAGAGGCATACCCTTGGAAGGCACCCATGCAAACCCCAAACGCCAATTATGATAACTGACAACGCAACTTCCCATCTCTTTTTCCCCATTGTGTCACTACCCCCGGCCTGCCATTCAGTCAGCCGCCGCCGCCGCCGTCCACCCCTACCCAACCCATATCCACCTGGGCGGGTATATAAATAAATCAAAAAAGCCCACCAAACACTACCGACAAAACCAAGGCTGGCTTTCCCCTGCCCCAACCCTACCCATCACCCAACCCAACCACTGCCAGCCGGCTAATGCTTCGTCGTCCCGATCGCCGCCCCCTTCACCTCGGTCCAGTCGATGCTCTTGTCCAGCGCCTCGTCCACCAGGCCCACCAGGCACACGTTCTCCCCGCGCACAATGTACAGGCCTAGCTCCACCTCGGCCGAGGGCTCGCCTTCTAACGGGGGCGCGGATCACGCGCTCGACCGTGTCTTTGAGGACCTGGGGGTGGGGGTGGGGACGGGGGCGGGTTAGTTTGTTTCGTTTTAGGGAAGGGGAGGGGGTGTTGTGAGATGTTGGGGGTGGTTGGTTGGGGGTTTCGGGGGGGGGGGGGGTTCCTTACTAAGGTTGGTGGTGTAATCCTGCGCCTGCGAAAGGTGCCGACGAGGTTGCCGGCCGTTCGGTGGTGATGATGCACACCTTTCTCTGCAGGGAACAAAACTTCGATGATTGACTTGCTAGTCTACTGTCAGTGGACTGGAGTCAGGTCAGTGGTGATGAAGACATCTCGGGGTCCTTACTCTCGATATAGCTGTTCAGCGACATGGCGGCGGTTGGTCGAGCTCGGGCTGGTATTGAAGAAGGAAGGTCGGTCGGGGATATCTATGCCACGGTCTGCCTGCTTGCCATGTATGGCAGGGTTGCTGCAAGATCGCTACGACTTTCGCTTGTCGGTCGTCGTCAACGAGTGCAGAGCCGTTGGTTAGTTGGTGTCGTGCCGAATCCCGTCTTCAATTCGCAGCAGCTGTGAAGCTTGATGCTGGAACCCGCCGACCCTTGTCATCTTATCGCCTTATCAAAGGGTGTCATTAATATTCGACAATCGGTACGAATACCTCGGTGGCTATGAACGAAACGAGGTTTATTTTAGTTACGGGGTTATCCTCGAATCCTGGGCCGGAAAATGTCCTTTACGAAAAGAATGCGTATTCTTCTGGTAGTTACATCAAAATTGGGTTGGAGTGATCTTACAGTCTTACAGCCTTACAGTCGTTCCTTTAAACAGAAATGATCATCAGCTTGTAACTAGCCCAAAACGTCAACCTTCTCAACGTCAGACAGATGAGTGATCACATGAAAACAACAACTCCACTGTCCTGGTTAATCCTGGGTGTCCTAGCAAATGATAGAAACTGAATAATGGGGTACAGTCCGACATAACGTAAAGGAATATGGAATCAAAATTATAAATCACAGAGAGGCTAGGAAATCAGGAGAAGCATTACCTCGGTGTGGCCGGCCCGACCCCTCGTTCGGACCCGATCCTCCTCGGGCTGCCCTCCGAGAGGCGGCCGTAGCTACCCCGCGACGCCCAATCCACTAACATAGCTTGGTGCTGACTAGGAAAGTGGGGGGTTCCGACCCTTATGCGAGGATGCGAGGAACGAAGGGCGTTTTGTGATGACACTACTGCGTAACAGCCCTGTTGACATTGGGTACCTAACCTTAAGCGGTGCTGAGAAGACGGGGATAACTCTACTGGCATCACATAAATCCGAATGATCCGATCATCGTTTTGTTATTTTAGGCGCAAGACGTCCCAGAATCTCTTCTCTTCTCATCCTCAGTCATTCCTAAAGAGCTTCCACCCACCTGTCCGGCAGTATCATCCAATATCCACCATGGACGCGAGCCCCAAGATGGTGCGAGCCAACCGGCTAAAGCAAATCTTCGACGAAGGCAAACGCCCCGCCTTCGGTTTCTGGCAGGTACTACCCGGGGCCAACGTTTCGAGGCTTCTTGCGAGGTCGGGGCCAGACTGGGTGTTGCTTGACTGCGAACACGGCAATATCGATGGTATGCAAGTCAAAGCTGTTCCTCTCTGTACCCGGACCTGGCTAATGACACCCCCACAGATGCACAGATGCACGAAGCGGTCCCTGCCATCGCGGCAGAGGGAGTTTCCCCTATTGTTCGCCTGCCAGACACCCAGCCATGGATGGTGAAGCGTGAGCATTCCACATGATCTTGTGACCGTGGGCGAGGGCGCTGACATGGTTGTAGGTGCGCTGGACGCCGGGGCACACGGAGTAAGATGAGCCTCACAACCTGTTTGGAGATAGCCTCGATTAACTCGGACTTAGATCCTAGTCCCACTAATTCGGACCGTCGAGGAGGTCAAAAACTTGGTTGCTGCGGCCAAGTTCCCACCGCAAGGACAGCGAGGCTTTGGCTCCCCATTCGCAATGCAGACCTTCGGGGCTGGGTTGAGCATGACGGAATATCTGCAGCAGGCGAATGACAGCCTGTTACTAATGGTGCAGATCGAAACTCGGGAGGCTCTAGAAGTGGTGGAAGAAATAGCGCCGCTTGTTGACGTCGTGTTCGTTGGACCGTTCGACCTTGGTAACAGCATCGGCCATCCAATATTGGGTCCTAAGATAGACCTCGAACTACAGGACGCTGTCGCGAGGATCTTCAAGGCCACCATCGCGGCTGGCAAGAAGTGCGGCATTTTACTGTGGTTCCGGAGAACGTAGGTCGAACCCGTCCTCGCTAGCTATGCCCCTTTGGAGCCTCGAGTGACACCCATGCCCTGATTGGAAACATATTAGCTAACATTGTTGGACAGAGGCGAAACGATATGCGGATATGGGGTTCCACATGATCACTGCCGCGGCCGACTACTTCGCCATGGGCGGCGCGTTGGCCAGCTCGCTCGCCGTAGCTCGGGGCGAAGGGAAGGAAGCCAAGAGTGGTTGATAGTAGGGCGTGTAGCTATCCTTGGGGGATGATGGTTTCCCAGCATCTCTCCCCACATAAACCCGGCACATTTTGTCGTGGGCTATGCGAGAAAATAAACAACCACGGCGAGATACTGGGGAAACAAACGTCCCGTACCCTCCATTGTCTTAATTGGCCGACTTTGGTGTTTGACATCCGTTGTCGGTAAGAAGTAGGAGGTACGAGGCGTTCGAATAGTGCTGTCATTTTATTTTTCAACAGCATTCATTTTGGCCATGACCTCCTCAACGGTAAACCGATGCATGAGCTTGACGGCCTTAGAGGATTGTTTGGGGTCTTCTTCAGGCGACTGGGCCTTGCTGATGTGGATCTTAAACATGAGTTAGCAAAACACAGCGGGAAATTCTTGCTCGGTAAAACAAGACTCACCACTGGAACATCAAAATCATACAGATCCCGCCATTTCTTGGCTTCTGGCTTGACGATGTCGACCTCTTTGAAAGCAAACGGTTGTTTATCCCAAACGTCAGATAGGACCGATCTCGCTTGGGTGCATAAGCCGCAACCTGTGCGGGTAAAAAAGGTGATCCTGCAGGACTGGAGAAGCCTGCTGCTAACACGCATGACGGCGATTGTAACGTTGAAAGAATAAAGCAGTGACTTCTTGTTGGTTGTTCTGGCGTCGCTGACGAACAATTTCGGCACATCCTGGAACGGAAATCACCTGTAAAAGCTCCCTTACCACAGTAGGTTAGCGCAACTCGGGAAGACATGCGGCGCCCCTGGCGCGCTTCCTGGCTCGCCTGGCATTCCCCCCTCCCCCGCCCCCACCTTCTCAGCCCAGCAAGCAGCCGGCAATTTTGGCGGAGGAAGCTTCCATCATCTTCGAGACAGCTTCCACAAATCTCTTTGCTTCCGATTTGTTTCGTTTGCTTTTCCCTTGTTCCAGCCCTTTTTGGTTGAAACAGTAAGCACGTCCGAGACAGAAATCAGGTTCAAAACATATCCGCCGTCGAGTAACAAAGTCGACCACGAGTCAGCTTCGGCAGGTTGAACGGAGAAAGACGTACAATGGCGCAGAAGTGTGTTCATCAAGGTTGCGGCAAGGAGTACACGGATCCGGAGGAGGTCTGCCGTTACCACCCCGGGCCCCCGGTTTTTCACGAGGGCCAGAAAGGTACGCGTTCCTCGTTCTACAACCAGCCAATCTCGAGCGTCATACTGCACCTGCCCGATTGCACTCCTTACCTCTCACGGCTTGCGCATCTCTCTGTGGCTTGCCTATTTCTTGCCAAGCTGACCACGGTTTCTACGGCCCAGGATGGAAGTGCTGCAAGCCGCGCGTCCTCACTTTCGAGGAATTCATGACCATTGAGCCCTGCACCGAGGGGAAGCACAGCACCACCGACCTGCCGCCCAAGGTCGAGAAGAGGGAGGCGGACCCGGCGCTCCTCGCTGCCTCGAATCTGCCCCCGCCCCCGCCCCGTGCACCCGTTGCCGCCCCCCAGCACGTACCTACACCTCCGCCCCCGCCCCCGGAGTCCGAGGATGACGACGAGACCGCCGAGATCCCCGATGGGCGCATGTGCAGACGCAAGGGCTGCGGTGCCACCTACACGAAAGGGTCGAGCAGGGAAGGGGAGGCATGTGTACATCACCCCGGCGCTCCCATCTTCCACGAGGGCAGCAAGGGCTACGTCTGCTGCAAGCGCCGCGTCCTGGAGTTTGACCAGTTCATGAAGATCGAGGGTTGCAAGACGAAGAACCGGCACTTGTTTGTCGGAAGCGGAAGCAAAAATGCCACCGGCAAGGGCCCGACGGGTTCCGGGGGTGAAGAGCTCCTCGAGACGGTCAGGTGAGTACGCCCCGCGTTTCCTCGATGTGCAACTTGGCAGCCGCTGGACGAATGTGTGTTCGCGGCCAAGGAACAGCCAAGACTAGCTGTGTCTGGGAACACCCCGATGGCGGGTGAAGCCCGCGCTTGACCGCCGGTAGAAATGCATCCCGAACGGTCCATGTGCTCATATCCTCTCGCTCTTCTGCAGGCATGACTTCTACCAGACTCCGACTGCGGTGATCGCGTCATTCTTCCTCAAGAAGATCGACAAAGAGGCCGCCAAGGTGGAGTTCGAGGAACAGGCGCTGGTGTTGGACCTGCCCACGACGGACGCTCCGGTACCAAAGCGGTACAAGACGCAGGTGCCGCTTTACGGCCCCATCGATCCCGCCAAGTCGACCTTTAAGATTTTGGGCACCAAGCTCGAGGTGTCACTAGCCAAGGCCGACGGCAGCTCTTGGCCGGTTCTCCGCAGCGATGACCGTCTCACGGGTGAAATCCTCCAAATTGGCCGAGCGGGAAGGGCCTAACTAGGGGGGGAGTGGGAGGCGGGGGGGAGCGGGAAGGGCGGGAGATGGGGAGTGAGACCTTGGTTGTTGTTAACACCGGGTAGGCTTTGCCAAGGGGCGGCTCACGGAAAGCTGAAGCTTGAGTTACCCGCGCCAACGCTTGGGATGACGCTCCAAAGGAGCAAAAAATCCGAGATTGTGTTTCTCGGTTATCAGAGGATGTGGGATCTGATAAGAAGGGTGGTGGGTGGTGGGTAGTGGGGGCCGAATGGGAGGCACAAGCTGGGAAAAATAAGGCCGAAAATTATTGGGACGGGCCGGGAAGGAATGCATCAGGCATTGGGTATGAGGCGAATGCCGATATGCACCATAGCTTAAAGGCGCTTTCTGCGTTTTTACTGGCGCGTACCGTACCCCCTTGCCGGGTCGGGCTGGGTGCCATCCTTGGCTCTGGATCAACGGCGACGCATTTGTTGGTTCGTCACAACCCTCCCGGTGTGTCTCAGCCCAGCCCCGTCCACCTCGCTGAATCCCTTTCATCCATTTCCTGTTACTCATTTGTCTGACTCAGTCTCTGCTGTATCACTGCGAGAAATGTTGTCGTCACCCTCTTCCCCGTGTTCCAGTTAGGCAGCCGAGCCTCGTCAGGGGCCCTGATCAGCCCCCCGGGTCAGAACGTTCGAGACATTCGGCGATCAGCGATCCAGAGCCATGACCTCCTCCACGTGCTAACCTGACCGCCTGAATGGTCGATTCCCACTTTCGTGTTTCGAAAAATCCCATGCCGCCTCCCTTGGGCAAGGATTTCGGATTAACAAGCAAACACTGCCCGTCGAGGATGACCATCGTCATCACAGATCACAAACCAAACCCACCCGGCCGGTCCACCCGGGGGCGACAGACCCTGTCACCCTGTCTGGCGTCGTTGGCGGGCTGCAGCCCAAGATTTCTGTGTTATCACTGGCGAATCGGATGCCTGGCGCCTGGCCTTGGGAGGCTAACCCAAGATCTGACAGATCTACGGAGCTCGACACGGGAATGCGACCTCCGAGATGCAGTGAGCCTATCTCTGGACTGCACATACACCACGGCAGCAAATTCGAAAACATTTCAGGATATTGCCCAGACCTGACAAACATGCTCTCTTCCGCCGGCGTCGCCGGCATTCTGCAGTGGCTGTCGGACTCTTCCAGCCGTGTCTCCGTGCCCCTGTTGTGTGCCCTGAGTGAGGGTGAGCGAGAGCGAGCTGCCGCGTAAACCTGCCTAAAGAGCCAAACAAACAACGCCGTTGATAGGCGTGCGTGGTTGGCGCGGGGAGGCTCTTTTGCTAATCACCCGGAATGGGTATTACTGTGTTGACGTCGAGGCATGGCAACACGCTGTGTATCGTTACCGTTCCCCCCAAAACAGAAGGAACACCGCATGGGTACAGGTTGTGAGACAACGTTGTGCGAAGGGGGGGTGTCGTCCTAACGTGGCCATTTTCGCTTACCAAAAAAGCACCGAACGATCCAGCCCAACCTACATGCCTCCCCAGTCAGTCCCTCCCCACCCGTCAAATGCTGCGGACGCTGTAACAGTGCACGGCATGACCCTGACCCAAGACATGCGAGGAAAATGTCCGCTCAGGTTTCTTGTGTCGCCGAGTGATGCTGATGTGATATAAGATGTATGGATGAAGTTGGTTGTACGAAAAGAGGTTTTATAAATGTCATGGAAGAATGATATGGAGTAAGATACGAACTCGGAGTGAGACAACTCGCAAGTACGAACGAGGACGAAGAGAAAGAAAAATCGATGCTGCCCGCCGGTGAAGCCCAAACCAGCCTCAACTGATGCAACGCCCAAACCCGCTCCCCGTTTTGTAGCCCATTCTAACCAGGATAGACCAGTCGTCGTCCTGACCCCCATGAACCGAAAGGCGATAATAAAAAAAGCCTTTCTAACCAAGCCTGCGAAGCCAAAACCGAGATTCATGTCATACCCAAGATTTCCCAAAGAGCCCGTTTAGAAACGAATGACAGGAGACCGAGACCATGAACCAAACCAGGGATGCGCAATGCCGAGAGAGAGAGAAAAGCAAGAAAAAAAAAGCAAACAAAGAGCGCAGCCACAAGTAGCCACAGAAAGAAGAGAAAGAAAGGCTCCTCAGCCTTTCACGTCACACAGCTGAATCCTCCCACTTCGGGCTCGTCCTCGGTGGCGAAGCAATCCTCACGACAGGCGACCTGGGGGTGGGCGTCACGTCGCCGTTGCTGTTGTCGTTGCCGTTCGACCTGCCGCGGCCCCCATAGCCATAACCGTTTCCGTTACCACCGCCGCCACCGCTGCCACTGCTGCTGCTGCTACTGCCACTCCCGTTGGCGCCGTCGCTATCGTCGCTGTCGCGGATAACCTTCATAGCCTTCTTGAACGCGATGATGACGTGCCCGTCGGGGCGGCCCAGCACGGCGCCGTGCTCGGGCTCGATCTTGCCCGGGTCCTCGGTGAAGCGGATGATGGGGGCGCCGTCGGCAGTGAGACCGACGAACCGGGCCGGGATCTCGACGTCCTCGCGCTCGCTCTCGTCCGCACGGAGGGTGATTCTGTGGTTGTTGGTTAGCTTGGACCCCCTGGTTTTGTTGTCTCTTCCCCCCCTCTCCGTGTGTCGGTGGGGGGGGGGGGGGGGGAGGGGTGGGCGAAAAAGTGACTTACTCTCTGCTCATGGGCAAGCCGGCGCCCGTCTCGAGTCGGGTGCTGTCCGACGTGGACACGCCTCGCCGCCTGCCGCGGCTCATGGACCGCACCCGCTTGACTCGCTTGTGCACGGCCCCGTGGACGGCGTGGCCGATGCCTGCAACAACTAAGATTGGCGTGCCGAGAGCTAATGCCCAGGGTCTGGGTTAAGGGGAAATAGGAGCCGTGTCAGCAAACAATTTCCCGTTTTGGACGAAAAGAAAAATCTGCAACGAGCGGCTGGCCGAGCGCATGTTGATGCGAATGGGTGCAGCATGGCAAGTGCAGTGGTGGATTGGCGGGCAACTTACGGGTTTTTGCTCCCTCGCAAGCTGTTGAAGATGGTGAGCAGGATGCCCAGGATGGCAATCACAGACCCAACCTGCATCATAGTCCATGTCGACCAATAGAGTGGCATGAGGTCCTCGCCGTCACAGAACTGTAGAGCCATGAGGGCGTACACCTCCATGATGACGCCTACGATAGACACCATGGCGTAGATGCTGCAGATGAGCATGCACTTTTTCATCTTGTTCTTATACTGTCGGGAACCCGGCTCTAGGCCCAGCACCCGGATCTTTTCGAGGTCACTAGAAGCGCAAAGAGAGACATGTTAGTCTCGCCACTATCAAAGGATAACCAAGGGGGCTAGAGATGCCAACGGCGGGGAGAGACAAACCCGCTGTATTTCCATGACGACAGGAAGAGCATGAATATGACGAGGACGAAGAGAACCCAGTAGAGAAAGTCAAATGACTTCCGGTCCAGGTGGGAAGCGAAGCCGGCATAGTGGGCACACTTTTCCGGGTCGATAGGGTCAAAACCGCCGGCCATACTCGGCTGGCTGGCGGGGAATTAAAAAAAAAAAGGAACGGGATGACGAGAATGGAGATGAGGAGTGATGAGATGGGAAACAGAAGAAACTGATGGCCAGGACGAAGAGCGATATGGGAGTTCTTGAAGCTAGTGCGCTCACAAAGACTAGCATAAAATCCCCGGTGGCGACGGGAAGATGTCTTGAACTATGCTCATGGGGGTGGTCCCAGGGGGGCGGGAGATGGGATCGTCTGGGGGGTTTTATATCATCGAAACATACCGGCTGCTGTGGGACACGCACATTGAGAAAGCGAAAGGAGGTACGGTCGGGATATCTGCATCGGCAGAACACCCACATCTCACTGGTGCAGCAATTCCGCAGCTGCACCCGAACACCCCAGTACCCCGACCACTGCTCGAGTCGTGGACGGCAAGGTGTTGAAAAACTCCCTGGCATAGTGTTGACAGGGGTTCATACCAAGTCCATACGCCAACGCCCTCTCCAGGGGGGAGGGGTGTCGTCTGGAAGGGGGGTGTTGGCGGCGTAAAAAAGCCAGTGTCGCGATTGTAAGCTGTACGGGCGAAGCATGGAAAGCCGCAGAAATGAGCCTTGCACAGTCATCGATTTTGAAGAGGCTTGAGGCCCGTCTCGGCGGTTTGGTATGCACAAGGTACATAGATTGACATTTTGCTCCACACGGCTTGGCGGCCACGGCGGCTGCGGCAGAGCGAGCGCCACGGCCGATCACTCGCGGCGGCGGTAAGAAAGTTGTTGAGCCAAGAGTGATCCGGGTTCGAATGGGCGACGATCGGAGTTTCCGCAACGGCCTTTCAGTGCAAGGTGCCAAGCCGTTGGTGTCCCACGACGCGCACCGCCTTCATCTCGTCACCGTCATCAGCTGCCGCCATGCTATCCCCCATCACCCCGTAACCCCGTAACCCCGTAGCCCCGTCACAGCACCCGCCTCGTCCGTCCCCTAGTTCATGCCCGGCATGAGATCGACCGCATCGAGGATCATGGACCTGTTCAGTATATATTCTCGGAGCCACAGGAATTCCTCTCCCTCCTCCTCGCCGTAGCGGTGCTCCTCCGAAAAACCAAAGGAGCAGGCAATCTTGTCGAGAGCGGCCCGCTCCTCCTCGTAGAGCCACCTATGGCGCAGCGGTGTGCCCAGCGCCCACGTCACCCGCTTCATTTGATCGTTTGCCGTGAAGTGGGCCACCGCGCCGATAGTGGCAGTGAACCCCACATAACAAATGGCGCCGGCAAAGGCAAAACCGGTTGCAATCTTGGGTTCTAGGGCGTGCTGCAGTTGTGCTAACTGGGTAGCGGCGTAGTAGACGCCGACTGGGGTACCAGTGACAGCGAGGCTGGGAAGCAGTGCCTTCTTGATAAGCTTCGACCGCAAATACGCCTTGGATGCGTAGGTAGTTTCCAAAATGCCGATGGCGGCCCCAAGGTCCTTGGCCTCGATTGCCGCATCCAGGGCCATGTCGGCAACCGCAGGATCGACTGCGCTTTCGGCCTTGCTCGGGTTGCGCTCGACGTATTTGATGGTGTTTGAGACCATCTTGGGCTTAGGCTTACTCGCGTAGAGATCGAGGATCTGCGGCAAGTTCTTTGCCCTACCAAGGCGGGCTTCGAGTTGGACGTATTCGGCGAGGATTGTCCGAGTGATGACCACTGTCTGATGGGTAACAATCGTGTATGCCGCATCCGAGATTTGGTCTATTGCGTCCTGTGATCGCTGTGAGGGGCTCCGCTGTGGCCGTGTGACCTCACCAGCCTTTATGTCATCCAGTCCCAAGAGTTGCGAGGCAGGTCCGCGAGTTTCGGCGACGGCGTCATCGGAGCGACGTTCTCCAGCATCTGGCACCTGCCTCACCTCAATCTGTGCAAGCGCCCGCAACGCCGACAGGGTAAATTCTTCGGATGGAATACCACCGGGGCCGAGGAAAGCCGTGAGAATATGACGCACGGTATAAGCGGCCGCTGCAGGCTCCACGCCAGGTGGTTGGTAGGTTGCTGCCGCAGCTGTCCTGCCAAACCGGGTCTTCGAGACATCCGGGGCTTGGGCTTCCTGCGACCGCTTCACCTTTCGACACGGCTGCGAGGTTGTGAAATAGCGGGCTGCGGCCGGCCGGATCGAGATTGTTCGTGACATATCGGCGGAGCGTTGCCCGAACTGCAGCGCCACTGAAGACCGGTTTGCGGGTTGTATCGATTGGCGCCCGGAAACGAACCCGCAGCCCTGGCAAAGCCGCAATCCGGATCCGGGCGAGTATGGCTGACGCATCATGGTCGCTGATCAAGGCGATGGTTCTTGAAGAATAAAAACAATGACCCTCCCTTCACTCTCAAAATCGAGGATTGAACTCGATCACTCGATGCCAGCCCAGCTCGGCCGGCTCGATCTCAGCACCAGTCTAAAACCACCAGCTAGTCCAGGTCACACTGGCGACAATAAAAAGGTAAACGGCTAGGCGCTTGAGTTGGGCGCAGAACCGGGTCGAGAGAGAATAAAAAGCCGGGATGGTGAGGCTCGCTGTGATGTTGAAAGAGAGCTCATGAACTTTACGCACGATGGTGCAGATCGTTGCATTAACCTAGGGTCCAGGGTCAGGGCCTCAATTGAGCCGAAACCCCACTTTCGTCCATCAGTTCGCCCGCTTGTTGCATACACACTGAAGAACGTTGCAAATAAGGGGGCGATGAAGCGATGCCCGGGCATCCATCCTGCATCGCAACTTGGCGCCAAGGTGCTTGACCTCCCCACAGCCCAGGATGAGAACGAGGGAAGGTGACGCAGGCGCGAGGCAACCCTGAAGCAACCCGCAACTCTCAACTTTCAAACCACCACCTCGCGCCACGAGTGCCTGGCCTTGCTTTCTCCCTTTCCCGCCTCGACGACAACTTCCGACTTGCGCTACCGCTATTTACGTCGGGTTTGCCAAACTTGGCTTGAAGTCCTCTTCTTTTTTCACACCATCGCCGACTTAGCCAAGTAACGGCTCAGAGCACACCACACCACACCACCTACGACTTCGTCTTCCTCCACCTCCACTTCCCACCCAACCCATCGATATCGATATCGACATCGACCCCGAGGTCACTCGCGATGCCTCCTCCTCCACCGCCGCCTCCCCCACCACCCCCGGGGTTTGGCGGACCACCACCTCCTCCTCCTCCTCCTCCACCAGCAGCTGCCGCCGCGGCGCCAGGGAGGGTCCGTTTGGTCATAGCCAAGTTTTGCGGAAGCCACGCTAACGCACTCGCAGGGAGCGCTTCTCGCAGATATCCACAAGGGGAAGGCGCTGAAGAAGACTGTCACAAACGATCGTTCCGCGCCCGTAGTAGCCAAATCCTCATCAGGGGGCGGCCCGGGCCCGTCGGGGCTCGGCGCACCCCCCATCCCAGGACTACCGAAAGCACCAGGAGGACTCGCCCCCCCTGTCCCCGGAGCCCGTGCAAGAAGCAACAGCGATCAGAGTGACGGGGCTCAACCCGCCGGATCAAGCATGGATGGGCCTCCGCAACTTGCCGGTCTCTTTACGGGAGGGATGCCGAAGCTACGCAAGACAGGCGGGGGTGTTGATACAGGGGGTAAGACGTTATTTGTGGATCTCTCGCCATCACGTATCTAACTTCTCTTTAGCAAACCGAGATGCTTCATACTTGTCAGATTCGGAGGCTCCTCCGCGAGCTGCTCCGAGACCGCCTGTCGCCGCCGCGCCGCCAGTACCCGGGAGGCCAGCCCTTCCTAACACAAACAGCGCGCCGAGCTTTCCGAAGAAGGGCCGACCACCTCCGGTCGGCAAGAAACCACCGCCACCCCCTCCAGGTTCCAGGAAGCCCTCCTCCACCGTTCCATCCGCAGCGCCGCCGCCGCCGCCATCTTTCGCGCCCCCGACCCCATCACCGTCTGCATTCTCACCACCTCCAGCTCCTCCACCTCCGCCTCCCGCTGCTGCTCCACGGCCGCCGCCAGCCCCAGCACGCTCACAACCGCCGCCACCTCCACCGTCCGCGTCAACAAGTAACATATCTCAGAGCATTGCCGCGCAAGCAGCCATACGCGCTGCGTCTAGCGTCGGACCACCTCCAGGAGCCGCACCTCCACCTCCACCCCCTCCCCCGCCAAATGGACCATCACGCTCAGCGCCCCCGATCTCCCCACCACCGGCGCCAGCCCCTCCACCACCACCCTCATCTGCACCTGCGCCCCCTCCCCCATCCCTCTCCCACTCCGCCTCGAGCGCATCAGGCCGCGCATCCATGCTCTCGATGCTAGACCCCAGCAACTTCACGCTCGCACCCAACGGCAGCGGTTCCAAGACGCCAAGCCCAGGCCGCGGTCCTTCGCCGTCGCCTGGTCTCTCTACCTCGTCCGGTGGCGGCGGTGGCGGCGAGCGGTATGTGGTGCAGGACTCGCGGTGGCGCTTCCATGGCGAGGAGAACTTCCCCAAACCGAGAAATTTTACCGGGGGGGCACGCAAGTACCGCGCTGGTAGGGGGAGTAGTGTACCGTTGGATTTGAGCGCCTTTTAGATCTGCTTCTAGGGTGGATTGGCGATGGAAGATTGGCGATGGAGTTCGATGATGTGCATGGGTTGCTGGCTCGACTCGCAAAGGTTGTGGCCATAACCAGGTGAGATTATACATGGCTGGTTTAGGTACCAAGGAGGAAGCCACATTGGGGCGCAAGCGGTTAGATGGGCTTTGTAGCTGTATGTTTTACAAGAGAGAAATAAATTAAGATCCAACGAGATATCGCGCACCTTTCCTCTTTTGGTACATCTATGACAGCGGGCACCAGATAGGGGGCCAGAAGGGTCTAACGGTGATGGCAAGAAAGACGGTGACTTGGGTTTTGATAAACACGATATCATTCTTGGGCCCGGTTGAGAGTAAGCGGGCCACCGCTCGTAACTAACTAAAAACGCTCACTTCAACTTGTCCCCCTCCCCCATAACGTTACCAGTTGTGCCGAGCGGCACATTACCAAAAGGGGGAACAGAACGAATGTGAGAGGGGAAAGAAACCCCCTCGAAAAATGGTATATGGGTATAAGATCGTAACTCATAACCGCCTATTGCAGGTGGTGTTCATGTTCCACTCTTATTGTGCGAGAGGAGAGGGAAATAAACAAAAGACGCAAAAAGTCAACGTAAAACAGGTATGAAAGTGCCGAGGTTTCTGGTTGTGTCCGCCAGGGGTTGCTGTCTCCCTCCACTGCCAAACAACAACAGTATCCCTTGCCCCCCATCACAACATCTTCCTCTTTGAAACCATGGGTGTTTGCGCCAAACGAGGAACGTCGAGAGGATGATATTCTGCGATGCCTTGCTGCCATATAGTCGCAAGGTTAGCCCAGGTTCACCTGGGAGTGGTCTTAGGTTGCATGACCACACCCTCAAAAACTCATGGGTTCCAGGGCGCTCACCAGAAGCAGCATGTGGCCGGTGGCGTCTTTGTGATCACGAACCCCCTGACTCCGGCGGCGGCGGCGATGGAGGTGGAGGCGGAGGAGAAGGAGCTGTTTTCTTGTAAAACGGATCTCTCTCTTCGTCTGCCATTGTCGCGTCTTGGTGATTTCAGGCGTCCACGGACGAGTGGTTCTCGTTGGTGTGATTGGGCGAGCAGCTTATGAAAAATGAGCAGACACGGCGAGCGGTGGCAAGGATAGAAGGGTGTCCCGCTTAGACTAGCAAGCGTTGGGTCTAGGGTGGTTCAACATGCCCCATCCCGAAATCACCAGCTTCTTATATACCCCTCCCCCCCATCCATCTGGGGCATCAAGACGTCACAGCAGGTCACAACCCAAGCGGGGTTGATGCCAGACCGGCCTGGCAGCAAGCGTCCACATGAACAGATGGAGCGTCCAGTCGAGAGTTGCCGGCACCCGTTGGCCGTGGGTGTGCATGATGAGCGGCGGTCTTATTGGTAGGCGGGGGCGCTTTGGGTTGGCGACAACTGCTCGGGGGTTGCAGACGGCGACAGGCCGGAACTTCTCCTGGATAGGATAAGACGGCCCGACAAAAGGCAGAGCCGCATGTTTCGGGGATTTCGCCATCCCCGCGATCTGGAGAGCGCGGGGTGCACCCCCTCTTCTCCTTTCTCTGCCATGCTTTCTGCTCCCTCTGCAGCTGCGGCCGGTTACGGCGGCGCGGGCTGCTGGTTTGGAGCTCTTTCTCAATGCTTGGCACTTGAGGAGGATTTGTGTGTTGTCCAGGAAGCCCAACATACCGCGGGCCATGACCTGATGTGAGCGCTCTTTCTCTCAGCTGTGCTGTCCAGGTGTTAGTAGGTGTGGCCAACCTGGTTGGTGGACAGTTGCTTACCCGGGCCCTGCAGCCATGTTGGGATACTCGGCAGTGTTGGAAGAAGCACTCATGTTGAGCAATGTCATGTCTGTCATTTTATTTTGGAAAGTAAAATCAAAAACATGGTTCCAGGGACCTCGGGAGTACAGCGCTGGAGGGCGCCTTGTTATAACAAATTCGTGTTTGTGCCCCTGGCCACTTACAACCAAACTCGAAAATACAATTTCCGAATTGCGGATATGGAATTTCGCCCGGCATGTGGGCGGCAAGGGCCCCGCCAAACCTCCGCCCAGTGCCATTTGAAGTCTAGACCTGTTGCTAGACCGATGGCTGTGTCAGTGTTACTCCTGAGGACCATCTCCAGCAAGGGCAACGCGAAGTATCGCGAGATCTAACGGTTTGCACCTGGCGCTCACTCTCACAATGAGGCCGGCCACCAGTTTCCACACAATAAATTGCGGCACCGACAACGAGGGATTGGGAATCATTCCCGACCCCGTGCTTCATCGAGGCTCTCTAGCAGAGCTACCCAGAGCTGGTTGGTCAGAGTCACTGCCTTCCACCCCCCAGTAGCTCTTGACCGGGTGGTGGCACTGATGACCGGCGAAATGACCCGTCACCAATCACAATTGGCCGCCGAATGACGGACTACTACCCAGCGGCACGTCCCCCGCGCCGCTCCCTAATGTTCGGGACGAGCTCCGCGGCGGCACGGTTTCGGCAGTGAACTGCCACGTCACCTGCATCGTTCGCGCGGTTCGTCATGGCCAGTGCACGACATCATTAGCTTCCCCCCATATTGGGCGACGTTGACCCATCACAAACGGGGCTGTGGCAGTTGGCGTTCCCGACGTCATGGGTAGCCAAATGCATCGCTTCTTTGTGTGGCCACGCGAGCAGGCGCTTTGCCCGACTCGCCCACCGGGCTTGGTTTTGGGAGACAAAGCATGCTTATTCAAGTTCACTTGTTCCGCTTGCCCCGATTGCCGCTGATAAAACAATAAAAAAGACTAAATCTTAGATTCTTGTGGACTCGAGGTGTCGGCCGAATCGGAGGGGCTGGCACGGGGCCCCGAGTGAGGCCTGCTGTCGGCGGATCTGCCCCGATGGGGCCGATTGGGCTGTATCCCGCATTCATGGCCAGCCTGGAATAAAGATCAAGTTCAAGTTCGGGGGTGTTATTACACTTGAAGTACGAGTCGTTCCAGGAGAAACGCTAATGGAACTTGCCCAGGAACCTCTGGTAAGAAATCAAGAAAAAGAAATAAGTGAAAGAAGCCGAGTAAAGGAACTCAGACGAAATAACCCGAGCAAAAAAAAAAAAGAAAAAAAAATATATATATATAGTGTCGTTAGACTTTTTGACAACATTTTGGAGTTCGAGCTCTGTCAGAATCTGAATCAAGACGCGCGAGCAAATAATATCATCATAGAGCTGCTTACTTACTAGAACAAGGGTTGGTTATTGTATTATTATTCATACTCCGCTATGCCCTAGGGCGTGCCGGACCCTCAGCTATTTAGTGTACAGAAAAACCGTGCCCTCCCGGGCCGGGTGAAAACCCATACCAACAATCAAGGAGCGATACGTTTTAGTGAGTCTGCGTATACAAAGAGAGGAGGCCTCCTGGCCTCCGAACGGGGGCGCTTCAGGCCGCCGCTTCCAGCTCGAGCCTCCTGGCTAAGTTGTACATCGGCAGCTTCCCCGAGTCCTTCAGCCAGTCGAGAACTCTCCTCGCGAGCCGTGCAGTCGTGGGATTGATGCCGTGTAGAACAGAGTAAAAGTCCCGTCGTGTCCGAATTCCAGTCCTCTCCCATCTTCGAGCCAACGGTGGGGCCAAACACCACACTACTAGGTGTTCGGCAGTCTCTCGTCCCTCGCCACACTCGCAGGCAGGAGTCAGAACCTCCGGGACTCCCCGTGTAAACAAGAAGTCCCGTAAGCCTATTGCTCCCGTCCGGATTTGAATCAGCAGTGAGCTCTTTGCCTTGCTGAGACCGTCGTGCCTCCTTAGGGTTTCGTTCCGGAATAGCGTCTCCTGCTGATGGTCAAAGTCGTCCGCCGGCCTAGTGATTGCCCTGCCGTCCCGTTCCTTTAACCACCTGGCTTTCCAAGCCTCTTCTACTACCCTGTTCGTATCAACGGTTCCCCCCGAAGGGTTGGTTATTGAGAAACACAGTATATCTCATCGGGAGAGCCAAAGTTGCCGGTTGTTAGGCTGGGAGTTGAAAGTTGCCATCTCATTACAGTGGCGCTTGGGTCTCGTGTGGACGATCCAAGAGCTCAGACAACCTTACTTCGAGGAGGATGGATAATTTGTTCAACGATAACTTCCACTAAATGAACTGCTGCTTGGGGGGCGGGGCTTGCCGAAGGAAGTCGGGTGTTGATGGTTCCTTCCCTTGAGCCTAACTTCCCCAACACCTTTTTTTTTTCCCCAAGTCGCAAACTCTACAGTTCCCAAAGCCTTTCCTATCCTTGATATAAGTAGGCTCGGTTTTCGAGACAAACGTCGGGCTACCTAGTGAGTATTGTTGCAGGACCTGGGATTGGACTGTTATCTCCATGGCCGAGGCCCCGGGTCCCGTCCCGATCTGCAAGGGACCAACAACACCTATGCACCCGGGTCTTGAAGTTGACGTCATCCGACGACTGACTCAACTGGGACTGGTAGACCTGGGACTTAGTTATGTCATTTGACACAACTGTCTGATGGAACTGCGATGCTGTGAGAAAAGACCTTGAAGCATACATGCCAGGTTGCCACAGTCTCTCCCCGACCGTCATAGCGTTTTCGGCCTATGGCTTCGGGCTCTCACCTTTTGGCTCTACGGAATCAGTCACGGTAATATCTCGTGGATGTTGCATCCCTGCCCATCTCGACCACTTTCCTCTCGGAAGGTGACGTCTCGTTGTCCCTGCAGTACCTATGTGGGGGGTTTGGGAGCGTGGCCATCATGCAGTCCGGCAATATAATCTCCAGGCCCCTTGACGGCTGGGTCATAATGTTGTTCTAAGAAACGATGCCGAGGTTTTGGACGCTAATGCAACCCCGGTCCCCGTCATCCAGGCTGTCGGGTTGCTTGATGCTCGGTGTCTTCACTGTCTACACATCCCTACAGTGCTATCGGCTTGTCCTCGTCCTTATTTTTACATCCCCAGCCTCGCAAAAAAAGAAAAAAAAGTGCGGGCGGAGATGAGAGAAAAAGATAAAAGAATCTAGCTGTCTTTCTCTGTCCACCACCTCGGGTTACACAAAATTGTCTGAAATTCAACACATGGGTTTGTGGGGCAACGAGCACCCAAAACACGGAAATGGTTTGGACGCCCGACTTGAAGCATTATACGAGGTGAAGATTGTTTGTATGACAACTAAACTAGGTCTGGTAGGCCTGCGGTTGTCCATATAGATTTGGTAACTGATGGGTGACAATTATAACTATTCCTTGGCAGGGCTGCCGTTTACGGTTTGATACATAGTTACGTCGGTAGTCAATAAAACCCGCACAGAAAAACCTAGCACTTTTCATGCGAACAATGAAGGTGCTTTAACTAACCGGTAGTTATTCACAGCTGATGATTCGAGCCATCAAATTACGGCGTGGCGTTCGGTTGAGTTCCTGCAGACTGCAGTTCGTCGCCTAGCCTGCCTGCGTAACGTCATACTGGTGCGCCCTTGAAGCAGCTGGGCAGACAAGCGAAGTGACAAGCTTCTAGCTAACCAATCACAAGACGAATCTGGGACGGGGTGACCGTCCCACCCCCAAAACGGTGGGTCACGCTGGGCTCCGCCCGCTTCTCACCAAAGCGTTATCTGGCAATTGCAATCGATTGCCAAGGTTCAACAAAACCAGCGAGACAACAAAGCCTCTTCAGCCCTCCATTCCTCCCTCGAGCTCTGTGCTGCAACAGGGCAACCCCAGGCTCCGGATACTCGATAACTCGGTTGCTGCTTCTTTCATAAAAAACGCCTGCGAATCGGCTCTCGTCTGCCTCACCGACGTTCTAGTTGACCGCCTGCATCTCCAACCTCACCGTCCGAATAACGACTCCACTCTTGCAGGCGGGGCTCACGGGGCCAACGGTGAGACGAGCGACCTTGGATCTTTCGCAGGACGCGCGAGCACCCAAATTAAACAGACATCCATCTACTCGAGTGCCGTATCCTTCTTCGATATTCCGTAAAGTGACTGTTCGCCCACGATGGCGCCCTCGGATACGTATCGCCCACGGCAGGCAGGGCTGCGCAATGTCAGCAGCGCCGAGACCACAGGGCGGACAGACGCGCCATCGGCCCAGCGCCGAAACGATGGTCAGTTGAGCGCCGCTGCATCGACGTTCAACCAGGAACTAATGCCCGTAAATTCAGAGTCCTGGGTCGAAGTAACCTCACAACCGTCGTCATCGTCGTCCTTATCGTCTATCGGAGACGAGATCGTGACAACAGGACTCCGGGTTGGTGGGATCTCGTATCCACCAAGGCGGAGACGGACACACCAGCAGCATGCGATGCCCGCTTCCTTTATCGTCGGCCACCCCGCGACCCAAGGCGGCACAACGAGCAGTCAGGAGGAATACGATGAAACGGAGAGCGAAGAGGACCGAGTCATGACCAGCTCGACGGAAGCGGTACATCCGTCCGCGAGTCTACCCCGTCATCAAACCGCTATGAGGGCGTCCGCCGTGGTGGATATAGACTCGGAGAGTGACGATGATGAGAATGCGACGGCCCTCGGTCGGCCGTCCAACAGCCCTGTGTTTCGGCCTCAGCCAAACGCCTTCTCACACCCTCCCTCACACCTGGCCCACCGCCACTCAACTGGCTCAGCAGCATACAACCATCCTTCTCACTCCCGCCCTCCGATGCCTAACCGCCCGCACGCCCGTTCTCACCGGGGCCAAAGTTACATGTCCCCTCCCAATGAAGCCGACAACGACGCCGCGCTACGTGCATCGCTAACCACCCTCCTCTCCTGCGCCGCCGCAGCCCGCGGGTTGCCCAAGAACGAGGAACGGCGGACCGCCCCCGGCGCCGGAGCCGGCGTCGTGCCGAGCTCCCAGCCAATGGAGCTCCGTCTAGTCCCCGAATCGGAGCTCATGGCCACCAACAGCCCGCCGGCTCCACCAACAGCAACCCCAGCCAGCGGGGCCAGGGCCAAGACTGCCCGGACGGCATCCAACTCCTCCGCGCCCAGCGCGCCATCCTCCAGCTCCGGCCGCGAGCACCAGCAGCAACAGCAACAGCGGGACTCCAAACGCGGGCTCCCGTCCACGACGCAGGGCCGTCCCGCGCGCGCCGCCAAGAAGAAGCGCACCTCGACCACCCTTCTCGATGGCGACTCCGCCACGGACGCGGCGCCCTTCTTCAGCGTTAGCCCGACGCTCCTCACGTGGGTGGTCAGCGCGGGCGTGGTAGTGCTGGTCTCGGTGGTCGGCTTCGGCGCCGGCTACGTCATCGGCCGCGAGGTCGGCCGGCAGGAGGGCGGCGGCAGCAGCGTCGCCGCCGCCGCGTCCTCTTCGCTGGTCGGTTCTGGCGGGGCGGCGGCGAACGCCTCGTCCGCGGGCGCTGCGGGTTGTGGAGGTGAGCTGGTCAGGGCGGGCGCTGGGGGCACGCTGCGGAGGTTCCGCTGGGGTGGCGTGGGGAAGAGCGTCGCTGCTTAGACCAGGAGGGCACCTATATACTTCTCCTCCCTCGGTCACACCTCAAGCGGTTTATATATCGATGATTTTATGTATGGAATACGAATAACGCGTGGAGGGGACGGGGCGTTGCATTGGAAGCGGCTGATTCCGGGACATGTGTAACTATCTATTGAGATGCCGATGATATACGGGCGGTTTGTTTTAGGTTCGTTACCCGTTTCTGCATGGAAACAGTTTCCTTCGTTCCGGTCGGCCGGCCATGGTTGCGCCTTCCTGGGAGGTGTCTTGCGGTTCTTGGTTCATTGGGATATTGGTAGTTTCAGATCGTCTTGGTAGCAACAATACCACCATCGTAGTTTTTGTCCATCCATCAGTTTTCCTTCAGGCAGGGGATATTCGGCATCATTTGTACAACAAACATCCTCAATTGGTAGGGATGGTGGACGTTGTCCCAACTATCTATTATGACTCTCGTACATCGATCGGTTGCTAGAGGGTATCAGGGTATGTAGGGTGGGATACTCACCAGGCATGAGATGAAGCAAGCCGTGTAAAATCGCCCGTGTACCCGTCGAGACCGAAGCTGGCCTTGGTCGGGGAGTTGCCCAAGGAAAATGCAAAACAAAGATGATAAAACCACCGTGACCGTACCGTACAAACATATCAACCCAAACTTTTTTATGACCCACGGAAAAGCCCTCGAATGCCCTCAGAACCCTCGGGAAGCGGACGAGCGCCGGGATGGCAACGGCTCCAGAGAGCGTTCTGCCACCCCCGCGGCGCTAGGTATGCCACAGAGCCCACGAGCCAACGAGCCAACGAGCCCACAAATGCAGTAAACCCATCATTATCTGACCGCCTAGGAGGCGAAGATCAGCAAGCCCACCAGCATGGCTTTTGCGCCGATGCGTCAAGGAGCTGCCAAAGAGCAAAGCAGCCCACGAGTCAAGGTCAAGCCCTCAGGTGTATCTCTCTCTCAAAGCCCACGGCTCCCGGCACGGGAGTTAGAGTTCAAAAGCCGACAACCCACAAGCCCTCGGATGGTACTGTGCAAAACCCTCGCTGTGTCCCTCATGTGCGGCTGTATCATGTACTTCTTAGAAAGTGGTCCGCTTGCCCTGGAAGCCACTGCCACCACCGCGGCCACCGCCGAACCCGCCGCGACCACCACCACGACCACCGCCACGGCCGCCGCCGAAACCACCACCGCCACCACGGCCACCGAACCCGCCGCGGCCACCGCCACGACCACCGAAGCCACCACGGCCACCACCACGGCCGCCACCGAAACCACCACCGCCGTTGTTGTCACGGGGCTTAGCATAGTCCAGACGGACGGGCCTGCCATCCAGATCGCCGCCGTTCAGAGCCTCGAACACCTTCTTAGCATCATCAATTGAGGAGAAAGTGACATAGGCGAAGCCCTTGGGGCGACCAGACTCCCTAATCAAATAGTTAAAAGTCTGCAAAATTGAGCGTGGAGGTATGGTTACTCACTGGTCGGTGGGAATACGAAGGCTCTGGACCTGAGCGACCTCGTTGAAGTAGTTGGAGACGGAGCTCTCGTCCGCGCTGAAGGGCAGGTTGCCAACGAAGAGGGTGTCGCTCGGGGGGCTGATGACATCGCCATGCTTCTTGGCACGGTCGGCGGCACGAGCATTGGGAGCGGAATCAGCACTGGGCTTGGAAGCAAAGTCAAGGCGCAGGTCGCGGCCCTGGAGGAAGGCGCCGCTCTTCTCATCGTAGGCCTTCTGAGCAGCCTCGGCGCTGTCGAAATCGACGTAGCCGAAACCACGCGAGCGGCCGGTCTCCTTATCGCTGACGACACGGGCGCTGACGATGCCCTCAATGCTCTGGAACTCCTCGTACAGGGCGTTGTCATCAACACCCCAGCCGAGGTTGCCAACCCACAAGGTGGCGCTCTTCTCAGAATCCTCGCCGTCGGACTTGGTCTTCTTGGCAGAGGCATCAGCAGCCTCGGGCTCCTCCTCAGCCTTCCTCTTCTTCGAGGGCTTCTCGGCAACGGCGGGCTTCTCATCAGCGGACTCCTCCTCATCGGAGTCGGAGTCGGAGTCGTCAGAGCCAGAGTCGCTGGAGTCATCCTCATCCTCGTCAGACTAGGGGGCAAACGTTAGCAACTAGGACACTGTCATAGGGGTTTAAAATGAGCTCACATCATCCGAATCATCCGAGTCAGACTCGGCCTTCTTGGCCTTGCCGTTCGCCTTCGCGGCCTTGGGGGCAGGCTTCTCCTCTTCCGCCTCCTCAGACTCAGACTCATCGGAGTCGGATTCATCGGAGCCGGACTCATCAGAGGAGTCAGAGCTGTCCTTAGCAGCCTTGGCCTTGCCGTTAGTGGCGGCGGCCTTGGGAGCGGCCTTGGGGGCATCAGCCATCTCAACGTCCGACTCCGAGTCGCTGGCCTCCTCCGAGCTGCTGTCGCTGACCTCGGAGGCGGAATCGCTATCAGAATCGCTCTCCGACTCGGACTCGACCTTCTTGGACTTCTTGCTGACGACCTTTTTCGCGGTGCCCTTGGACTTGTCGACCTTCGCCGCAGCGGCCTTGACAGGCGCGGCAGCCTTCACGGGGGTAGCCTTGGCCTTGACGGCCTTGGTGTCCTTTGTCTTGCCCATATTGAATTAGAAGTGATTGATGGAAAATGGATTGAAAAGTTTTCCGAATGGACAATTGTGTGAGGAAAGGTGAGGAAAGAGAAGTCGAGGAAGAAAAAAAGGAATAAAAACTTGGGGAAGGAGTGGCTGGAGGTAGATAAGCTTATCGCTGAAAATTTTGGCGGGGCCGGAGGGCGGCAAGGTTGCATGCCAAGAAAAGGTGGAGCGCTCTACTGCCTTGAAATTTGGGCACGAATTCTGTTTGCTAGCTATTGGCTGCCAGCGAAACGCAGGTAAGGTGCGCATCACAGCTCCATTGCAGCGGCCGAACCGATCTCCCGCTCAGCACACACCCTAACACACGGTCTGCGCTCGCTATAAAACGCTCGGTGCAGCCAGCAACACGCCATTATGCCGACTTCCCGAATTCCGAGGGCTTTCCTGGCCAAGAAGCCCAAGGTCGCCCCTACATTCGACGGTGTCGACTACGACGATACGAAGCGCCTCAAGCAGGCCCAGGATGCCGTCATCCGCGAGCAATGGGTGCAAGTCATGATGGGGCGGCTGGTCCGGGAGGAGCTGAGCAAGTGCTATTACCGGGAAGGTGTCAACCACTTGGAGAAGTGCGGTCGGCTGAGAGGTCAGTCCATCCCCGACGGAAGAGAGGGATACCTAGCGGGGTAGAGGGGATGGATATGTGCAGTTGGCAGTCTCCCGACAACATACTTGGAGCAACCGCCAGCTGTAACAGGATAGCAGGATAGCAGGATAGCAGGATAACAAGATGCTAACAGGGGTACAGAACGATACCTCCAACTGCTGGGGAGCGCCAAGGTCAAGGGCTACCTTTTCGAGCAGCAGAACTACTTCTCGAAAGATGGTGCGCAGCAATAAATAATTACGCTGTTGGGGATACGCAAACGAGTGTTTTGGACCGGACGCAGGTTCATGAAGAGGAAATGCCTTCCGGGGTTGCGTAGGTCAGTGGAAGGCCATGTGAGCTTGGAGCTGGCCAGGTTGGAATCCCAATATTAGGGATTCAATTGAGTGTACATACTGGCAATTGAAACGCATTAAAACTCAAGAAACTCATGCTCGCAATGATATTCGTAAATGCAAGTGTTCCGAGTTTTTTTTTTTTTTTTTTTTTGGTCGGTTTCTGGTGGGCTGTCTCGATGTTTGATATCAAAACTGCGCGCCTGGGCAATCTCGATCTCCATAGAAATTTTTAGTTTACACTTCAATTCCGTCCCTCATCCACCCACCTAGCAGCTCGCAACAAGCCGATACAACACACACACACACACCTACACAACCATGATCTGCCGAACCTGCCTCCGACGAGCCGCAGGTTTCACAACCCGCCAAATAACCCCGCAACCTTTCACACGAGCCCCGGCAGCGGCACGCTCCTTCACGACGACCCTCCGCACGCGCAATGCCACCCCAACAGCACCCGCCGCCGCACCCGCAACAACTGCGGCCGAGCCGTCGACGCCCGACCTGACACCCCTCACGCCGCCGTCAGCCGCCGACAGCGAGGCCACCACCGGGCCGCGGTCCTCCTGCCCGGAGGGTACAGTACTCTCGGGCCTGAACTACATCAAGGGCAAAAGCGACCCCGTTGCGCTCGCCGACGAAGCCTACCCGGCATGGTTGTGGAACTGCCTGGAGGTGCAGAAGAAGGCCGATTCCACGGCCGATGCAGACACGGGAGATGAGTTCTGTACGTTCCATATCTTTGCTTCCGCTCCATCTCTCCCTCTTGCCTTCCTCTCCCTCACCCCACCCCATCAACCTCAACCTCAACCCATCCACTAACCACCCCCTCCTCCTCCACACAGCCAAATCCAAAAAACAGCGCCGCCTAGCCCTCAAGCGCAAGCGGGTGCAGGAGGCGCGGCTGCTGGCGTCGGGCGACCTGGAGGCGCTGGTGCCCAAGATCCCGCTGCAGAAGCAGACCATCAACCTGCCGGGGGCGGAGCCCGGGAACGTGGGGCAGGCGGTGGCGGCGGTGGACAAGCGCGAGGAGCTGCGGCGGGCGATGCGCAAGGAGCGGCGCGCGGGGATCAAGGAGAGCAATTACCTCAAGGCGATGTAAAAGGGTGGTGGGGGGGTGGCTGTCGAGGTGCTGGCGGGGAGGAGGAATACATGGTGGGTGTTGGTGACGGGATATAGAGGTACTGGGAGGTGGATGGGCGAGGGCGCCCAGATGTGTACAAACATTTGTGATTGTATGTATTCTTTTTGGCACAAACACACACCATTGCATCGGCTTTGGTCCTCGTTGCCGTATTTCAAGTTCATGAGGTGCCAATTCATGGGCGGTTAATCTACTGCTCGCATGGTCGTGGCTGCATTACATCGCTAGGTTTAAAAGTAAAAGACCACCCCTCCCGCAAATTACAGGACCAGGTTTCGGATACCCTAATCCTCCTCCGCCTCGCCAATGGACGACTTCTTGAGCAGAATCTCGGCTTTGACATTTCGGATGTTTCCCTCGAGTCGCTTCCTCATGATGGGTTGCACCGAGGCCGCCAGCTGGGTTTCGTACATTTTGAGTTGCTTCTTAAGGCTCGCAATGACGGCCCGGGTAGCGGCGGCCGCTTCGTCTTCATCGCCGTCGTCCTCGTCTTCGTCCTCGTCTCCGTCTTCTTCGTCTTCCTCGTCCGATTCCTCTTCCTCGGCGTCGCCCGTTTCATCCTCAGCCTGGGGCGCAGGCGTGGGAGCGGCTGCGGTATTGGGTGTAGTGGCATCGGGTACCAACCCGGGGGTCTCGACGAGTGGGGTCTCGACGGCTTCTAGGAATTCGGCTTCGAGAGCGGCGTCATCGACCTCAAATTCTTCCTCCTCATCGGGCTGCTGCCCCATGGCCCCATCGCCAAAGTAGTCGTCCGCCTCGCCCTCTGCGTCTTCCTCGTACTCCTCCTCTTCCTCCTCGTCCTCCGCACCGTCTTTGCTGTTGTCGATCCACTCGGTCCGGACGGACAAAGCCTCACGATCAGACGCCAGCAACCTGTCGACCTCGGCTTCCTTGTTCTTGATTTCCAGCTTGCTGAGCCGCTTGCGGAACCGGCGGTTCCTGGCATCGTGCATTGGTGGCGTGATGCCGTGGGGCCATCTGTGGCCGTGCTCGACGGCTCTGGGGAGGGGTGCCGTCTTGGCCTCCTCCTCAGTCTGAACTCGTGCGAAAGCCATCAACATCTGGCAGATGTCTGACGACTTGACCATGGACTTCTTGTCCCATGTTTTCATGCCCTCGGTTATACTGGGCAGATCCAGAAGAATGGCGGCGTACAACTGGCCCATAACAGTGACCACGGCTCGCCGGCCTTCCTCGTCCAGCCACTTAACTTGGAAGTCCGCTCCTCCTTGTGCCTTGGGAACACCAATCTGTTTATTTTGGATTGCTGTCCGCAGGTAATCGCTCGGCTCTCCAGGCATCATGCGGAACAAGAACTGTTCTTCGATGACCGGGTCGACCTCCCGATCCTCCGCCTCCGAGTCGTAGCCCTCGCCGAGCGGTTTTGTTGGTATCCGGCCGACAGGTTTTACTTTTAGTGTTGGTTGTCTCACGAGGCCAGGTGTGGTCGGCTTGAGAGTGATTTTTGTCTTCTTGGACTGGTGCGCTAGGGCGGTACCCTTGCTAAGCGGCTCCTCGTCATCATCGTCGCTCTCCTCTCTCGTTCGCTTCTTCGCGGAGGGCTTGCTGATTCTGCCCGTTTTCGTCTGCGTGATCTTCGGCACGGCCGATATTGTGCCCAGACCGTTCGATGTGGAGATGGTCCCAGGACGTGCGAGGCTCGGGGGACGGGAATCGGCGGGTGTCGAGGGCTGCGATTTCGTAACCAGGCGAATCTTTGATGGGCCTTGAGAGGGCGTTGGCGGAGTAGGTGAAGTGGACTGGAACGAAGTGTTGGGAGTGATCATCGCAGCACCGCCGGCGGGTGTTGTGCGGCTAGTAATTTTAAGACTAGGTAGCCGCTTTGGCCCAGGCGGCTGCTGCGGGGTCTCCATCTTGATTGTATCTTGTGAAATGGTCTGACGGATTGCCGTCACAGACGTGGGAATGGGATCGTCGTGGTAAACGTCGAGGAAAGGAACACGTTTAAGATGGAGGGTATCTGAGGACGGAAGCTGTCATATTAACTGCTCCCCCGGAAAAGGATGTGGCTGACGGCTACAAGCGGTCAAACAGGGGTCAAAGGCAAAAACGAATCGCGGCGGCCGTTCTGCAGTTCTTTCGAGGTCGTGATTGAAGAGCTTGATGGCCGGCGGTTGGCCAGCTACTCGTGGTTGATGGTTGCTGAGAATCGACGCGATGCGCCGGCTTGATGGAGCGATCGATAAACCCTGGCTCTGGCCCGAGTTCTTCTTGGCAATGATCTGGAAACCCCAGCGGTGTGGGGTGGTGGTCGACAGGGATCAAAGCCTGTGGTGGGGTCTAAACCGGGAATGCCATCGTTCCTTCGTGCACTGAAATGCGGTTTGAATCGAAAGTTGGACCAGGAAAGCTGTATGGAAGGAAGTCTTGGAAGAACTGGCGAGGAGAGTTGATCAAATAAATAGCTTGTTTACTGGGGTCAGATCCGCTTTGATCTATGCGAAGGATCGTCCCCGCTATGGCATTAAGGAGATTCTATTATCCCTCTTGATGCTTGTTACCTATTCTTTGATTATTGTTCGGAGAGAGAAGGTGGGAAGACAATCGGTGACTGATTGAGCTACACACTGTATGGATGGATAACTTGGCGCCACTGTCACAACCCGCGCGCTCCCATCTTTACGCGCTAGGAAACCCCACTTTACTTCTGCACCCGTGGACCTGATCTGAACACAATCGAAATCCAACACACGAACTAGTAACCACACACCCACCTCGACAGATGTTGTGATATCTGGCCCTACTTGGTGGGTTGTTTAAAGTGGTGAAATAACAGAATCCTGTTTTATCAGACGGTGGGAGGGAACTTCATAGGGACTGATTGTCGATGAGCCGGTTCCGACCTTATCGTACGGGCCGGTCATGAACAGTTTCCCGATTGCATGAGCAGCCTGTGAAACAGAGAGAACAGCGGCTCCAACCTTGATCCATTCGCATCCCATCTAGGGTTATCATAAATCCTTTCCACGAGTTCTCGGCAGGAGCCTCTAACCCAGACATCGACGACGAGCTTTTCTCATTGTTCAAACCTCAACCTCTCGCCACCCAACACCAAAACGAGAACCACAATCATCCACACCCACCACCACCAACCGCCATCACGTTACAAACACAAATAAAATAAAATAAACATGACACCACCACCACCACTCTTCCACGCCCTCCTCCGCCCGGCCGTCCTCCAGATCCTGCGCGCCACGGGCTACCACAGCGCCAAGACTTCCGTCATCGACTCGGTCACCGACCTCGCCGCGCGCTACTTCCTACACCTATGCCAGCTGACGGCCGTCTACGCGGCGCACAACAACGAGGACCTCCCGCCGTCATCACTACTATCATTACTAGGCCCCCCGCACCACCCCACCGCGAACGGCCACGGCAGCAGCCGCAGCAGCACCATCGGTGACGTCGACGGCGACGGCCAGGGCGGGGGCCAGGGCCAGGGTGGGGGCGTCGGCGGTGTGTCTGTGTCTGTGCCTGCGCCAGCACCAGCGCCCGCGACGACGGGCGCGGCCGTGGTGAACCCGGTGATTCCCGCGCCGACTATCGTCGACGTGCGCATGGCGCTGCAGCGATCTGGTGCGTTGCTGCCCGAGCGGTTGCCTGAGGAGCAGGAGTATTTGGGGGAGGAGGACATGCGTGGCGTGGAGAATTTCATTGCGTGGGCGATGGGGTCGTTCAATAAGGAGATTAGTAGGATCGCGCTGGATGGGGTGGATGAGGCGGGGGATTATTTGGATGGTGAGTTCTTCTTTTTTTTTTTTTTCTATTGTGGTGGGGTGGTTGCTGATGCATGGAGCAGCCTTGAAGAAGAAGCACAGCAAGAACGACGACGACTCGAAATATCTCGGCACGCTACTCGGCAAGAGCATCGAGCACGGTGATGTGCTGGTCGAAGGGGGCGAGTGCCCCAGCATTTTCGTTTGGGAGGAACGGAGGCGGATCGCCGGCCAGAAAACGCCTGAGCCCCCGGTTCTGCAAAATCACCTCGGGAAAGTTAATGGGGATGGCGACAGGGAGGAGTCACGGCCGCCTAGTTCGGGGCTGAGCTCTCTCGGCGATCGCAGCATTGCGGATGAGATGGACCTGTCATGAGACGGCTTCGTAGTATTTACTGTATTGTGTGTTGGGATATGTTAACCATGGAAGCAACATGTCACGGATCGCCGCATGGTGGCAAGATGGGAGGAGAGTCAACCGGGAGTGGAAGCATAGCGATGGCGTTCGGAACCGGGTGGAATAAAGAAATCCATTACTTCGTGGGTTGCTTCCCCTTTGCTTGATTATGTATCGCCGACAAGGTCACAGAAACAGGGGCACACAAGGGCATATCAACAGAGACCTCGTAATATGTAGCAGGATATATCATTCGAACAGTAATCGGCCTAGTTGAAGAGCAGCTTTCGCTGCACACACAAGCAACCAGCACCTGCCAATACTTCCCCGTCCCCCTTTATTTCTTGAACTCCGACACGCGATCCAGGTTGAACGCCGCGCTGATCAGAGCCAGGTGGCTAAAAGCCTGCGGCGTGTTCCCCAGCTGCTCGCCGCTGCGGGAGATCTCTTCCGAGAACATCATCAGGTGGTTGGAGAAGCTGAGCATGTTCTCGAACAGGTTGATGGCGCGCACCAGGTACTTGGGCTCGTAGACAGACGCCCGCGTCATGGCTTCCACCAGCCAGAACGTGCACATGCTGAAGGCACCCTCGCGGCCGCCGACACCTGGGAGGAGAGGGGATGTTAACTGACAGTCATCTTGGACTGAGAAGGACAAATGGTAACTCACCATCCTCGGACAGCTCCGTATCGTACCGGTACACCAACCCAGTACTGGTCAGGCCGCCCTTGTCGGGGGGCAGCATGATGCGGTCCATGGTGTTGAGGAAGCGCGGGTCGTTGGGGGCGATGAAGAAGACGAGCGGGGCAATGAGGATGGACGAGTCCAGCATGGTCTGGCTCTCGTAGCTCTGCACAAAGCACTTCATCTCCTTGTTGTAGCCTTTCTCCATGACCTCCTCGTACAGGCTGTCGCGGGCGGCCAGCCACTTGACGCGGTTGGGGCACGGGAAGTTGCGCTTCTCCGATAGGCGCAGGCCGCGGTCAAAGGCCACCCACAGCATCACCTTGGAGTAGGTGAAGTTCTGCTTGTTGTTGCGCACCTCCCAGATGGACATGTCGGGCTGGTCCATGATGGTGAGTACAAAGTCGAGCATCTTGCGCACCGCGCACCACAGGTCCCAGTGGACGGGCTTTCCGTACTTGTTGTACAGATAGATGGCGTCCATGAGCTCGCCGTAGATGTCGAACTGCTGGTGGAAGGCCGCCCCGTTGCCGATCCGCACCGGCTTGCTACCCCGGTACCCGTCCAGGTGCGTCAGCTCCCGCTCGGGAATGTCCGTCTCGCCCCGGATGGTGAACATGATGGGCAGCCCGCTGTCCTCCACCCGCGACTTGACGAACCGCTCGCTGATGAACTCCATGTAGGCGTCGGCCTCCTCGGTGAATCCTAGGCGCAGCAGGATGTAAATGGTGAAACTGGAATCGCGGACCCAAGAGAACCGGTAATCCCAGTTGCTTGATCTGGGGGTCAGTGTGTCCGTTAGAACGGTGCGGGGGGGGGTGAGGGGTCTAGGAAAGAATGTCTTTGTCTCACCGGACGCCTCCGATGTCTTCGGGGATGGAGAATGTCGGGGAGGCGATGATGGCTCCCGTCGGCTCGTAGGTCATGAGCTTCAAGATCATGAGACTCCGCGCCACGACCTCGCGCCAGCGGCCCTTGTACTTGCTTCGGGAGATCCAGTTATACCAGTACGTCTGGGTGTCGTGTTGCTGTGTGTCAAGCACGGTGCTGGTGATGTTCTCAGTGATGTGGTTTTCGACATCGTTCCGGATGACGAAAGACACAGCTTGACCCTCGCAGATATCGACGCTGGCAACCACACCCTCGCCTAGCATGCCGGGCTTCGTGGCCTTCTTGAAGCGCACGGTAGGCCAGCTTTCGTTGCTATCCTCGCCGCGGTCTATGCTGACGTCGAGCTGAAGCTTGGCATTCTTGCTGTGGAAGGTTGCCGTCTTGCTCTGAGGACTGTGCGGGATACCTTCCTCCTGGAGCACGGTGGTGGTGTGTGGTTCCGCAGCATAGTCAAAGGCAGGGAAGATCTCAACATCTACCCGCCAGAGGAGAGCTTGTCAGCCTGAATGTCCATTCTCCTAGATGACTTGCCCGTACTAACCCAGTTGAAGGCGGCCGCGGATGCACTCGACCCGGCGGACTAACCACTGCTTGAGCTCCTCCTGGACACTCGTCATCTCGCGGTAAGCGCCCTGCTTCGGCCCCTTGAAGATGACCTTGGCATTCTTTGGGCGGGGGAAGAAGTCGACGAGGTCCACAACTCCATCCTCGTGGATGTAGCGGGTCTGGAGGATGTTTGATGACGGGAGATATTGTTGTTTGGTGGTGCAGCTCAGGTTGGCAGCCGGATGGATACTGAAGTAGCCCCCCTTATCCTTGTCCAGAAGACGGCAGAAGATGGAAGGTGAGTCAAACTCGGGCCTGAGGAATATCAGTGACTCGGTATAAACAGAACATATTATCGGAAGGCTCGGATGGGAAATATGGGACTGTTTTGATGAGCACGCTACACTCACCAGCACATGAAATCGACGCTACCATCCATGCCAACCAGAGCACAGGTTCTCATGTTGCCAATCAAGCCATAGTTCTCGATGGGGAGGTAGCCAGCCCCGGACTTCCGCATCTGGCTCTCATTCTGGGCCGAACAAGGGGCAGCCATGGTGAAAAACAAACAGCCTAAGAAGGCAGTGGAGGGCGTGTCACAAGAATGACGTTAGCAGTGAGGCAAGAAGTCGTGTAGTGTAGCCCAAGTTCAGGCTGCGTTCGGGTTATGGTGTGTTGAGATGAACATGAGCTGAAGGGAGGACCGGATTGGGTGTTGGTATGACCAATGGGACAATGATGTCAACAGAGGGAGGAAGGATGATCTGGGACCGCCAGTCCCGGCTTCCGAGTTTCCTTTGCTTGAACTTGATTTTCAGATTTTCAGCGGAGACTACACTACGCGACTGGAGGACTTCAGGGATGGCTTATAACAACAACTTGGAATTTGGAGATGCATTAACGTCCAACCACCTAACCTACGACTTGCGGGGTAGAGAAAGGGGGAACACCGGTTCTGGTTCAGGTCGCATCACCCCGCATTCCAGATCAGCTTTACGATCTCTAAGTGACTGGATCTGGGCTCTTAGGGGTCTTGGGGTCCTGCGGGATGCATTGTGATCCTGAGTCAGCCACCTTGGTTGCATGCTGCTGTCTTGCGCTGCACATGCTGAAGCGGCGCGCGGAAGCCTCTGCTCGAAGCCGGCACTGAGCCGGTGCTGAGTCCAGATTACGTGACGTATGTGTAAGTGGAGGGGCCCGAGTCGATCAGCCATGACGCAGCGCGACCCAAACGCGCCTGAGTAATCGCGGTGGGGCTTGCAGCTGAGAGCGGGAGAGAGAGAGTGGCAACGTTCAGTCGGGTCCCAGTCTGCCAGTCTAGCCAGTCGTTGATGATAGGGCCGGTGTTGGAGGCGCATGTAAAGCCCGATCGGGTGGTATCGTGCGCTCTCCATCCCATCTTGTCGTACGGTTAAAGGTTCTGGTGAAAGAGTTAAATCGACAGGCTTGCTGTTTAAGCTGACAAGGTTTGAAGTACAAATAACTCATTGTGATATACTTCGTACAAATCTGTAACATGCCGTCAAGTTTCCTGTAAAAGGCGGTCAAGTTCGAACCCAAGACATTGCTGTCCTACCTTAAACTTCCCGCCGCTTGCTCTCCCGAGCCTCCCCAATTCAAGCTCCAAATCCCGGCGCACATCCGTTTCAGTTCGGAAGAATCGCTGCCTTTTTTGCCGGCCTGGTTAAAAATTCAGCAAGCTAGGGATTCCGTCCACCTGAAACGACAGATTTTCAGAGTCAAGGCCCGCGAATACGACCATTTTGGAACCCAAGCACAGCCAAGCTCAAAACAAAGCGAGAAAGTGCTGGGTTGAAATTGTCAAGTTCTGGAACTGGCGATTCGGAGGCAGGAAGCAGGCAAGGCAGGAAGCCAGCTCGCCAACTCATTGATGCCGCCACAAATGTTAGGTAAGTGGTCTTGGCCTGGCGCCTTGGCAGTGTACCCCCAGCAGCAGCTGTCAGTTGTGGACAGCTGTTAGGTGTTGCTCCGGGTCGAGACTCAACCGGGGACCCGGTCATCTGGACCCCCCAAAGCCAATCCCCGTCGCGTCTTGTGCTCGGCAACTCCACTGCTCATCTGCCCTTCTGGCATGCAAGCATTGTCCGGCTTGACCTTGCCGAAGGGCGCCTCCCGACGCCGCCTGTGCAATTGGACCACGATGAGGCCTCGTCCTTTGCCCAAACAATGCCAGTTCCTTTCTCATCGAGCACTTCTTCCTCCGATCCTGTTCCACCGACCTCCATTCTAGAAGAAAGTTTTGGCATTTCGGTTGCCTCAACCCCCGTTTCCCACCCGTCAGCGCCCTCAGCGCTGGGACACGCGACAGCAGTCACCAGCGGAGCGCAGGACCCCCGAGTATCCGCTGCACCGGTTCCCGAACCCCCCCGGACGGGTCTGAACCCACAATCCACAGCCCCGGGTCTGGGTCCCGACGACATTGAGATGGATGCCGTTACGCCCTCCGGCCACCGCCGCCGGCGAAGCAGTCTCATCAATCCCGCCAATGCCTCAAATAATCGCCATCGCTCGCCAGGAGCGAGGTCTCAGCCACTTCGGAACCCCTCCACCGTGGACGGCGAGGGCAAGATTGTTGAAGAGAGCAGCGATGGGGAGACTCCACGGCTCGACGAGACCGATGAGGGTGGTTTCACCGACGAAGACCTCCACGATGATGAGGAAACGGGCCTGACGGGGAAAGACAGGCGGAGGAAGAAGCGGAAGAAGAGGAGAAACCAGTTGCTCGATCAGCGGGTAGTCAGTGACGACATCTCCCCGGAGGAGAAGCAGGAGGCAGACCGCAGCGTCGCCAAGAGCCTGTTGATCAATGGCATTCTGATTGGGCTCTGGTATTTCTTCTCTTTATTGATATCCTTGGTATGGACATGATGCCCCATCCAGAATGGTGTTAAGACGGACCGGCTTGCTAACTACCGCTTAGTACAACAAATGGATGTTTTCACCCGACAAGCTCGACTTTCGTTTTCCTATGTTCACAACCGCTATGCATTTCCTCGTGCAATTTTCCTTGGCGTCATTGGTATTGTTCCTTTTCCCCTCGTTCCGGCCGAAGAACGGCTACAGGTCCGACTTGGGCCAGTCAAGACATGAAGCAGAGCCAGAACGGCCCATCATGACGAAGATGTTCTATCTCACAAGAATTGGACCTTGCGGCGTGGCGACCGGCCTTGACATTGGCTTGGGCAACACCTCGCTCCAGTTCATCACCCTTACATTCTACAGTAAGTCTAGCTGATGCCAGATCCCCATGCCACTCGGCCCATCTAATAACCCCCCCCTTTAGCCATGTGTAAATCTTCCTCACTCGCCTTCGTCCTGATTTTCGCCTTCCTATTCCGCCTCGAATCTCCGACTTGGAAGCTTGTAGGCATCATCGCCACCATGACTCTAGGCGTCGTGATGATGGTGGCAGGCGAGGTCGAGTTCAGACTGAGCGGCTTCGTGCTCGTCATCGCGGCGGCCTTCTTCTCAGGCTTCCGCTGGGCCCTAACCCAGATCCTGCTGCTCCGCAACCCGGCCACGTCGAACCCCTTCTCCAGCATCTTCTTCCTCGCCCCCGTCATGTTAGTCACTCTCGTCTGCATCGCCATCCCCGTCGAGGGCCCGCGCGCCCTGTTCGCCGGCCTGGAGACCATCGCCGAAGGAGAAAGGGACTGGCTCGTTCGCCCCGCTGATCAATCCTCTTCCCGGGTGTCATCGCCTTCCTGATGACGGCGTCCGAGTTCGCCCTGCCTGCAGCGCACCTCCGGTCGTGCCCCCTCTCCATCGCGGGCATCTTCTAGGAGGGCCGTCCACCATCTTGGCCGCCCGCCCTTCGTTCTTTGGCGACACCATGACCGCCGTCCAACGTTAATCGGCACTGGTGATCACCATTGCCGCCATCGCCGCGTACAACTGGATCAAGATCACCCAAGATGCGCAGTGAGGCCCAGACCAACGTGCACCGCGGCCACTTGGCCGCCGAGGAGGAGGACAACTCCGCCGAGTGGTAGTGGCAGCGGCAGTGGGGAGTGATCGGGGATGATGAACCAGGAGGATGCGGGCTTGTTGAGGCCGGAGTGTGGACGGCGACGCCGTGCTGTTCACCGCCGACGGAAAGGGATGTTGTTCCCGGGCCTGGGATGGAGTTGGCATCGGCACCCGATGCTAGGCGGGCGTCGGGGGATGGGAGGACAGGCCGTGTTTGAATTCTGCGTTTATACATGTTCTCGTGATTCAAAGTGGCATTATCATGATACCCACATAACCTGCGTATCTTTTTGTGTTTCGATTTAGCTTGTGTCCGAAAGGTTGGAGCAGGGAAAGTTGGGAACGCGGGAGAAAGACTTGGTGACAGGCACATCAAGACCACTGTTGGGTTGGTACTGGGCAACGCATTATAGAACATATCTCATTTGCTTGGCGTGCTGATATACACACTTCGTCCTCGTCCTGGCTTCGGTTTAAGGTTCTGGTATCTGTATCTTATTGGCTAAGAGCAGATGGTCGATCCATTAAGTTTTACCATTCCGCAATGCCGAAAATGACCGCCCAACCAAACCATCTAGCCGAGCAATTTCAACCCGCCCTTCGTTTTCTGCCCAGGCTTGGTGATACCGCTGCCCCCCATCGGCCCAAGATGCGGCTCATACGCACCCGTACCATCCGCGGCCCCAGCCCCCATGCCACTACCGCCCTTATTCCCACTACCCCCGCCCTTCCTCTGGTTCTTCTTCCCCCTGCGGTCCTCCTTGACCATGGCCGGCTTGATCTCGGTCTTGGCCTTGTGCACGACGACGGGGTGGCTCTGGATGTACTTGCCGTTCATCTCCTTGGCGGCCTGGAAGAAGTCCTCCGGGTCGCTGAAGCTGACGAACCCGAACCCCTTGCTCTTGGTGGTGCGCTTGTCGCGCACCACCTTGGCCTTTTGCACGCTCTTCCACCGCGCGAACGCCTTGAGCAGCGACTCGTCCGTCGTCTCGCCCGCCAGGTTGCCCACGAACAGCCGCAGGTGCGCCGGGTCCCACTCCAGCAGCGAGTCGTCCTGCCACTTCTTGCCGCCGCCCTCGCGATAGACCGTCTTTTGCCTCTCGTTCGGGTCCGTGCTCGCGGTGCTGTCGATTGGCTCCGCCGTGTTGGCTTGTGCGACACCCGGCGTCCCGGCACCGGCCCGGCCGTTGTTGGCGGCGGGCTTGTTGGTCGGGTCGTTGGGGTCCTTGGGCATGTACGCGCTCTGCCACTGGGCTACTTGTGCCGCCATCTCCGGGTCGAAATCTGCGCCCGCGCTATCGGGCGCGGGAAAGGGGTTTCGGATCTGAAGTGGCGCCGAGTAATTCCCGGTGGCCGCAGAGGCACCATAGTACGAAGGCGGCTGTTGTGAGTAGGTTTGTGGTGGCGCGTAACTGTATGCTCCGGTCTGGGCGTAGCCCCCGCGGCCGGCGCCTATGGCGGGAGCTGAAGGGTTACCCGCGTAGGGCGATGCAGACGGTGGTGCGCCATAACTAGGGCGTGTCGCGGGGGGTCCGTAGCCGGGGTATGACGGTGTGGGTGCTGTGTAGCCGGCACCCGAGGCAGCTGGAAGTGCTACTTGTGCTGGGGTGAAAGCGGGCTTGAACCCCGAGAGTTTGCTGGCCGGTGGGCGCGGAGGGAGCGATGAATGACCTGGAGGACCCGGGTACGACATGATGAATTTCTTGCGCCCGATGGGGGAAATGTATTGTGCAGCAATGCGCGGTAAGTTGTGACGTACCTGTGAGCCCAGTCCGGTGGCGGCTATGCTCTTACAACCTTTGGATCGGGTTGGCGAGTTGGCTGTGGCTGGCTCACGAAAAAGCTGCAAACGGGACCAGATGCGATAGCCAAGGTAATGACGACGCGCCTGCTTTGCAAGTGTTTGAGAAATTGCGGTGTCTGTCAGAAGAGCCCAGGCCACAAGGGTGCTTGCCGAGTGGCTGAACTTTTTGAAGAGTGTGGCGTGGAGAGGTGGGGCATCTTGATGGACCCCGACAGGAACAGTTTTGGGGCTGGAGATGGTCTGTGCAGCTTTGTGGACAGCATAAATTCGTGACTTTTCATTTGAGGCTTCGCACCCTGTTCTTTTAGCTGCCCACTCAGTGATTACAACCTGCGCGTCATGCAGCGTGGGATGTTTCCTTGTCCCCCCAAGCCCCCAACCTCCACCCAATGGAGGGGCAACGGACCCCTCCTAAGTTAGGTGTTTTGCGGCGCTTGGCTCAACATTTCCAGACAGCGGAATCGGAAACGGACGACAATCGGAGGCAGAGAATTCCTCGCCTCACCCCTACCATGTCCAAGGATTCTCCCATTGGCCGGCCTAAAAGAGCCTGAAATCATTAGCCCCAAACACAATGGCTCAAGTGCGGGAATTTGGGTCAGCAACTGCATCTCTGCAATCCCTCTTTGGTGGGGTTATCAAGCGCCGTAAGAGTCTGGACAGTGGGGGGCAACATCTCGAACAACCCGCGCTCTGGATGTCCGAGGCGCACATCCCACCAGTGTAACTCCGATCGATCCGCGGAAACTTGCGGTTGAAAGGGCCGATATCTTGGTGCCAATCTACACAGTATGCCAGTCCGACATCCGGCCGGGGACACTTCCAAGGCTCCCACCCTGGGACCGGCGGCAATGCATTGTCAACAATGGACATTGGGGCCGCTCTTGTTTTGTAAGCTGCCCAAGTTGGTATGGCGGCTTCCGGAGTTGGAAACATACCACAGAGTCCCCCCTGAGTGTGACCCGCCTTCCTGTGCCGTGTTCCCTGGCGCGCGGCGTCCGGGTTCCGAAACCAACAGATGCTCGACTCGACGCACCCTATGTCTGACCAGGGCCAAAATAACGCCATGTTGTGCCTCTCTGTTACCTCGATGGCAACCTGATGAAGGCTCAGTCATGCCGACGGTGCTGCGTACCTATCGTAGGTGAGCAAGGAAGCTCAGGGCGGTTCTTGGCGTCAAAGCCGAAGCTTGAGAAGAGACGCAACCCTGTTGCCAAAACAACAGCTGTTGCCGTCCCGGGATACCCTGTTGCCATTACCCTATGGCTTCGTGGTGAATTCGGGAGATGGTCCTCAGTTATTCTTTGTGCAACACAGTTAGAGTACCTAATATCGAAGGAGGGCAAGACGAGTGTCATGAAAATCTAGGTAGCCAGGTAGCCAAAGCCGAAAACAAGGCTGTCAGTGGCGTCGGCCAAGGGAATAGATGATGGATCTGAACAAAGCCCCGAGGGGCAGCTTGAGTGTTTCGTAACTGCCCAGATGGTGGAAGGAAGGCAGAGCAAGGTCATGACTGAGTAAGCCCCCGCGGTAATTACCCGCAGGGTTCGTTCGAGAGGTGGCCTTCGGTGGCTGTCACTTTAGCTGGCAGTCCTGCGATTGAGCCCCTCCGACATCGAAGCTCGCTTCCTATTAAAAGTTTCGTCATGCACCTTCCCACCCCACGGCTCCATTTCTTCCTCCTTCCATTTCCCCCCATTGACATTCTTGGCTGAGGACTTTCCCATCCAACACCACCACTTTTGAACTTCTCGAGCTTGCGCAAGCAGAGAAGCTCATAGCTGTCACGCTTCTGTCATCGACATATCGAAGACCTAAAAAGCAAAACAACCCTCACAATGTCTGGCGCAGTGTAAGTCGCAATTACCCCCACCTCCCCGCCTCCCGTCTGCCCCTCCAACAGCTTTTGGAGTCATTTTCCGAACAACTCGCGCATCACGCATTTGCGGCCGCACCTCAAGCACGCATTCATTGCCTTTGCTTTGCTCTGCGTTGCTTTGTAGTGATGCGCTGCGCCGGGTGTTGACTGTCCCGCGGCGGGGCCGGCAGCTTTCTTTCTACCACCTACTGAGTTCCCTCCAGCGCCCGCCTAGCGAACATCAACGTTGGCGGAGCTCTGAAAGCTGGCACTTTTTCGCTACCCTCTAAGGAAAATGCTAACGATGGCGCCAGCGCTGATATCGGCCTCATCGGCCTGGCCGTCATGTAAGTCGCCGCCCCTACCCTTTCCCGAAAGCCCCGGTGCGCCCGGCATGAGGCTGATAATCGTGCGCAGGGGTCAGAACCTGATCATGAACATGGCCGACCACGGTTACACCGTCTGCGCTTTCAACCGCACCGTGTCCAAGGTCGACGTTTTCCTTGCCAACGAGGCCAAGGGCAAGTCCATCGTCGGCGCCCACTCTGTGGAGGAGTTCGTTTCCAAGCTGAAGCGGCCCCGTCGTGTCATGCTCCTTGTCCAGGCCGGCAAGCCCGTCGACGACTGGATCGAGACCCTCCTGCCCCTCCTTGAGGCTGGCGACATCATTATTGACGGCGGCAACTCCCACTTCCCCGACTCCAACCGGAGGACAAAGTACCTCGCTTCCAAGGGCCTCCGTTTCGTCGGCTCCGGTGTCTCCGGCGGCGAGGAGGGTGCCCGCTACGGCCCCTCTCTGATGCCCGGTGGTCATGAGGATGCCTGGCCTCACATCAAGGGCATCTTCCAGAGCATCGCTGCCAAGAGCGATGGCGAGGACTGCTGCGACTGGGTGGGTGACGAGGGTGCTGGCCACTACGTCAAGATGGTGCACAACGGTATCGAGTACGGTGACATGCAGCTCATTTGCGAGGTATGTGCTGCCCTTGCTGTCCCTGTTAGCAACGCGTGAGGCTGACGAACGTACCACAGGCGTACGACATCATGAAGCGTGGCCTCGGCATGTCCTGCAAGGAGATCGGCGACGTTTTCGCTAAGTGGAACAAGGGCGTTCTGGATTCCTTCCTGATTGAGATCACCCGGGATATCCTGTACTACAACGATGAAGATGGCACCCCGCTCGTCGAGAAGATCCTGGACAAGGCCGGCCAGAAGGGTACCGGCAAGTGGACCGCTGTCAACGCGCTCGACCTGGGCATGCCCGTCACTCTCATCGCTGAGGCCGTCCTGGCCCGCTGCCTGTCCGGCATCAAGGAGGAGCGTGTCAAGGCGTCTGGCAAGCTTGAGTTCGTTGGCCGCGTCAACACCTTCGAGGGCAACAAGGAGCAGTTCCTCGATGACCTCGAGCAGGCCCTTTATGCCTCCAAGATCATCTCGTACGCCCAGGGCTTCATGCTCATGCAGGAGGCCGCCCGCGAGTATGGCTGGAAGCTCAACAAGCCGTCGATTGCCCTCATGTGGCGCGGTGGGTGCATCATCCGCTCCGTCTTCTTGCAGGACATCACTGCGGCGTACCGCAAGAACCCCGACCTCGAGAACCTCCTCTTCGACGACTTCTTCAACAAGGCCATCCACAAGGCGCAGCCCGGCTGGAGAGACGTTGTTGCCAAAACTGCCCTGCTCGGTATCCCGTCCCCGGCCTTCTCCACGGCGCTGTCGTGGTTCGATGGCTACCGTACCAAGGACCTGCCCGCCAACCTGCTGCAGGCGCAGCGTGACTACTTCGGTGCCCACACTTTCCGCATCAAGCCCGAGGCGGCGAACGCCAAGTACCAGGAGGGCAAGGACATCCACGTCAACTGGACTGGACGTGGAGGCAACGTCGCGGCGTCGACATACCAGGCTTAAATTAAATCATAGGAAGGGGAGGGGTTGTTTAATGATGGAAATGCCTTGTGGGCTGACAGCTTACGAAACGAACGTAGAGTAAAATGGAGATAGAAAATACTATCGATGAATACCCAAATTCCATTGCAAGTAAATGCAAGTTTTGAGAGCAACGCGGCGTTCCTGGCCTCTGAAGGTTCCGAAGTCCCTGGACATCTTTGGCTGGTGACGACGTACCCACGTGACTTAGTTAATCACGGAAGGTCTTGCTCAGGCTTGGCAATTTCGCAGGTGTGTCAAGCGCTGCAGCCTCCGTACCTACTCCAAGTCAATTCGCGAAAAGCGCGACTCTGGCGCAAACTCCAAGCTTGCCCCGGTCCCGCGACAAGACCCCAATTCACCTGCCATCACCGTCACACCAATAAAACTCAAAATCCGCTTCAGACAAAAGACGCTGCCTCGACAACCCCGAGTCCTAAATGCGATAGCTCCGCCATTGTCCGAAAAACCATCATTGAACCCACCCTCATTGCCGGGATTCAACAATGGCTGGTGACCCAAGTCAAAACGTTCATGGGGACTTGGTACGTTTGCGCAGTCGTGATTGACGGCTAATCCGCCCACCTCGCGTCGTAAAAATGCTAACCCATCGCGCCAGCTCCCACATGTGCATCTCTTGTCGACGTTTCGATATGCATCGATGCCGAGGGTTGACTTGCCCGAAGTAACGAAATGGCTTCTGCAAGCGCCAAAGATCGCTCGCGACACCGCGCCCTTTTACTGGACATACCTCGATTGCCCGCCCGACGGCTCAATCTTCCTCACCTGGCAGCCGACTGCTCGCCGGGCCAACGAATTTGCTAGCGACGGATATGTTTGGGTGGGGCCTGAGGTTTCCTACCAGCAGAGCGCGGGGAATGGCTTGGTAAGAGCGTCCGTCCCTGAATCGGGACGCTGCTTCGTAGACTCTGGATGTGTGAACTGACTGGCGAAATAGGGATTGGAGATTTTCTTTCAGAGGGCCGGTTACCGAATCGGCGAGCAGTTCACCGTACACTCCAGGCGACGCTTCCGACTTTGCCCCCCGCAGGTGCCGATGCCCAATCTGCCCCAGGTCGACCCTAACCTCTGGATCGTCCATTATGGGCCGGCCGAGAAGCCTGATAGAATGCCTGCCAATGCGATCGGCATTCCGCCTCCGATGCAACCGATTCTCAGCTTCCGCCAACATCTGTTCCAGATGGGCCAAATTGTCCGTAAGGAGTTTATGCTGTCCGATCGGGTCAACCTGGCCACCAAATTCCCTTTCCCTCAGCGAGGACCAATCGATGTATGCGCCGCCGATGCCGCAACGCCATGTTCCGCAGGCTATGGCCTACCCTCCGCACGCGGGCCCAGCGATTGGCCCTACACCAAAGAGGAGGGGTGGGCATCCCCCCGCGGGACACCAGGCTCAGATGATGGGTGCAGGGTATCAGAGCAACGAAACTGCGTTTGACGACGAGGAGGACATCTCTCGCGGCGACATGTTCGATCATCTGAGCCCGCGCGAGTTGAGCATGACCCGATATCAGCAAAACCACGAGTGGATGGAGGAGATACTATCCTCCCCGTATCGCATTGGTCAGATCGAGGCGGCGGATCTTGGCCTGGGACGGAAAGGCGAACTTGCTTCGCTCACTGAGGGGATTTTCGAGGCTCAGGGGGGCGATGCGGTTTCCGCGGGACCCAAGAAACCATACACCGGCCACCTCGGGGAAGGTCTTGCGGCCGAGTTCCGCAAGCGGGTCCAAGAGCGAAATGAGGCCATCGCGGCCGAGAATGAACAACTCAAGGCGCAACACGAAGCAGTCATGGCAAAGTTCAAGGGCAATGCTGCGATCAAGAATGCGGAAAAAGACCTGCGCGGCGCCGTTGAAAGCACCGGGACTGAGATATGGCGGCTTGAGGGGCGGCTCGAGGACGGTGATGAAGTTGGCAGTCAGTGGAACCAGGGCGCGTCCAAGTCGCTGGACGAGATTGTTGCTCGTGTTGAGGAGCTGGTCAGCAAGCGTGCCGTCGTCGTCAACGACGTTCACCGCGTTCAGGACGGCGGTTATCAGCAACCGGCGCCTGAACCAGAACTTCTGCAGCCGCAGCCTCAGGCACCGGCAGGTGCTAACCTACCAGGTGCTATGTCCCGGCAGCCATCCCAAGCCGGGTCTGGAGTCATGATCAGCGACTCAGACATTGACATGGGCGGCACAGCGGCCGGCCTGTTGGATATGCATACCGGCTTCTCGTCTACATCAATCCCAATGAACAGCTTCCCAATCCCGCAGCCTCACCTATCCGCCATCCCCTCCAACGCTGCCACGCCATCCAACCTCCACGTCCCTTCTCCTTCTCCTGCGCCTGTACCCGTCTCTCAACCCCCAGTGCAACAAGACACCCAAATGGTTGATGTCGAACCCCCCAAAGACGTTGCCACCGCACCCGACCAAGGCACCGGAAGCGGCGATTGGGTCGTCGTCTCCAACGACGACACCATCTCTCCGGCAGCTACCGCCTCGGCAACTCAACTCGCCGTTACCGCCGCCACCACGACAGCGGCAGAGAACAAGCTCGTCTCTGCGGCCGTCACACCTGGCGGCGGCGTCGGCGGTGGCATCGCCGGTGGTCTAGACGCGGACAACAACGACTTTGGCTCGCTGGGCGACCTCGACACGGCCGGCGATGCGCTGGCGAACTACGACCCGCCGAGCGGCGACGAGCTGAACCTGGACCTGGAGGACTCGGCGTTCGGAGACGCCTTCCACGGCGTCGAGCACGCTGGCAGCACGGGCGGCTACACTCTTGCTGGGAGAGGGCTTGTAGTACACCTATTTTCTGCTCGCTGCGCTTGGATGGATGAGCGGTAGGACTGGAGGCTCGTGGGTCTAAGGCGTTGAAACTCGGGCTTTCTGTGGGACCACTCCTCCGGTGCTTTGGGCCATGGTATGACGTGGATCTTGGGCGTGGCGGTTATGTGGGGTGTGGAGCTGGGAGATGCATGTCTCCCGGTGATAGGCTGGAGAGTTTTTCTAAATGATGAAAGGGAGAAAGAGGAGGTGGTGGTTTCATGTTTGTTATATTGTTTGGGTGGTTTGGGGTTGGTTCGTGGTCTGGACTTGGGCTTAGTACTGCCTCTCTTATCATGATGGGCGGGTTTATCAAGGGGCGTAATAAATCCAACTTGTGTCTTTCAATATGTCTGACTTGGCTTGAAGGCCGTGTCAGCCTGTTCATAACGGCATCCTTGTGGCTCGGTATTGAGAATGATGAAGGTTTCGCTCGGGTGCAACGTTATTTGGCTACTTAACTGTAAATATGTCGTTGAGGGAGATTCAGACGCCGAATATGCCACTATGCCTGCTTTTTTCTCCGCAAGTACTTTAATACTAATTCAAATACTAACGAGGTGGTACATACATAGGTACATTGGCCCCCTCAAAAGCATACGGACTGATCAAGTTTTATGTATGCTATCACTCCCACCAATACAAACCCCAATGCCTTGCCAGGAGGCCTGGCCTGCGAGGCCTAGAGAAGCGGTTGAATGCTATCGTATGGACATGGATGGGAAAATCACTGATGGGACTCAAGCGATGGCTTGACTGGTGGTTGATTTGGGACTGTGAGTCTCATCTGGGCTCGTCATTTGCGAGCTCGCGGCAACTGATCTACAGTACATCGCCCTTGCGAGGGTATCATAGCGCCTGTTAAGTTTCACTTGGCGGATTTCATTCAGAAAGACCTGCCTCTATGGCACATGATCATGTCCTCCGGAGCAGTTATTTTTTCCTGCCTAGCCGTCCCGTTTCTGATAAGCTCAAGTCCCTCAAAGCAAACCACGCCAGAAATGCCCAATGGAAAGACCCCGCCAACCCTTTAGAACTTGCTGAACTTCTTGACCGCCTTGCCGGTCCGGGGAAGCACGCGGAGAACGTTGAACCGCACCTGTTTCAGCCAGTCAGTCTATGTTGCGGCGCGTCTGGGCTGCGCCTCGCGGGAATGGCCCAATGGTGCGGAAATCTCGAGAACGTACGGTCTTGCTCAGAGGCCGGCACTGGCCAACGGTAACCTGGTCACCCTCCTCAACACGGAAAGCCCGGCGACACGTGCGCGGCGAGGTTCTTGTGGCGCTTCTCGTACCGGTTGTACTTGGGGATGTAGTGGAGGTATTCGCGGCGGATGATGATGGTACGGTGCATCTTGGTAGAGACAACGGTGCCGGTCAGGATACGGCCGCGGATGGAAACCATGCCGGTGAAGGGGCACTTCTTGTCTGCAGAGAAACACCTGTCAACCACTGTTTTTCTTTACACCAATATGGCCACCTCTTTCCGCCAATTCCTCTCTTGTCGGCGAAACGTCATTGTCGTCGCGTGGAATCGGAGCGAGTCGGTCGGCTGGGAGCGCGCGCGCGTGTTTTTCGTTTACGTACCGATGTACTGGCCCTCAATGGCAGTGGTAGGGGTACGGAAACCCAGACCAACGTCCTTGTACCATCTCCGACCGCCCTTGCCCGGCCGGGAAGACTTGACCTTGGTCTTGCTGTTGAGGAAGACTGTGGGGTTGCTGCCGTCAGTGTCCGCTTCATCGCTATTTCTTCGCTGCACTCGAATGCAGCCATTTCGAGAAAAACTCACTGTGCGGCTGCTTCTGGAAAGCGCGCTCGCTCTGGACGGTCAGTTCGGTAGCCATATTGTCGGTTGGGCGTGAACCAAGATGTACTGGTGTCGAGGGGCGGTTGTCGAAATTCTCGGAATTTTTGCCTATTGAATTTTGTGGGTGTCGCACACTGCTTGGCTACGATTGTGCAGAAGCTCGGGCCATTCTTTCACGTGCCCGAGCGCACGGACGTTTAATGGCCAGCACTCCTTCTTGAAGCCCCACTTCCACCCAAAAGAGTTTGGAAGTTGAGGATGTTTGGACGTGTAAGCCAGCAACAACTGTGATGTGGTTTTGAGAACGGCCATGCGGTTTAGGCCGAACCAAGGATTGAAAATGCTTAAAGAGGATGGATAGGAATCTGCAGCAGCTAGAACCCAGAACGTCTCTTTTCTCATTCGTATCTTTGATCTTACATGTAAACAGTGTCCTGAGATGAATTCTAATCGAGAAAAACAAGAGAATTTGAGGTATGGATATACCGCATTTAAGGTACCATTGAGTCAGGGAGCACCAGAATTTCCAGTGTCTCTTTTGCTGCACCCCATGTCAATGCAGGTACAAGTAGGTCAACCTGAAGATACAAAGAGAGACGAGATGGTGCTGACTTGGCAAGGTGCTCGAGCCACAGTCCCCAGCTCCATATGCATGGTGAACGAGTGAGCACACTTCTTGTTGACTTTCTCTGTGTTGCCCAATCAAGCAGTGCAGGAGGTCAACAAGTTGCCCCTCCGCCGTCAAACGGCCTGTCGCGAACTTTCAGGGCCCGCGTCGCGTCTCGAAACGACCCCAGCACCTACACAAATTCCCGTCCACTACAACACACACAAAACGCGTGGGAATCGACGGCGTGAAGATGGCGCCACAAGGCGAAGCCACGGTTCCGGCAACGCGTCGAACTCGCAAGTCAATCGGAGGCGGCCCATCAACGAGGAGGACACTCGATAAGGAAAATGCGACACTCGATGTTGGCAGTGCTACGGGGGCCACTAGGAAGAAATCTCGAAGCAAAAGCATGGGGCCTGGCGGACTCGATCCCCTTAAGATGGGCAACGGGAACCGCAGGGCTGTGAGTTCTCTACCCAACACCGAAGCGGTCGGAGACTTGGTTGCTGACCCCTGATAGTCCCTAGCTGTCGCAACCCCGCGGTCGATTCTGAAGCCTACCGTACCATTGATCCCCGATATCCCGTCCTTTAAGCCGAAACAAGCGTCAGGAAGCAACGATGTCGCGAACGAGACCGGGGGGACTAAGGTTGCCTTGCGGACCGAGGAGGAGCAACAGGCTGCGGCGCGGGAACGGGAGGAACGGGAGCGTGTCCAGCTTGAAAAGGAGATAAAGGACAGGAGAGAGGCAAGGAGGAAATCGCTCGCCAACCGCCGAGTGTCCTTTGCGGCAGAGGCGACATTACACACGTTCCACGATCTTGAGGAAATGCAGGACTCCACCACCTCTACCGATCATACGCGCCGAGCATCTCAGCAGCAACAGCAACAACAGCAGGAACCGCAGCAACACCCCGATTCAGACCCGCCATCCACCCCGCCGGATGAGATCGAAGAAGACCCTATCGCCGAGTCCCCAGCCAACCAAAGAGAGCTTCATCAGAGGAAACGTCGGCGGAGCTCTGCCGCGTCATCTACGTATGGATCCGACGATACCATTGCCTCTACTGTTTACGATTCCGACTTTGAGCATGCCGAAATTCAGGCTGTAGAAATGGAAGGTTCTAGTGACGAGGACGGGACCATCATGACGGTTGACGCAGAAGAGATGACATCGGCATCAACAGCTTCCCCCAGGTCCGCTTTTGGTGGCGACACATCTGGGAGTCTTGATGAGAATCTTCGGCTTGCTGCCCGGCGGGCTGTCACTCAGAGCATTGACGAAGACGAAGAAATCATCGCGGGCTTTGCGGGGTGGGGCAGAAAAAACCCGTCGCAGGAGAGTATTAACCAAAGCAATGTGCAGGCGAACCAACCCCCCGGCGACAATGCTAGCGACCAAGGCTCAGATATGGATATGGATATGGACCTGACTAGCGCGGCGGGTGGAATTTTGTACCCCCAACTTCCGTCTCCCGACAAGGACGATGAAATAAACGAGGATCTATCCATGGACGTCACGACAGCCCTCGGTGGAATTCTCTCCAAAGCCAAGGCGTTCTTACGCCGCAAATCTGTCATCCCTGATGCTCAACCAGAACACGGCGAGTCTGGTGAGCAGACTATGGATTTCACAACGGCGGTCGGTGGTATCCAACAGGCCCGAATATCCGACGGTACTCATGACGACACGGAGGTCAATGAAGACATGTCTATGGAGTTCACGACCGCTATGGGTGGCCTTTTGCCGGGTGGCCGACAGAACAACCGGCGGCGGACAATAGCTGCAGAGGGATGAGGGATGAAGACGAGGACGGCGCTATGATGGATGTGACAGTGGGTGTTGGTCGGATTTTCTCGGGCTGAAGCGGGGGGACGAGGACGGAGACCAAACAATGGGGGATGGGATATGAACAATGGGCTGTGGGAGGCATCATCAAATCAGCATCGACACCAGAAGCGCGAACTGCAGCAAGGAAGATCATGGAGCAGGAAGCTGACGAGCCTCATCTATCTATTGCGCCAGTCGCTGAACGCTCGGCATCTCCAGAGCGGCCAACTGTTCACGCTGGAGACGAGAACGCCAGCCCTACGCGTTCGCCATTCCAAGGTAGGGGACTTCGACGCAGCCCACCTCGCGCAATCTCGCCAGCAGCCTCGCTAGTCGCCAAGTCACCAGCACAACCTAGCAGTTCCCCGATGCGGCACACTCCGTCACCCAAGAGGACTACAGCTCAGACACGGCAGAGCTCCGCGAAGACGCCGCCCTCAGTATTTGGCAGCGGGTCCAGTTCACCGATGCGAAACCTCTCGTCTCCGATCAAGGCCACGCCGCGTTCGCCCGCCAGATTGAAGCTTTTTCATCAAGACCCGAGTACCGGGCTCAGCACACCTCATGTCGTTCTCACGCCACAGGGTCGGCGGCTATCAGGAGTCGGCGCTGACCGGCCTGGTCTGGGCTCGCCACGAGTTGCTGAGATCTTCGACCGCAGAGAATCTATCGGGGAAGCAGCGCCCGAGTTCGTGCCGAGCCAACCTGCGAACCCCCGGCGGAACGTAGCCTTTGCGGATCCGCGAGAGATGGAGGCTGAAATTGACAGGGAGCGTCGGGATGAACAAGAGAAGGAAGACAGCAGGAGGATCCTCGAACGGGAGGTCAACGGTTCTCAGGACGATCGCGAAGGGACCCTCAACTTGATGGAGATGATCCAAGGCTTGAGTCCCAAAAAGAACCCTTTCCGAGGGCGGAAGAGCCTCCATGTCGGTAGCGCCCGAGGTCTCCTGGGTAAACGGCCGGCCGAGCTCGAAGACGACGAGGATTCAGAAACGGACGGTGTCAAGCGCCTTAAGGGCCACCAAGGCAGTCCGGTCAAAAATATAAGACTACAGTCACCACCGTCAAAGGCCGAAACTACAACCGGGAGGAAAACGCAAAGCTAGCATCAGGCCGTCTGAACCCGATAACGACCATGCCACGCCGACCGTGGCAAGCTCTCCACAGAGAGCGACAACTCCTAAAGGCCAAAGCCGGTTCAGGAGTGCCAGTGACGACCATCCAACGGCCACTGTTGATCTCGACCACACTACCCCCAACGGGATGTAAAACGTAAATACACGCAGGACAGATGAGTGGAGAGCGTATTCCACTTGCAAGAGTTTCCCTCAACCATGACTCAGTATCCGTTTTCATGGAGTTGACCACGACCCAAGAGGGAGACCACACGGTTGCTCCCGGGGGCGTCCAAGAGAGAGTACCTTCGGCGGATACGAAAGATGACTTGTCCCCTTGAACGATGCGTCGTTGCGGGGCGCGTGCACCGTTGCCCATGGCTGGGAGTTGTATCAGCACGTAAGGAGCAGCCCTCCAATGTTTTAATGACGCGGTGCTAACTGTGCATAGTCTTGCCGTGAGTTGAAGAAATACATCTCCGAGGGCCGCCGCATCGTCCATGAGATTGAAACCGAGACTTTCGAAGAGAACCCGCCGCTATTCCGAGAGTACATGACGGCGTCGCCCGAGTTCAAGGTCTTGATGGACAACCAGTTCAAGAACGTCAAGACCCACGCGCGGCTGCTCAGCAAAGCGATGTGGTATGAGTGGCGTATGAAGCTGCAGGACGGCCTTAAAGAGGGCCTGCTGAAGACCGCAGAAGGCATGGACGACGATGATCGGCTGTTGTCGAAGCAACAAGAACTTATATCGTCCATTTTGCCAGATATGGTAAAGCGGTTTGAGGCGCTGGAACTAGAGCATGGGGACCTCGAGGCCGTTGCGCAGGAGCTCGCGGACTGCGACCCGCAGGATCTCGAAGATGCACGAAGCGAACTGGCGTCGGTGGATAAGAGCATCGAGGAAAAGACAAGAAAGCTCGCCGAACTCCGCCAAGAATTGGACGAGTCCGTCCAGAGCGTCGAGGCACTCACACAACAAAAACAACAATACCTGGAAGAAATCAAGGAAGCCGACAAGATCCGCGAGGAGTGCCGGGGGTGGTCATCGGAGGAGATCCGCAAGCACAAAGGTAAGCCCTCGTGCACACACCGAGCCATACATGACAAACACACGCTAACAATACGCAGCCCAAACAGACGCAATCGAGAAGCAGCACGGCTGGGCCATCTCCTCCATTGCCGGCACCACCCTCACAATGCGCTACAAGCGCGAAATCGAGCTCGTCTTTGACCTCGCCACGCTCCAGCAACCGCCAAAGAAGCAACAGCAGTCAAACACCCCCATCCACCTACACTACATCGCCGACTCCCCCCGGCAATGCCCATTCGAAAAAGAATTCGTCCTGCGCCACCTCCGCGCCCACCTCCAAACCTCCCCACCCACCTCCCCCCGCCACCTGCTCAGCACGGTCAGCGCGGCATGGACACAGGCCGCCGCCGTGACGGAACATATCCGCCGGCTGAACCTGTCGTTCCCGACCACCACTGCCGCGGTGGCGTTGGCTGATGGTGAGGGTGAGGGTGAGCCATCGGCTTCGGCGGTGGCTGTCACGGCGTCGGTGTTGGTTGCGCCGTTGCAGACGAGGGTCGAGGTTGTGCTTACTTTGAAGGCGCGGAGTCGGGATGGTGGTGGTGGTGGGCTTGAGGTGGTGGCTGTGCCGGAGGTGAGGGTGGTGTATGGGGAGCCGTTTAATGTGGGGAAGATGACGGAGTTTTTGGCGGGGAGGATTGGGCGGGTTGGTGGTGCTGGTGGTGATGGGGATGGTGGGAAGGAGGGTGGGGAGATGGGTTGGGATGAGGCTGTTTTGGAATTGTATCAGAAGCTGTTGGCGAAGGGGAAGCAGAAGCAGTGAATGGTCTTGGGAACGGTTTCTTAGTGTCCTATGGGCTGGGTTGGCTTGGTTGGTCTGGGTTGGGTGCGAGGGCACGGTTTGGGGTTGGGAAGCTCAGGTTGAAATGCGATAATACCCTATGACGAATGTATTGTATCATGATTACGGGAATATATATGTCTGCCTTCTCCGTATGCCTGTTTATTGAAGCCTGATCCTCAAAAATTGGAACTTTGCATGGTGATGCTGCCCCGCCCTCCACCAAGGCGCTCAATCCCCAATTGGTGTTGCGGCTCAACGTTGCCCCGCGCAACGACCCAACGTCAGCTCGGTCATCCCGACAACTCTCGTGGGCAAGAACGAGGGAAAACTGTAAAAAACCACTTAGTTATTCCATAGAAAATCATATGCCAAATTGCAAGCCAAATCACAGTTATGGAATTTACATATATTTATCGCACGCGTTTTAATGCTTCTTGGTTCATGTTGACGCAATTTGTCGTTCGTCATTGATTGACCCCCAATTCACAAATACCATCATCACCCTTCCCTCGTGAGTGCCCGGCTGTAAAACAAATCTTGAGCGTCTTGGGAGAAAATCACTTCTCGTACATCCAGCGTTTTCACCGTTCATTTTTATTGTTTTAATTTGAACAAAGTGCAGTGCTATTGTTGATGCCAAGACTTTGCCCCTGAATCTTCAAGGTCGGTCACAAACAATACCATCCAAGCGAGGGAGGACTCGGCAATAAATGATGCCCATGGTATAGTACTGAGTTTATACTCGGTTTTATTTTGAATTTTGCAATGTAGAAACTGAAGGGCTGCTCATTTTTGCCTTCAGAGTTCGCGTTGCCCTGACTCAAAACCTCAAGAGCGTGATTTCGTCTTTCAACTGGTAACCAGCACCTACGAGAAATAGGAATCTCTCAGACATTTGGGATGTACACTTGAAAATTAAACGGGTTGTGATAAACGCGCTGGATCAGACTTTCTGTTCTCCGAGCTCGACAGTAATGTGGTTCCCCAAAACGCCCAATCGTTTTCTACCTTGCAAGTAGTGATCAGGACCCAGCAAAGTCTCGATATGGCGTTGAAGCACTGTCTGTACCAGAACAATGAACATACTGAACATACTGCCACTTGACACACGTTGTTCTAGGTAGCTATGCGTTTTACCGTATCACACAATCAGGATTTGCTTGCCAAACGCCAGGTGTACTTCCAACCCAGACTTGGAACCCGAAATAAACACAGTGACTCCTGGGTTCACTTGTCTAACTGTTTTATATCCAGGGGAGGCACGGCATTCCTATTTAAGTGATGCCATGTGTAAGCAGCAAGCAATACTTGTTGCCCTAAAACATATTTAAGTTTATTTGACCGGGCCTCTACCGACAAGTATTGAGTCCGAGGGCCAGAGTCCTGCTCGCCGAGTCCAACGCTTACTACAATACTTAGGAGATGTCCTCTCAAAGGCGTTATTCCGTTATTCCGCTTGCCGTAGAACAGGCGGATTGTTTACCCCCAGCCGCACCCTTGGATGGTGATTCATAACTTGTTTTTTGCCCAGTGGTTGCCTCCACGCCGGCACAGTGAGAAAGTTTGAGAACCGGGCAGGAAGTAGGGCTTTCTTATTCTCAACCCAAGTAAAAACGCAAAGTAGGGCTCACAGCCAGCAAGTTTCAAAACAAATTCTGCCGCACGTGTTGGCCGCTCGCCCACGGCTATAAATCCCCCATCACTTCGCCCTCTTCCCCTCTCAGATTTCCTCTTGCCTTCGTCAGTCCAAAACATCCAACCGAAAATATATTGCCAAAGAACGATTGTTGTCAATTGCCGATTTTCAACAGTATGTATTTCTCTCTTCTAATTTTCCCATCGCGAAACCGCTGACTTTTGATCGGTCGGTCGCCAGACCAGTCGATCGGTCGGTTCATCTCGCGATGGGGTCAAGAAGAGAGACAGCTTGGCTAACCTGATGAACCCTTCGCTCAATAGAAATGTTTTCGACAACTCTTTACCTCGTCTTCGTGGGCTTGATGGCCTTCATCACCATCGGCACAGCTTGGTGCGGCGACGACACCAACGTGTTCGAGGTGATGGGTGAGCTCATCTTTGGGCCCCGATCCATTGTGGACTACGTCCACATCATCACCTCCTGTAAGCCATCTCATCTCGGGTTGCCGTAAACTCATCGCAATCAATTAGAATTTCTCTTGACTAGGCACGCGACCGGAATGGCTAACATGCCACGTAGTATTTACCCTGGCTAGCGTATACCGCTACACCTCCGTCCGTCTTCGGGAGCGCCTCCCCGTGATTTCCGACCGGATCAATCAGATCCGGGCGTGTTTATCTGCAGAAGCCGCTCGTTGGGCCACTCTGGTCCGCGATCAGGTCTTCGGCGCTGCTTGGAGGTTCATCAATGCCTTCAAGTTGAATACTGTCGTTATCTCCGTCTCTTGGGCGTACCGCAATCTCGTCCGACCTCTCTTGCTCCTCGCTGTGAGTCCTTTCGTCCTGCCGATCCAAAGGAAGTATTTCCTTTGGAAAAGCTGGGCACTGGACCAGCTTGGAGATTTCGCAGACTATGTCTGCGTCGACAAGGAGAAACGGGTCGAGAAGCGTGGCAAACTCGAGTCGGTGAAACGCCAGTATAGCGAGCAGAAGAACAGACTCGACAAGCTGAACGATGAAGTCACTCGGCTTTCTCTGGATGCCAATAATGCCTGGAGCGAGGCTCAGGTATGGCCAACCGAGAAGTTCAAGAGGCTTCGGCTGACTGAGTTCACTGGTCGGATTGAGATCGCGGCTCCTGAAGACGGCCCGGTTCCCCCCATCAGCCACTGGTACCGCTTGCGTCACAGGATCGACCTGAGCGTTTACTGGTCCGAACAAGCTATTGTTCGCATCGAAGCGGCAATGGAGCGTAACCAGCAAGGCATTGCCAAGCTGGAGGACCAGTCGAAGCTCAGGTCACGAGAGATCCAAAGAATCAGCGACCAGATTCTGGACTGTGAGGATGACCAGCGCACTGCGTTTATTCTGGAAGAATCTCGCCGACAATGGGAAATTGCGCGTACCGCCAGAATCGTCACCCGCAGACCAGAGGAGTGGATCCGGGAGGAGGAGGATACTGCCGCCGCCACCACCTCCACCATCCTCGACGTTGTCGACTCCCCCGACACGGCTCCTATTACCGTCACCCCCGCCGCCGAAGCCGACTCCCCCGGCCCGGCCGCCAATACCGCCCCTCTCCCCTCTCCGCCCGCCTCCCCGCCTCCCCGACGTCGCACCGACCTGGCTCTCCCTCCGCCGCCTCCTTCCCCGCCGACCGCCGAGGAGAACGCCGCCGCCGCCTCCCCCACCCACCTTCCCGCAGAGAGAGAAGAAGGTCTCGTCCGCACCGCCCAGGAGCGACTGGGTTCCACTGTTGCCTAGAGGGCACGGCGGCACCAGGAGCACCTGCGGCGGGAGCACGAGGACCGGGTGCGCGTGGAGCGCCGCGCCGCCAGCGATGCCGGTCGCTTTGCCACCACCCCCCACGAGTTTAACAGAAAGATCGCCAGTCGTTCCGATATTCTCCGCCGGGAGTACGTCGAGAGGCGCCGGGACGAAAGACGGGCTAAGCGCCGCCTCTGCGACAGAGACCGCACCCCCGAGACGACAGAAGTCTCGCACGCAACCATCGCCGAGGACGCGGCTGGAGCTCGCGCTCTGGCTGCAGAGGCACAGCGCATCGCCGCCGCCGAGACCCGTCGGGCAGCCGAGGTCGCGCTCGAGTCCGCATTGGCGGAGGAGAGCCGGCTGAGGGCCGCATGGGAAGCCGCGCGCGCTGTGGTTGCCACCCAGACGGCCGTGCTCGAGTCCGCATTTGCGGAGAGCCGGCTGGACGGGCTATTGGGCGTCGGTCCCAACACCAACATCGACACCAACGCCGTCACCACCGTCAGCACAGTCGCTGACTTTGTCGATTCCGCCGTCGTCGCCACGGCATCCTCACCCAGCGCCGCCATCCCCAACACCGACGTCATCGACACCCCTGTCGTTGACTCTGCCATCGCCGACCCCGCCACCGTCGCCACGGTAGACAACCACCCCAAGCCTTCATTGGAGGGGCGGGGTGAGGAGACCGTGGCAGTGGCTGAGGTTGCCGTTGCGCCAGTGTTTGTGGCCGCGGTGCCTGAAGAGCCCGAGCCCGCGAGGGCAACGGCGCCCAAGAAGGTCCGCTTTACCCTCCCCGAGCCGGAGGATCATAAGCCGGAGGACCCCGAGCCAGAGGATTCGGACTCTGAGGAATCCGACATTGAGTTCGAGGACGTCTGGGCGAGCGAGGAAGCCGCCGAGCTGGACCAGGTGGCCGAGGAACCGGAGGCCGAGCCCGTCACACTCGCCGAACCGGTTACCATCACAAACCCCCAACTGTCACTCGCCGAAGAGCCTACTACCCCTGAGGTGGAGCAGGGAGAGGCCAAGGTCGGAGTTGACCACATCACCGAGGAACCCGAGACTCCTATGGAGAGGACGGTGAAGGCTGATGATGAGGTTACCGAGGAACCAATGGACGCCGACCCACCAACGCAGTCGGTCACTGAGACCTCGTTTGAGGAGGATGTGACGATGGGAGTGGAGCCATTCCTCGAACAAACCTCCATGGCGGAGCAGGAAGATGGGGTTTGGCTACCCGACGCCCACGAACCAGAGACCGGCGCTTCCAATCAAGATCTGGAGACGGCGCAGTTGGCCATGACAAGTCTCGACATCTCACCCCCGGCCGAGGATGAAGAGATGACCGAGCTACACCACCCCGCCCAACCACTCCGGCCCTCCATACTCGGCGCCTACGGACTGCAGACGGTCGGGTACGTCACAAGCCCCGTCAACATGACCACGACCGAGGCCTCAAACGAGGAGCAGGACTGCGTCATGGGCGAGAACACCGGTGCCGACGACCCGATGGCCACCGACGAGCCCTTGTGTGCCGACGCGGAGATGTCCGAGCAGTCGGAGCTCGCCGCCCCTCAGTCCGCCGAACTCGCCATAGAGAGCGGGGTAATATTGGATACCATACATGAGTATCTGGGGCGCGTCATGTCTTTGGCAGAGGAGCATCCGCAGGTCAGCCCGGAGCAGCAGCCGCATCTCGAACAAGTCCACCAGCAGGAGTTGGGCCAGGGGATCCCAACGCAGGCCGAGGTGGAGGAGATGACGAGCGTTGCGCCCGAGCAGACATTCGGGGTTGTTGCTGAGGGCGGGCAGAACGCCATAAACGGCGACTTGACGGCGAGCTCGGACGCGACCCGAGAGGCCACCCTCGTGGCGCTGGATGCATACTACGCAAGCGTCGACGCCGACGAGGAACGCTTGGCGCAGGGATCCAACACTGGCTACTGGCCTGAGGCTATCGACGCCCTCGCCGACCGGGGCACCTACTCCGACATCTCGGACACCTCCTTGACCGACGGGGACATGCAACACCTCGACCCCGGCAGCCATCCCGACGGTGACTCCCTGTTCGGCGACTTCTCTGGCGACGAAGGAGAGGAAGAGGCGCAGGCGCAGGCGGAGGAGGATGGGGAGGGGGAGGCCGATGAGGACACAAAGGACAAATACGACGGCATAGCCTACGTGACCCCCAACGGCCTCTTCCTGCCCATCACGCCCAGCACCACCCCCGCCGCCACCAGCACCACCACCCACGCACCCACCACCACCACCGGCCCGCCCATCCCCATCGACTTCGGACCAACCACAACGGTCCCTCAGACGATCCCGACGCCCGTCGAGCCGGTGTTCTAGTCCGTCCTCGGGACGGATTCAACGGCGACGACACCCGCGGCGCTCCCGACCGAACTGTCCGACGACGAGGAGTCCGTTTTCTCCGAGGCCGCCAGTCCTCAGCTCGCCCCGCGCCTGGTGCCGGCCAATCCGGCAGCGCGCAGAATCCTCCCCGCCCGGGGCAGACTCTCGCGGCTGCCTCCGGCCCAGGTGCAGGCTGTCGTGGCCGAGTCGTCGCAGATGGGTGCTGCTGCTGCCGCCGCCGCCTCGTCCGAGTGCGAGCTGGACGAGGACGTCTTGGCGGAACTCGCCGCGGCCGAGGCGGAGATGGACGAGGAGAACGCCCGTCGGGCTGCGTCGTCGGCGGCGACGAGCGGTGAGGGCGACGTCGGATCCGATGGCAAGGTGACGACTGATACCCAGGCAGAGGAGGACGCGGCCGACCCCAAGGGGAAGGCCAAGGCCAAGCTTGGGATCAGGGCGGATGCTGCAGCGCGAGCGGCCGTGCGAGCTCAACTTGCGGCGCAAGCTGCGGCGGCGGAGAAGTTCAACCTGACATATTCGCTTGCCGTCGCACAGTCTGCCGCTCGGGAGAAGGCTGCCCCGACTCCCCTCTCATCGCTGGAGTCCGGGGAAGAGGAAGCTCGTTTCCTCAGCCGGGAGGATGACACCTCCGCTCCAGACCGTCCCGCTCAACCGGAAGGAGACGCCGCCCAGCGATTGAAGCGGAAAGCGGAGGCCGCCGAGCGAACGAGGCGGCAAGCGGAGGTCCAAGAGGATAAAGAGGACTACGTCGACTGGGACGACTCCACCGAGAGCGAGGAGGAGTAGAGCGATTCAGAGAAGGGGCTCAATCATTGCAGGCAGCAAAATGGGGACCGGGACACATCAAGACCGCGAGCATTATCAGCTCTTTCTGGCATACGGTAGGGAGGGTGGGCCAGAAAGGGGCCTCCGGTCTTTTTGTTGTCTCCGCAACCATTGTCTAGTCTATGTTGTCTACCGGCTCTTCAACCTTGTCCAACCACTGGTCCTCTTCGCGTTGTCGGACACGCCGCCGTTCGACCCTACAGTCCTCACTGTCATGATGCTCGCAGCGCCGAGGTCGCCGCGCCCGATACTCGATCCACCGCTATCATGACCACGCACCAACACGCCGTCGTCGAAACCGTCATCGAACTCGTCGCCCTCGATCTTCTCCCATTCCAGCATCGGGGCTTCGCTCGCTAGGCGCTTCTTGAGTTGATCTGTGAGCTTGAGGGGCGGCATGATCTTGAAGCTCCTAACGAATTCGCTACCCTCGGCTCCCCCAAGAAAGCTGTGCAACGTCGCGTGCGACCAACGACCCATAGTCGATTTTGTGTTGGTCATCTCGCCACGATCCTCATCCCTAGGGCTCCCTGTCGGCGGAGTGAGCGAGGAGCGGAAGGGCGGCTCGACAGACCGACGGTGCAGTTGGTCGCCGATGAGGAGACGCCACAGATTCTGGCCCATATTACACACATCCTCATACGAGTCCTGTCGCCAAACGAGACACCTTGCGAGCAACATGCCCAAGCGATGTCGTATGCCAGCAGAGACACCCCCTCCAAGAATAACTTGTATGCGGAGGGATCTTCCCTAACCAGTGTGGGGAGCGACTTGTCGAGAAACAACGGACGAGGCCGCGGAACATGCTCCAGATCGGTACCATCCTCTCTCACGAACGGAATCTGCGACACCAGCGATCCGGGGAAAGCCACCTCTCCATGCTTGTAAGATGACGCAAGCGAGAAGATGGTCGGTCGCGGGTAGTCTGCATGGGGAACCGTGATCTCCGCCGGCAGCCGAATCCCCAAATAACGGGCAGCCAACACCAAAATATGGGCAATGTGCGCAAGGGAGGTCGAAATCACCTCGGGCGACAAACCTGCCAGCATCGTCAGTCAAGAGTCCAACAACTCCAAAAAGAACACATCTCCTCCGGCAGCGGCGACCATCAAGCGAGTACACATAACTTACTATTCATGGCATGAAGGTCTATAATCTCGACCCCGCCAATCTCATACCGCTTGATGCTGCCTTTCTTGACTTGACGAAGGCCATATAGCCTGGCAGACCCTTCGCACAGAAATCCTCTGACGTCGGCGATACTGTCGGCACAGCGATTCCACTTATACCTCAGCCTCTGGCAAGATCGCTCGGCCTCCTCCAGCTGTCTGTTGCGCCTTGCCTGAGTGCCAGCTGAAACCGACGCCAGATCCGACTTCCTCCTCGCGATTGCATCCTTCCTCGCAGCAATCTCCTTCTGCGCAGCATCGATCTCGCTCTTCAACCGATCGGCTTGCGCAATGATCTGGCTCGTTCGGTCGCGAGCAGCGGCCTCCTCAGTCTTCAACCGGTCGGCCTCGCTCGATAAAACGGCCTCAACCCGGCGCTCAGCATCTTCGTTCTCAATCAGCGCCTGGACGTAGTCGATTCGGCTCTCATACAGGCAGTTCCTCGCATCCATGGCACAAAGAAACGGCAGCTTCCTCGCATGGTGCGGGCGGTGGCAAATGCTGCAATTCATCATGGCCAGCTTCGTCGGTTTTGTGGGTGTTTAGAGAAGAAATGTGGGCAGGAAGGCAGCGGGCAGGCAAAGGCAGGCCTTTTATATGTTCGGGCAATTGGCTCTGCTGCACTGTGGCGGCCTTGCACTTCAGGGATCGGATCGCGTGGCGGCGTGATATGGTCCTGATCATGAGGCAACCTGGGAATCTATCTCGGGTTTCCTTTGTTGTTCGGGAGAACAAAATCAGAAACGGCTTCCGCACCAAACCAGAAAACAGTGGAAGCTGGGGGATATCGGGTGACTTCAAAATCTCGAGTCACCTGTTCTCAAAGTCTCACGGACAACGAAGGAAACCACAGTCAGTCAGTGCAAGGGCCCTCTAACTATCGCGCTGCAGCCTGGGCACGCACCCCAAGAACAAAAAAAGCCGAACCCCTACGACGAAGTCTTCGACGAGAAGAACGAAAGAAGCCATTCGAGAACACGAAGTTTTCCTTTTTTTTTTTTGCCTCGATTTCTCTCATTTGAGTTCTTTTACTCCGGTTTCTTCGCCTCTCTCTCTCTCTTTTTTTTTTTCCTTTTTTTAACTTGGTTTCCTTCATTTCCTTTTCTTTTTCTTGACTTTCGCTCCTTTTTTAAGTTCAGCATTTTTTGGGCAGAAGGTGGCCCTTCCCCACACCACAAGCCACTAATCAATCCCCCCTGCTCGCGGCATCTCAGTCGACCACCCCCACGATCTCTCATTCGCGACGCGTCAAAACCTCAGAGATGCCGGGCAAGCGATTTCTCTCTCGCAACGTGTTCATCTGGCATTTGAACGGCGACAATGAAAATCGCATTCCTTTGGGTGGCTTGACCCTCACAGCCGGCATCACCAACACTGACTTCCACCAAATGCTTCACATCCTTCTCATCACGTCCAACGATTGCGTTGTTCAAAACGAACATGGGGAAGAAATCCTCCAAGATGGCCAGCCCCTTCTCCCTGGAGACTATACTGTTATTGCAGACAGTGTCGATGTGAGTTGCCAGATGAGTGTTCAGCTTGATTTTTTTCCTAATGATATCACGAAGGTCAACAACGAAGTGGCATATACGCGAGCACACTCCATCGATACAGGGACCAGAGTGAAATCATTTAAAGAACAAGTCCAAGCTCGCGACGGTGGTTGTGTTGTTTCGAAAGTCGAAAATCGTCGGGCTCAGTATGATATGTGGTTAGGATTTGAAGCGGCACACATCTTCCCACTTGCATACGAACAATACTGGATAGAGAGCGGTTATGGCCGTTGGATCACAACTGATCCACCTCAAGGGGGAAAGATCAATTCTGTACAGAATGGTATTCTTCTCAGGTCCGATCTCCATCAGCTCTTCGATCAATATGCGTTCTCTATTAATCCTGACGTACGTTTCCATATTATCATTGTGTATTCTACAGCCACTAACCTTGTATAGAACGGATACAAGATTATCTTTTTCATTGACGACTTGGACCAACTAGCTGGGCAAAGTCTCGACAGCCGCCTACTCAACGATCCCCGCCGCCCGCCGGATTCTCTCTTTCGCTGGCATTTCCGCCAGGCGGTCCTTACAAATATGAGAGGGATAGGAGAACCGTTGTATGAACAGGATTTCCCGCCTGGTTCAGATATGATGGGAGAGATTCTGGCCGGCCCCAAGGCCGCGGAACGTATGGAATTTGAGCTCTTCGACCGGCTGGCCCACCATTTCTCCCAAGTAGCTCATTGGCCCCTCCCAGCCCGTGAGCTGCATTGAGCATGTGCAGTGGTGGGGCACTCGCCAAGCCCGAAGCTTGGCTTGGGTACAAATACAAGTACCCAGTTACCTCATGGTGTCGAGCCAAACACCAAGAAACAAACAAACCAAAACCAAACCAAAACATCCAATCGGCTCTCATGGCCAGCGCGTCACACTCTCAATCTTCCTCCCAGATGCCCGGTCACGAGTCGCCGGCAAAGACCCCCGAGTCACCCGAGTCACCCATTCTTCCCGTTCCACAGGCGGAGATAACCAGAAACAATCCTCTGAAACCCGTCTTTCCCGACACCATGGCAGATGCACAGACTGCCTTTTCCAAGCATCAAGGCAATCGCCCGCAGGTCAAGACCCCAGAGCCTCGCCAGTCCAGAGATCGTCTGAACGGCCACAAAGACCCCGGCGAAAGATCTCCTAGCACACCTGGACATCTGGCACCCTTTGACTGGGATGAATTCGAGGCTCGCTACGAAGAGGCGCTTGCCAACGCCGATCGCGATGAGCAGGAACTCGTGCGAGAATTTGAGGAACTAGTCAAGGTGAACCAAGCCCAAATGTTTGGCCTATGCGGTGGACCTTTGCTGACAGCGTCGCACAGTTTTTCAATGTTTGGGCTTCTGCTGCCTCGGTCAATGATACTGAGCGTGGGATAAAGAGACTCCAGACCAGGGAGCGATACGTCAAGATCGCTGAGCAGAGTCTGTCGCAAAAGAAGAAGCACCGTGGGTACAACCCTACCTCTATGGCCATTGGGCGTTTTACTAACAAGCACAGTCTCAGAGGTTGTCCGCGCTTTCCAAAGTGCGCTGGCGCTCCTGAGCCAAACCTAGCCTCCAACCATTCCTCCATCCCAGGACGCACCCTCAAGGCTCGGGGGCGTCATCTTTACAACCCACACACACCTCTTCTGGCGCGCATGCATGGTTGGGGTCGCAAGTTACGGCTGGCGGCGAACTGAGCAATTCTTCTGGCGGGCTTATCAGCTAGGGCGCTGGGCTCGGGTTCTGAGCAACACTAGAATCAACGCTCCTAACAAATTAATCAACCTGAGCCTAGCACAATTCCCATTGCCCTGGCTGCCAGAAAACCGCTGGCCATTGCACCCTCCTCGACCCGACCTGCGCAGCACCGGTTGAGAGGTCGCTTCTTCTTCTTCTCCCACTGCGGCCAAAGCAAACAGAAACAAAGACCAACCAAAAAAATCAAACAAACGAAAAACACCACAAAACCCACCCCCCCCCCAAAAAAAACATAATCAAAAAAGACCAAAAAAAGCCAACTCTTCTGAAGCAGCTTCGGGGAGCATCCTCGCCGTATTGAGCACGTGACCGATCCCGGAAATCGACCTTGGCCATCGACCCCGGCCATCGACCCATCAGAATCTCGGCCATTCATCCACCGAACCGGGCGCGGTAGGTCGCGTCGCTCTCGCCAAAATGGCTGGCACATCACTCAAAGTGCCTCAAATCAGCCAGGTAAGGATGACGCCTAGCGCTTAATCTGAAGATAGATCGCTGACTCTTTTCTTTGTTGCAGGCTGAGATGATTGCATTCCACGAAGCTCATTTCTCCAGGCTCGCGACAGATCAATTCCAAGCCCAGTTCCTCCGACCCAATCATCCGCCCGCAGAAGAAATTACATACAATGCGGCGGATGACGAAGAATACTACGAAGAGGAGGACGATGGGCTCGGCTACTACCCCGACGGCGTCAAACGAACCCTCACCGATGAGCAGATTGCCATCTTTAGACACTCGGAACTCGAAGCTCTGCGCCGCGCAAGGGAGTCTTCTAGCTCGGGGAAAACCACAACCGTAAAACCCGAGGAAGATGCGGCGTACGACATGTCTGAAGATGGCGAGGTCTCGTCGGCGCTGTCCACCACCGCAAAACAATCCAAAAAGCGGAAACGCGGCAAGTCTAAGAAAAACAAGACGACCAACGGGGGAGAGCCGATTGATCTGCGCAAGCGAACATGGGACGTGGTGGACAAGGGCCTAGCAACTCTCGATTACGGCGAAGAAAACAACCAGCCGGTCAAAGCTAGCGCGATCCAGCGCCGTCGCATCTCTTACGACGATTGAGGACGGGGGGAGGGACACATCAAACATGCCAAATCCTAAAAGGCCAAACCTCCTCCACGTCAGTTTTTGCTGGATCGCGCCGCGCCCAGTTCACCACAACCCAACCCAACCCAAAAAAAAACAGCCGTGTACGCACCAAAACCAAAACCAAAGTGTAAGTCGCCACCCTCTTATATCCTGTTTAACACACCCACCATGATGAGATCTTTCGTATCGTCATCCTTAGCCGGAACTCTGGCCGAGACGTGGCGTGGCTCCTCTCCCCATGGGGGTTCTTGGGCCATGTCTCGAAGCTGGAACATGTCGAGTCAATCTTCTCTCTGACACAATACATCGCTCCTCACGCTGTTTGCCTGTTGTATTTGGAACCTTGCCTAACTTTCTGTCACAGGCTTTGCACACAAACGGAGAAGTGTCCTAAGCGGACTTCAGAAAAGTGATGGAACATCAAGTGACGCCCGAGAAGAAGAAGTCATAAAATGACGATGAGAACAGGTCATAAGGTGACACTCGGGACAAGTCATAAAGTGACGCCGAGAAGAGAGTCACAAGGTGACGATGAAAACGAGTCATGAAGCGACGATCTCATGTTGGAAGGGCGCATGTGCTCGGATTGGGAACACGTCATAAACTGACGGTCTCGTGCAACGGAGGGTACATATTCTCGGATCGACATGGACAGTTGTCATAGATTGGTGTTGAAGGACATAGCAGGCCTGGCCCGGCGAGGCATGGCATCGGGAAAAGGGGATAACAATCATAAAATGAGGTCCTCTCGTCATAAAATGACGCTAAAGAATTGGCCTGGCGAGGCATATGGGTTTATGGATGGCATGTATTTCGGGAGTGTGGCAAGGTTGTTGCTGGTGGTGCATGGGACATGGAGAATTGGCGTTTTTGTAGGCGGGCGGATGAGCCGGTGGAGGAGCAGGTTACCTATGTCTTTTTTCTTGGGAGGTTTTTTTGGAGGCTTTTACGATGAGCAAGGCGTTGTTTATGATGTTCTGGCCTGGACTGGGGAAATACACTGCCTTTTGCAAACAATTGTTCTCTTCGTGATAACTTGTGGTGATGTGACATGGATGCTCAGAAACTTGTTCTAACTGGTCGTAAGATATTGGGACAACTTCGATGAGTCGTTCATGCCGGATTAAGGAACCCCCCATCTGTCTGTATGCCCTGAGGAATGAAATGACCTCGGTGTGCGTGTCCAAGCGTGTTTGGTAGATCCAGCGGGTTGGTTGTCGTAGTTTGCGGACCTACGGGCTTGTTAAGGGGAGAACGGATAGGATGATGGCTGAGGTGGTTGGGTTAGTTGTCAATGGATATCAAATTCTTCACAAGCGGTCGAAATTCCATGTTCTATTCTACAAGCTGCCGCTCAAAGCAAGGCAAGGCTAGGCTAAGACAGAAAACGCAATCGAACGACACGTTCACATCATCTAAAACTTGTAGACCTGCTCCGGGCTGTAGCCCAGCTCCTTCAGGATCCCCTTGAGCTCGCCCTGGTCCTTGGGGCTCTTCTTGTTCCCGGAGATGGCGTCCATCATGCCGGGGGGTCCGCACACAAACACCTTGATGTTCTCGTCCTTGGGCTCCGGCAGGACCGTCTTGAGCAGGTCCTTGGTGATGAAGCCCTTGCCACCGGTCCAATGCTTGGGGGGGTCGTCGAGCACGTAGAAGGCGCGGAAGCGGCGCGGGTTGTTGTTCTCGAGCGCGGCGAGCTCCTTCTTGAGCAGGATGTCGTCCTCGCGCACGTTGCCGAAGACGAGCGTCACCTTGGTCTGGTCGTCCGGGTTGTTGAAGATCGCGCGGCAGAGCTGGAACATGGGCGTGATGCCCGTGCCGCCGGCCACCAGCGCGATGTGGCCGTGCTTGTTGGCCGTCCATGGGTACTTGGGCAGCGGGCCCTTGACGTCCAGCCGCTGGCCGGGCACCATGTCGTGCAGGTGCGTGCTCATGGGCCCGTTGGGGTACTTCTTGACTAGCAGGTCCAGGTAGCCGCGCGCGTCCTCGTCGTTGGTCGGCGTGTACGGCCGGATCACGGGCTTCTCCGCGTCGACCGGCTTGAACTTGGTCAGGATGGCGCTGGCAACGTGCACGCCTGATACCATGTCGTCCTCGGGCAGGCGGAAGCGCAGCCGCTTCGAGTTGTGGTTGACAATCTCGACTTCCTCGAGCTTCAGGCTAACCCAGCCCTGCTCGCCGCCCGTGAGCGCCTGCTTGACCTCGCTAGTGGAGAGCTTGCCGGCGGCGGCGCTCGAGGCGTCCTTCACCTTCTCCTCGGCTTTCTTGGCGGCGGGGGTGCCTCCGAGGAAGTAGTAGCCGGCACCGGCGACAGCGGCGGCGGCTGCGCCATAGAGCAGGGTGTTGTTGCCCTTCTTAGCGTCGGCGGAGGGGGGCTCGGTGGCATAGCGGCGGATCTGGAATTGCTATAGAACGGTTAGTAGGAATAAAAGGATTGAGGTTGAGACTGCATAGAGCTAGAGCTGCCGAGCCACGTAGCTACAAAATTGCGCAGTAGCTGCACAGCTGCGAGTGGCAGGAGAGGTACATGGTCAAGCAAACGGATGGAGGGGCAGAAGTGGAATCTCACCCGCTTGAGGGGCGCGGCGGCCCGGAAGGCAGATCGACTGGCGACAAACAAACTCATGATGTCGGCAATTGGGTTGTAATTGGATGCGGGACGAGTGGCCGCTTGTCAATGGGAGAGAGAATTATGTGCGACAACCCGGGCTGGGGGTTTGCGATAAGATGGTACGATTTGTAAACAGCCGGGACCGGCGGGACATGGACGGAGCTTGTTCGTCCTTCCGATCTTGCTCCCGCCCTGCCCTGCGATTGCCCATTGAGATTTGGGGGGCGCCCTGCCAAGTTCGGGCGGTTTACGTCATTCAGCCCACTGAAGCCGCGTTCCCCTTGGCGACCTTTACTGGGTGGGTTTCAGACTTTCAGGGGCTGAATGTGATACCTACTTCAACTTCTCGAACTGGTCGGAGCTTTCGACATTGTAAGGCGCGTCGACACAATACCTTGAAGGTGTCTATCGGACCCGAGCGAGGAACAGCTCTACGAATCAGTCGACTATTGGAGGTCAGCTCTACGAGCCGAGCAGAAGAGATATCGGAAGAGCATCACTCATATCGTGCCGAAAGCAAGGGCCCAGAGAAGTAGCCAAGGCAACGCCGAGATATATTCCTCCCATCATAATCATAAAACATCAAACCACAAGAAGAAACGGATGCGATGGTTTTGCCCATCGCTCGACCCTGCTTGAAGCCGTATTGGTACAAGATTCCCAACACCCCAGCCCCCCAAGCCCCGAACCCGTGGGAAGCCTAGCAGCCACCCAACCCGTTTCCCCTGGTATGCAGCCTCCGATGAGTATGCTCCGTTGAACATGCCTCCCCTTATTGTTTCTCCTCTCTGGGGCCCTGGTTCTCCTCCCTCTACCGCGTTCTCCAGATGTATCACCTCGACTCCCTCTTCTTCGGCAACCCGGCCCCGGAGCCTGACCTCTCCAATTTCGCATCGGGAAGTGTCTCCAAGCCGCTGACTGCCGCTTCACCTTTCTTTGCACCGCCTGCGGCCGAGGCAGATATCGTGTCCTGACTAGCGCGCCGGGATCCAAATCCTTGATGAATGGCCAGCGTCGGGGTATTTGCTTGGCTGCCGCCTCTTTGCCCGTGGTAATGGACAACTTGTGGTGGGGGCTGACCGGCCTGGGTGCCGAGCAGATGTTGCGGATAAGGATCGAGGTCCTTGCTCGAAGTGGAAAAGGTAGAGAGGACCGGCTGATGATAGCTCATTGGTTGTTGCAGTATTAGTAGTAGTGGACGCCGTGTTGTTCGTTGCCGTCGACGACCCGCTGGCCGTGGTTACGGCCCGGCGAGTGAGGCAACTGCGGCGCCGGCGTGTGTTCGGCCTGTGTGGGCGTGCCGACGTCGTTGCTCGGGCTGGCAGGGCTGACATCGCCCGTGATCAGGTTGCCAGCCAGGCTGTTCAAGCCGCCCTCGATATCGCGCAGCAGCCGCACGTACTCTTCAGGCACGAGGCCGCTCTCTTGGGTCTTGGGATCCTCAGCTACCAGCCAGCCTTGGCCGTACCGGTAGGACACCCAGATGATCTGGCCTTCTACCAGGGGCAGCTCACTCTCGTTCTCCCGCTCAAAGTCGAAAAGCGCAACGGCTTTCCCGTGCATTTCTTCGTCTGGCGACGTAATGGTAAACTGGTAGTCCCTCGAGTAGCGGGACTCGTCCACGTTGTGGAAGCTCGGAGACGAGCACGCGCTCGAATCATCCGAACCAAAATCGCCCGCTCCACCAAACTGGCGGGGTTGATGGCTCGCCAGCTGGTATGCGTTGCCCCCGTGACGGGCTTCGTCTGGGGGGTATGTGACATACTCGCCGCCCGGCCCATTGGCCTCGTTGCCTTGGTTCACATAGTACCGCTCGCTGCCGTCGTTGCTGGTGCCGACATAATATCCCCGGTCGCCATCGAAACTCTGTGGTTCGGCCTGGGCATCGCGACTGACCCGGCTCTTGGTATATGTGCCGCCCGATGCGCTCTTGTGCTTCTTATGTCTCGAGCTAACGACGGGGCTCTGCAAATCCTCGTCCTCGCTCCACGGCGGGCCGTCACCAAAGTGAATCGCGGGTAAGTCGGCGGGCCGGTTCGCAAGGGCGCGGCTCCACGAGTGGGTGTCCCAATTTGTCCCGGTATCCCACGCCGGCAAATCGGACAGACGTTGTTGCTCGCTCCCTAGGGCGAACATGCCCGACGGGGGTCGTGAGGGTTCGGGCGGAGGGCCATAGTGCATGGGATGTGATACCGGGTAAGCAAAGTCTCGCACGAGTGTGTAGGGAAAGGCTCGAGGGGTAAATCGGAAATATGTGCGAGGCAGGGCGCGACCTCGAGGGGATGGAGCTCGCCGTCGAGTACTGCGACAAGCGGTTCCTGGAAAACGTGGCGACATAGAGGCCGCGACCAGGGTTTGCTCCCTGCGAAGCGCAGCGGCGGAGGTAATTGAAGCGGTGGAAGAGGGGGGGATTGCGCCGCGTTAGGAGCTTGGAAGATGAAGATGGCGGGCGGCCGAAGTTCGCAGGAAGACGAGCCCGGGGCGAACATGAACCGCCGATCATGGTTTCGGGGAAGGGCGAGTTAACGACGAGGGAAGAATCCAATAGGATTATGGGATTGCTGAGAGTGTGGGGTTGGTTGCGCCTCGCCCTGGCTCGCTCGCTTTCGGGGGGCGCTTGGGGGGGATTGTGTCGGTGGGACCCCCAGCAACGCCGGCGCTGCCACCACTGCAAGTTCGGGGGAACCGAGGGTTGGGAACAACTTGGAAAAAGGGGAAAACTCGCGAACCCCTCGTCTTTGGGTCTGTCAAATCGTTGCAGTTTTTCTTTTTTTTTCCTTTTTGGCGCCAGGGGCCTCTTCTAGCCCGTTCGCTATCGATGTCGCACAGTTGCAGTGGAGAAGTTTGACAGGCGGTAAATGGAAATCGATGGCTCTTGTGCCCGTCTGTGTTGCCAGGAAACGTGGATGCGTGGATGCGTGTTTCGTCAGACTGCCCGATTTTGCGCTCAGACAGCGCCAGGCCAAGAGAGGAAAGGAACAATTGCAGGGCAGACTCTCTCCACAATTTGTCGTTCCCGGCGGTCGGGATTGTATTATTAGAACGGCCCCGGCGGTCTCTTGCCCTGAAGCGACGGACTCGCTCGCCACGGTAATTTGCACTCAGGACCAGCGCGTCCGGCCACCGGGATGGAGCGAGCACAATTGGAAGGCAAATCTAGGTAGGTCGCGAGGGAAAGAAGAAGTCGAAGATGAGAAGGTCGATGAAAACTGCCCGCCCCTCAGGGGGTTGAAGAGTGGAGAAGTTGAGCGCTGTGAGAGCACAAAGGGTGGGCGGCTGGCCAGCAATGGAAGGCCGGGCACCTTGCTAAGCGCGCTCCAGCAGGCCTGCAAGACCCCACCCAGCAACCGCCGGGGTTCGCTGGTGGCCAACTTCGAAGGTTCCATTCCTCGCAACCAGCGAGCGAACCCTGGGTCACCAGGGACACGCACCAACAGGGGCAGGTCTTCTCAATCTAGGCGAGAGCCGCCTCCAGCTGTCCACACGCAATATCACCATCCCCAACTGCATGATATTTTGATGCATCTCTAATTGGTGAATGCACGGAATACAGGGAGAAGTAGCCAGCCGGGCGTCCTTCCAAGAGCTCCGGGGGAAAATTGACGACCGGGAGGTGGCTCGTGAATCCACGCGGGCTCCGACAGGGCTCCCTCCTGGATTCGCCTTTCACCCTCCCATTGGGGATTCAACGAAAAACATGGCCTCGTCATGGAGAGGTCGCCGGCAAGGCAAGGCAGTACGTAACTTAGACAGAAACGACAGCTTTGACGGCGGTCTGTCACCAGCCGTCTCACCCAAGCCCACCAATAAACTTCAGCTTGTAGACTATTTTTAGAATAAATGCCTTGTATCTCATCTGTCCTCGTCGGTGTCCTCTGTCCAGTGTATCGAGGCGATTCTCTCGAGTGGCCGTGGCACTCCTTCGACAGTTGCCAACTGCCAAATTAAAGTTCTGTTCTGTCAGGAGTGACATCTCTGGCTGAAGAATCTGCTTCGGCGCGCTCATGAGAGTTGCACTCGACCGAAGCTTGCCGGTGTGGAGTCTGCGATATTGGGGCGCGGTTGGGCAGACAAGCAGGGGTTGCGTCTGAAACACTGGTTCTGGGTGGGAGGTCCAATGAGGGTGAGGCCGTTGTCGAGGCCAAGATTCGAGCTGTGACCTCCCGTACTTGTAGTTAATTACCTCCCTGCTGGATAACTCCATGAATATGTCGAATAAATACATTTGCCCCAATTACATATTCGTACTAAACACATTATGTAGGTAATGTACCACACATTGTTGTTCCATCTTCGATATCAAACCGTCCGTAGCGTTTCCTTCCTCACAAGGCCAGACCGCCGAGAAGGCAAGCCGCCGCCAGCGCCGTTTGGACCGTACGCGCTGGCCCAACCCCGGCGCTACTCGTTGATGTCGCCGATGTAGTGGTCGAAGTTGGAGCGGCCAAACTAGATGCGTGGCTCAGAATGCTGCTGTATGCACCTCGAGTGACCTGGGCGTAGCACATCTTCCGCGGCCTCGACTACCTCGCCCAGGGGGCATTGGGACGCCGTCGCGTTATCCCGAAGTTGGATGATCGCTCCAAGCTCGGGGCACCCTGGGACGTCCATAACCCGATGGATCTCGCCCGGTTCGTATGTTATGACCTCCTCGGTCGCGATGTTGAACATCAGATGCCCTCTGGTCAAAACATCGTCTCCACAAGAGTCGAACGAAAAGGACCACTGGGGCATGAATCTGTCATCGCGGGATGACCTTCTGATCCATTCGGTGACGTTGGTGGTGGCGATGAGGTAATTGGATTCCAAGTCGGTGTCATTTGAGACCCGGAGCGTTCCCTTATCATAATAAATGCCCCCCGGCCTGACGCCCTCGCCACAAGGCATGACGTCCCAAAAGATGTTCAATTCACTCCTAGGCGGCCTAACCCATTGGAGGTATTCGATATGGAAGACGATAAGGGAAAGACCTCCGCGACTATGTAGGTGGTGTTGCGCGGGTGGACGATACCAACTTCGATATTGGGGACATCTGAGCGAGCACTCACCGCAAGCGACAGGCCGGCGACTGCCCAGAGTGAAGGAAGCCTCATCGTTTCTGTGATGTTCCGTTGAATTCGCTGTGAGGGACGATGAAAAGCCGCAACTCGAGGACATGGCGGGAACTACTTTCCCAGAAGCCGAAGCGAGGCAGCGCCAGTTTTATTAGACCATTTCATTCTCACGAGCACGAAGGACATTGGGGGCGGTTCTGTGCCGTTCTTTCGTCCAAGGATAGCAAGTACAAGCACACGACAGGGACCAGCCAACCGAATAACTAGGGCGGTCGAGACTGGCAGTATCTTGATTGGGCGATGGGGTCGGGACCTTTCTGCCAAGGTCAGACCCAATCGCGGAAAACATTTCACAAGCTTTCTTCTGCTGTTGCCAAACCGACCCAAACCAACAAACCGACCCAAAGAAAACCCAGAGGCTTCTTTCTAGCCCCGCCGGTCCATTTCGCGCCCGGGCCATACTTCCTACATGGTTCATTACCCATGATGAGAACATAGCACTGCGGCTCTGGTGTTCTTCCCCCCGAAGGTAAGCGCATTCGCTATCCCCGATTGTCTCGACCCCTCTTTGTTTATGATGAGCCTTATTGGAGCTGTCTGTAGTCCTGCTTCGCAGGCGGTGATGACAACTTTTATAATTACGCTTTTTTTCTGATCGTACATGGCTGTTGCGGAAATATGCACGGAATCCTGTTTCCTGATATCATAACTAACGTCGCTGATAGAGCAAGTGCGGGTGCAACCTTGGTGAAGCGATAAGCACCATCGAAGACGACCACCGCTTTTATTCTCACAACCCTGCCATGGAAACCGCAAACGGAAATGCGGGCTCTGCGGCCACGGCCCAAAACGGCCAACAGGAAGACGCGTCAGGGTTCAAGTTGAAGTTCTGTACTGTCTGTGCGAGCAACCAGAACCGGTAAAGAACACCCGTGACTCAATCATATCCGGCCAGCAACAAACTAACGTGGACTAGGTCAATGGAAGGGCATCTCCGCCTCGCCCAAGCCAACTACCCCGTCATCTCCTTCGGGACCGGGTCCCTCGTACGGTTGCCAGGGCCCACCATTACCCAACCCAACGTCTACAAATTCAATGAGACCTCATACGATAGCATCTATCGGGAGCTCGAAGCCAAGGATCCCCGTCTGTACCGGGCAAACGGCCTGCTGAATATGCTGGGCCGGAACCGCGTCATCAAATGGGGTCCCGAGCGATGGCAGGATTGGCAAGTCGGGATGCCGAGAGTCAAACACGAGAAGGATCAAGGGAGCATAGGCATGGAGGCTGGCGTGCCCGACATTGTCATCACTTGCGAGGAGCGTTGCTGGGACGCCGTGGTCGATGACCTCCTCAACCGTGGCTCTCCGCTGAACCGGCCCGTTCACGTCATCAACATCGACATCAAAGACAATCACCAGGACGCTTCGATTGGCGGTGGAGCTATGGTCGACCTCGCAGATTCTCTGAACAGAGCCGCAATGGAGGAACGTGACAAAGTAGGAGCGGCCGTTTTCGATGCCGGGGGCGCTGCCAGCCGTGCGAGCTTTGACGAACGGGTGCCCGAAGTTTTAGGCGAGTGGCAGGAGAGGTGGCCCGGTCTACCTTCTACGTGGACTTTGTCCTGGTTTTGAGTGGTTCCATTTCATTTTTCATATACAGAGGCGTTTAACGGTTGGGCGACTCGGAGTACGGGATTGGGGTGGGTTTAGGGCAGGCTCAAGAGATACCAGGCATTATCATGCCATGAGTTTTACTACGATACTATGACAAGCAGTTATGGGGCGCCGCCCCGCTATCATCACAGGAGAAGGGAACTTTGGGTGATGATCAGTTAACTGCGAAGGACCAACTAATATCCAGCCTCCAACATCCTAGCTAGTGTGGACACTGGGAGGCCCCGGGGTTTTGCTGCTGCTTTAAAGTGACAGGGGTGGGGTGGGAGGCCTTCCTCTCCAAGGAAAGGTTCCTGGCTGACTCGCGACGAAACAAATGATGACTCGGCTTCGAAAAATCTTGCGAAAGCTTTTGGCTAGCGGAGAGTGAAGTGGCATAAGTGGGAAATCGTTGCTTTATCCGCCACCCGGGCTATCAAACGCCGTAGTATGGGGGATATGCGGAGAAGGGCCCGGGAGCCAATGCGGACGGGACTTGACAGCTCTTGTTCCTGCGTCGACCTTGTGTGACGGGGAGAGCCGCACAACCGGTATCGCCGGATTATCAAGAGTGATCAGCTTACTGTATAACCGAACTATGTTGTTGAATAACGACGAATATATGTCGTTCTTCTCAGTACATAGAACCACTCGAAGGACCCGTATGGGTGTCTTGTATCTGCAGAATTCATGTTTTACATCTGGCATTTCAATTCAAGGACCCCCTCATCACCCACCCATGAACGGGGCAAGGGAGTTGAAAGAAGGCCCAAAGAAGAAAGAGTCTTTGAGTTTCGAGGGAGTCCGCAAATGTCTCGGGGAAGCGTTATGTTTCACGGAACTCGGCCCAGATTATCTACCTAGGTAGGTACTTTGTAGTTAGAGATACAAAGCATCCCTTTGTTCTTTCCCCGAAGATCCCCGGATTTCTTCTCCCTGGGCGGCCAAAGACAGTCTCGGTTCAGCTCTCCATGCTTTGTCTCGATGCAAAGAGCCGGCTCGACCGACCGACAGCATCGGCTTCAAGGAAAAAAAAGTTGACTTGCAGGGTCGATCCCCCGCCCATCCCTGTCTCCGCCTTCCCGCCTCCTTTCGCCGAGATGTTCCTGCCGTAGCGCGCGACTACCTGGACAAGGAAATTGCACCCCCAGCACCAATCCCCAGCAGTTCAGCTGCCAAACCAATCGCCACCCAGCAGTGGCCCTGCCGGGGTCGTCATCAGGGGCGCTTGGGCGATTCATTGCCCTTTTGGTGATCTTTTGCACCCCCAAATCCCACGTCTCGGTGATTCCCACGACCCGCACTCAAAGTCGTCGGTGGTCATCTGTAATTACACGCTGCCTAAAAGGACGCGGTCGTTGTTTGCTTGCGCTTCGCAGACAATCCGGCTGGTTTTCCGCTCCTTTTTGCTCCTTTTGCTGCTCTGCTTTTTTGCTCTCCCGACTCGTGCTCGACTTCCATTCTTTTCGCTATTTTCCGCCACTCATTTGCAGCTTCGTGGCAGCCGAGTAAAGACGAAACCGCACTAGACGAGATCAGACGACGAAACGGCCTTTCACGACGGCCATCCCTGTGCCCCCCAGCTACGAGCACACGATCCTCCAACAACAATCAGCAGTCCAACAGACCGGGCCGCCTCATATCGGACCAGATCTTGTATATCTTTGTGTGCACTGTTCCGTGTGGCCGGGCCGTGCCACTTCAGCCTTCTTTCTAGCGGAAGCAGAGCTGCTCGCTCGCCGCTCCTGGCGACCCTTCGTTGGCCGAGCGTCAAGGCGTTTCATGCTGTGTCAACTTTCGACCACCGTTCCCCGCTGCGTCGTCGTCCGGTTTAATCCTTTGTAATAATTTCGTTTCGTTGCGTGCGCACTCGCCGCCACTCAGCGTCGCCAATTTCCGCCCTTCGGCGCCACGTACCCTTGCCCGCCGGTTGCTCTCTCGAGTGCCCGCTTGCGACGACCAACGCCCACTACGAACCACACCCGAATACCATGAATGGCCGCAATGCACCACTGTCACCTGTCTCTGTAGGCGGTAGCGAATGGTCATATCCAACCACCGATAAGGACGGGCTTCCATACCAGAATAACCGAGGTCAACTCAACACACCGCCCGACTCTGCCGGACCAGTCAAGCCGATGAACAACTTCCCACCGGGGCCGAGGAGCGTCGGCGGCCCCTCGCCGCCCGCTTCCGTCGGGCGATCGAGCGCCGGCACCAACCTATATGCAAGGAGCGAGAGCGGGAGGAGTCAGAGCCAGTCGGAAAACCAGGAGCTGATGCTCTCAGAGCACTATGTCTCTCTCAAGCGATTCCTCTCAGCAACATCGCGCGATGGCAACCCGAAACCCCCACCGAACAAAGCTCGCGATAAGCTGCAACGCCTCACCGGCGTCCAGTTTCTCGAACTCAGTACCGATGTTTATGACGAGTTGAAACGACGCGAACTTGCGAGCCGAGTACCCCCAGGTGCTCCACCCGGCTCTGGGCCTCCTGATTACCTCTTACCCGAGGAAAATTTCCACCCAAAGCGAAACCAAGCACGCCAGAAACTCTCTTCCCTTGGCCCCCCGCGGTTCCGTGACCTGGCCACCGACGTCTTTTGCGAGCTGGAGCGGAGGTTTCCGCGTTTTGCCGGTCCGGATGTTCCTCGTGTAGGAAGCCCGATGTCGGTCCGTGGAGGACCGCAGAGCCGCTCGCAGACGCCCGTAAACGGAATGAACGGGTACCCCCCGAGGAACCAGAGTCGGAGACGCCCCTCCGAAGCTAGCTCGGTAAGGAGCGGGCGCGGGTTGCCAACGCCTTTGCAGGCTGGCTTCCCGATTCCGCCATCACCAGGCATACCAAATGGCGACTACGGGAGACCAATGCCGAAGCAGTTTCAGAGCAACACCATCGTCCCCAATAAGAGCACGATGGTAGAAGAGGACGATGACGCCATCAGCCCCACGAGTCCGGACCCGAACGCTCCATATGGGATGCAGCGCGCCGCCGGGCAAATCGAGGTTTGTTTTCTCCTTCTCGCACCCCTGAGCATTGATCACTAACACCAAGCCTCTAGCCGGACAAGAAGCTCATTGAAGAATACGAACAGCAAATCAGGGAGCTGCAGGACAAGGTCAACAGCATGGAGGACACATTAAAGCGAAAGGATGATGAACTAAACGGCGCTCTGGATGGCGAACGCTCGAAAGCGGCCGCGGCGGACTCGGCAAAACACGAGTGGGATAGTACCCGCGCGAACCTGGAGGATAAACTCGCCGAGGCTCAAGAGCTAAACGACTCCCTACAGCGGGAGATCGATAGGCTCCGGGGTGAGCACGAAAATGAGGCGCAAGAGTTGAGGGACGAGCTTGAGCAGGCCAAGAGCGCAAGCCGTTCGGTGTCAAGTGGAGCGGCCGACACCGAGCTCGAACGGGAGAACAAGGCGCTACGTATGGCACTAGAAGAGCAGGAGCAAGTGACTGAGGAAGTGCGGCGGGAAGCGCAAGAATTCCTTCGGGAGATGAGGACGATCTCCCAGCAAAGCGGCGCCACCTGGGATAGGCAATCCGAGATGGAGAAGACGATAGAGTCGCTCGAGAATGAAGTACGAGAGTGGCAGAATCGCTATGCGCGCACCAAAACACAGTTGCGCGACATGCGCGGTTCCTCTGCCGGGCTCACGATTGACCAGGACGCGGGCAGATATGTCCGCGAGAAGGGATTTGTTGAGGACGGGGGATTGGTTAAGGATATCCACGTCACAAAATTCCAGCTCGCCATCGACGATCTTCTCAAGCAGGCTCGTGCGGACCCAGAGCGCGTGATCGACGCTATGAAGGCCGTCGTGGTCAGTGTCCGGCGGATCACCAAAGACATCGACACCTCGGCGCAAAATGGAGAAGCGGCCATGCAATATCAAAAGCCCAAGTCCCGGGTGTCATCCACGGCCAACAACATGATCACAGCCTCCAAGAATTTTGCGACCTCGGCTGGCATTTCCCCAGTATCGCTGCTTGATGCAGCGGCATCCCACCTGGTCGCGGCGGTCGTTGAGCTGCTTCGCGCAGCCAAGATTCGCACCACTCCGGGCGACGAGTTGGAAGAAGATGATGACGGAACAGTGACCCCTGTGGACTCGACCGGATTCTTCTCCCCGCAAAGCAACGGGCAGAGCAAGGTATCCAGCATCACATCGGTTCCAAGCTTCGCTGCCGCCACCCCCGCCATTTCAGGGCTTGGGCCCTAGGGAGCCGGGCGAGCGCCGACTCATCCGCCTACAGCCCAGTTAGCTCGCCGCGCGAGTCGTTTGCAAAGGGCCCAATGGCTCGCAACGGGGCGGCTGCCAAGGAGCGGTCAAGGGGAGAATACGGGGGCCTGGAGAAGGCCCTACCCATCGCTCCCAACACCAACGGGAACGGGAACGGTTTTTACAACAACCCCCCAACAACCCGACAGACGGATCGAGGACCTCAAAATCTACCTTGAAGACCAAAATGCCGTCCTTGTCCAGACGATCCAGAACCTCGTCGAGCTGGTACGCGATGATGCCAACATCAACCAAGTCACAGAGGAGATCGGCGTCATCACGGACGTAGTCGGGCAGTTGACGGCGGAGACGCAGGCGGCGGTGGGCCCCGGCCCCGACGGTCCTGAGCTGGTCAAGCGACTGGTGGCATGCCGCGAACGTCTCATGGAGGCCGGTAGCCGCGGGCTTGACCTCGCGGCCGGTGGCAGCGACAGCACGAGCCGCGAGTGGCATATGTGGAGCCAGACGCTACCACCCATTGCTTTTGAGATTAGGCGCGAGACCAAGGAGCTCGTGCAGAATCTCGACCGGCTCGTTTTGAATGGCGGCGCAGATGACTTTGCATAAGAGACTTGTCTCTTCCGGTTTTTGATGCTTGAGTTGCATACACCGGGTTGGTAGGTGTTGGAGGGAGGGATTGCAGTTTCCTTTGCTTAGGCTTTGTTCGGATACCCATCATGGCCCCTGGCTTTTTTTTTCTCATCGTCTGTCGATGGTTCTTGCTTTCTATTTTCACTTTTGCCATTTGCTTACTATTACCGGCCCCGTTTTATCTTCGAGATTCATTCCAGCGGCATTTTCATTCGGATATGGTTGCCATACTTTACTTACATGACGTCCTCGGGCGAGTATTGGGTGGTGGTCTTATATACAGGGGGAAGGCAGGGCGAGCGAGCCTTTCGCATGTTATTTATGTACAGATCGAGCTTGCAGATGATGCAAGAGCAGGCAATGATAGTGACGAAAGGCCCCGATATATCTATATGTATGGACGGATAGATGTGGAAGACAATTCACCACATAGTTGTTAATGTTCCACCCACCGTGGCACATGCAGCACAGGGGTCTAACATTGATGAATGTACATACATACTTGCAAGATGACTTTTTATAGCCATTGTTTTCCCGTTGCATCTTTCCCGATCCCTAATGCTTTGGAAAAAAAACACCGGCTCTCTCTTTCTTGCGCGAAGTTCAGGCTTCGAAGTCTCACAGCTCCCAGGAACGGCCTTGGCCCGACCAGCACTCTCTCGGAACCTCATTGAAGGGTACCGACGGACGTTCCATCAATGGACAGTCGGTAAATCGACGGGACGGTTCTGGGCACGGCCATATTCCCCTCTTTCCATCCACCCTCTTCCAATCAATATTCGGCTTTTCTCAGCCGCACGCACACCCCCTGGCACGAATCAAGACACCATGCGTCTGGCCAGCACCCGAAAGGGACGCTAGTTTTGGGGAAGCCTGGGTGGCTTGCAGCCCCCGCCGCGCCCGAAGACAGGGAAAGGCGGGTTCATGCCGTGTTTGACGAGGCGGACTGCCCTTGTTGAAAAGGTCGACAGGGTCGCCCAAGATGGCACAAGGCTCGGACTCGGGCGCTCTCCCTCCTTCACCGTTGGGCGACCGTTCTCCTTGCTGTGCTCCCTGTCTTTCGGTTTTCTCTTTCTCTCGACCTCACCTCAGTACTTTCGAGAATCGACCTTCGTCGCTCAGATTTGTAGAAGCCACACAGCACCGTCGACGATGAGTAACCCACAGTTTCCAGTTGGCTTGCCCCCGGGGCGGGAGCATATTCCCATCCAACCCAGGGGCTTCATTGCCATTAGGATTGTGCAGCTCGTCATGTCCTTGATCATCCTCGGGTTGGCCGCATATGGTATGTTTATTTCTGGGCTTCGCTTGACGGGCGCTTGACTAACAGCCCAAGCCGTCTCCCTCGGCCCGTATGACGGGAACAACTTCATCTTGGCAGTGGTAAGGACATACCAAATACTCACGCACTCAACGAAGGTCATGAAAACTGACCACAACCCTCTAGGCCATAATGACTCTGTTGTACTCCATCTACAACCTGGTCGCCAAATATGGTCCACCCGCAGCCTACAACTACTGGGTCATCCTGGGCCTCGATATCTTCTTCGTCGTCATGTGGCTCTGCTCATTTGCCCTGCTAGCAGCCCGCGTAGGGCAGTTCTTCTCCCTCGTCAATAGCTATTCGTCATATAGCTATTACTCCCTGTCCGATAGCGATCTCATCTGGCTCGCGGCGCAGGCGGCTGCCGCCGGACTAGGCGGTGTCGAGTTGTACGTCCCCATCCCCCCTCCCAGGTTCCCCCCCTCCAAAAGACATAAGTCTAACCCACCCCTCCAGCGTCCTCTTCCTCGTCTCCCTAATCATCCACTCCATCCACCTCCACCGGCACCGCGCCGCCGGCCTACACTGCACGCCCGGCACACCCCCCGGGCCCCGCCAGCCTACCACCAGCGCCGCCCCCGCGCCAGTCGTCATCCACACAGACAAGGCAGGCAACCCCATCTACCACCACCAACAACAACAACAACAACAACAACAACCCTACCCCCCACAACAACCCATCCCCGCCCACCTCCAAGGCCAGGCCCCGCCGCCCTTCTACCCCGCCCCGGGCTACGCCCCCGTGCCCATGACCCACATGCAGGGCCAGCCTGTCCCCGTCCAGGGCATGCCCATCCCCATGCAGCAGATTCCGCCGCCGCAGGGCGGGTTCTATGCTCCCCAGCCCCATCCCCAGCAGCAGCAACAGCCCCAGCCGATTGTGCCGCAACCCACGGGGGACAGCCAGGCGCCGCCTTCGTCGGTCGGGGGACCGCCGCAGATGCAGCCGACGCCGCCGCCGCAGCAGCAGCAACAGCAGTATAATCCGCCGCGGCGAGAGGGGGGGTTGGTTCCGGGGGAGTTGGGTGCGAATGAGTGATGGGGTGTTGGGCTTGGTGAGCATGGGGGTGCGTAGGTAGGGGTGGTGGTGGTGGTGGTGGTGGTGGTTGTTGTTGGGAGAAGGGGGTGAGGTGGTTTTATAGATACAGGTTGCCGATGTATGCAGTGGCGTGTGGTGGGAGAGTTGGTGTACGGGGTGTGGTTGAATAGGGGTGTTTGTTTGTTTTGTTGTGATTTTGTGAGGGATGTATACCCAGGGTGTTTAGTCAAGTAGCGGCCTTTGGGAGTCTCAGGGGCTCTAGGCAAAGAACGATATAATTCGACTAGTTACCAAACCCACTGACTGATACCAGATGCCTCCTACTGTATGTGTACTGAACAAAGTAAGAAAGGAGCAGGGTCGGAAGAAGCAGTAGCTCGGCGATTTACAATCTATCCATTCATGTACAGCCTATGGATCATATACTTAGACCAAGCCAATGTCTCCACGACAATCTAGCCTCCTCCTATGTTGAATAATTCAATCCTTAATATGTACCTTTCCAACTCTTATGGTTCCCAAGTGCTCACAACCGGTGCGCAGCATTCTTCAAGCGGCTCTCGATGATATCTACCCACCTCTCCGCATTCACCCAGTCCTCGTCATCAATACTCTCAACCAACCCCGGAAATACCGCTATTACCACCACCCCATGTCAGCATTCACTCCTCACAATCACATAACCCTCCCCAAAATAGAGTAGAGTAAACAAGAGAAACAAAAGAGAGGGAAGAACTCACCACCAGCATAACCGGTCCACAACCCCGGCGCAAACACCACATGCTTGAACCACGGCCGCCCATCCAACCCCTCCTCAAACAAGAACGCACGCTCCATCAGCTTATACTTGGTATTGACCTTGCGGACCTGCCATCCCAGGTGTAGCCTGACCGGCCACTTCCACCAGGGGATGTGGGCGCGCAGTTTCTCATCGAGCTCGTCGGCGCGCTTGTCGAGCTTGGCGGCGCGCGCGGCTAGCTTGGCCACGGCTTCGTGCAGGCGCTGCAGGGAGGCCTTGAAGGTTTCGGCGGAAGAGGTGGACGCGGCGGAGAGGGTGGTAGAAGTGTTGCGGGTGCTGCCGCGCAGCTCGAAGTAGGCGTCGTCGTCCAATAGTAGGGGGGCTGCTGTTTCGAGGGCTGATGCGGACCGGGGCGCGAGGGCCGCGTCGAGTTTGTCTTCGACCTGCTTCACGTAGTGGTCGAGAGACTGGGCGTAATCGGCGGCGCGGAAGGATATGACGGGGAGGTCGGCTAGCCGGGCGGCGAGCAGGCTGAGGACCTGCGCCATGGTCCGGTGGTAGATGAAGCCCGGGTCGCCGTACTTCTCCATCCAGTAGAAGCTGTCGTAGTTGCTGTGGTAGTGGTACACGGGTGAGTCGGGGCCGTAAATAAAACCGATGTCGAGGGATGGGATGCCAGCAAAGTCCTGGAATGCGGTGAAGTCACTGCCGCTGCCCATGGTCCTGATCTGCTTGTTCCATAGGTCGTGGACTGTCTGGCCCGGGACGGTTTGGTTCGGGGACGGGACCACAGCGGTGACAGCGTGGATGAGGTTATGAAGCAGGGGCGCTGCCGATGTCCGCAGTTCGGTGCCCCGGACCGAGGCGTCGGTGTTCTACTGGGGTTAGCAAGGTGACAGAGATGGGGAAGAGTGGCGGGGCATACAATGTAGGCCACGTTGGCGTGATTGAGCCAGGGCAAATACTCCTCTACCCATTCAGTGGAGCCAACAAGTCCGTACTCCTCGCCGTCCCAGCTTCCAAAGACAATGGTTCGGAGAGGCTTCCACCCTTGACGGACTGCCTCCCCAAAGGAACGCACCGCCTCGTTCAGCACAGCAGACCCGCTGTTGGGGTCGCCGGCTCCCCCTGCAATCCAGGCATCGCGATGGTTGCCGACGACTGAAATGGTGCGATTAGCGTACCACACTGGTGGAAAAAACGTGGAAGGTCTACATACTGACGACCTCGTCGGGAATGGTGCCGTTGATGACGCCGATGACATTCCACAAAGGCGTGGTCACGTAGTCCTGCTTGTTGTATAGGTTGACCACGACATCGTCGGGGGTGGGCCCGACGTTGTAGTGTACGCCTTTGTACCCCAGCCCCGTGTTACGAGTCCAGTACTGGTTGAAATCGTCGGCCTTTGGGCCGTGGCCGTTAAGGGCCTTCAGAATGGGGAGCGCATCCTGGTACGAGATGGGGATAGACGGAATGCTCGGGATGGCCGTGTGCACCGGCTGGCGGGGGACGCCTGGCTTGGACGGGTATCCCGGCGTTGTCCTATCGGCGTGGTCAGTGAAGAGTCCTTGGAAAGAGGTCGAGTGAGGTTTACGGGTCGCCTGGGGCAAAGCTGAGAAACTGGGTGCTTCCCCGTTGCACACTGCTGGGCTGGCGGGCGGGCCCATCTGGATAGGGCTTCTCTCCCTTTTCCTCGGTGATGTCACCGTCGTCGCCGGGATCGCTGTACAGAACGACGCCCAGCATTCCGAGTTCTTGAGCGCGCTTGACCTTCAAACCCCTAAAAATGCCGCCATAGCGGGCAATGGCCACCTTGTCTTTGAGTGTGACGTTGGCCTTGACCAGGTCCGCAAAATCCTGGTAAGTGCCATAATTAACATAAACCACCGAGCCGGTGACATTGCCCGAGGCAGAGTAGCCGTGGAAGGTGGGAATCCGGTCGGACAAGCTGCTTGTCGGATCATCTTCGATCACGTCCTCAGTAAGGGAAGCCTCGTATGACACCTTCCAAGCCGAGGTACCGTCGTCATGCTTCTTTTTCTTCAAAAGAGCCAAGCGGTGATCGACCGGGTAGTTGATGTACACATCGTAGGACACGATATCAGCCTGGATCCCGAACTCTTCCCACTTGTTCTTGGTCCAGAGCGCTTGGGAGTAGTTCTTGCCTGCGATATGAGGCCCAGAAGTGTAGTACCTGCTCCATTCCTCGGCGTTTTTGCTAGTAGGGGTGTCCAGGAGGATGCGCTGCAGCTGATCGTAGTCTAACTTCCGTTTGCCACAGCCGGGCCATGACCACTTGTCATTAGGTTCGTGGTGGGAGTGGCCTTCCAAAAGTGTCATGGACACGGCCACGGCGATGAAGAACCATATCAAGATGGATGCAAGAGCGACGGTGCAAAAGCGGCGCAACACGGCATGGGGGTACCGGGGCCGGGGCGCGGCGACCCGGACCTTGGTGAGGAGCGGCGTGTGCTCCGAAGACATGGCTGTCTGTTGCAGATCTGGCTTGTGACGGTCAGTCTCATTATGATCTATCTCTATTGTTACTGCCAAACTAATGCAGTGTTGTATGTAGGTCCCAGGGCAGAACATGAAATGGGGTATGGATGTAATTGATAAATTGCACAGGTCACACTCACAGCAACACGATCCCAGCCTCGCAATCTCACATCAATTGGTTTTCGAAATTATGGATTAGGTTGGCATGTTCTTTTTCACAGCTTCAGCTCTTTTTCGGATTACCGCGATAGTCGGAGGTGTGGTTGGACGGAGTGGGCAGGTGAGAGGTTGGAAATTCAGTCAGTTGCAGGTTGGTTGGTACATCGGTGGTGGTTGGAGGTGTGTTGCAGTGGGCGAGTGGGTGGTTGGCTGGCCGGTCAAGAGGTGCTTGGGGGAACGCTGACGCAATGCGGGATCTGCCGTGTGGCCCGGTCCTAATTGAACGAACGGCTGCCGTTTCAGGCCTAGATGTTCGCAGTTCAAGGTAAGCTGTAGTCTATCTTCAACCCCAAACAATATTTCACGACCTCAATCCGCCTGCAGCTCTCGGCGTTGAGACATCTCATCACAGGCGCCAACTCACCATCCTGCACCAAGACATTTTGGACATTTGGACCTGCCACCGTGCCGCCGGGGAACCTGGGGTACGTCCCGCGGCTAGCCCACCATGCCGCCGAGGTGCATGAACCGCCCCGGATCCCATGATAAAACCTCGAAGTCCAGGTTACACCGTAAGATTGTGCATGGTAGTGGAGGTAGGTAGTAATATGCTGTGACTCCTCGTTTGCATGGCCTGTCGAGGCAGCCTGTAACATCGCGCCTCCCCCCTCCCAAGTAGTCACCTCAGCACTGAAAGGGCAAGTGGGGGTCTGCTTGAGGATGGCGGGCTTGGCTTTGGTGCTCCGCAGCCGGACCCGCTGAGCCGACCCAACCTCCAACATCGTTCTTGAAACCCTCGTTTGCGCCGCTTCCTGCTGTTGACCTCATGGCCGTCGGCGTTTGGATTGGCTCATCATCCTCGCTACTCGTATTCTACAGAGCAGCAGGGTCATATCCCAGATGACAACAAACGCGTAAAGCATCATATGTGGGCATAGCTTGCTCTAACTTTCTGTGCTTCCATTCCTAAATATTTGGAAGCTCAAAGAGGAACGCCCGTCTTCTCTTGGCTCTCGCATCCCCGGGCCATTGCCGACCACTCATGTCCGAAGCCGCTCCGACTTGGCTGCCGACTTCTGATCTCGGCCTAGCCGTAGATCGGGCCCGTATCCGACAGCTCCCCACCTTGCCCACCAACAATTGAATGCAAGCCAATCATGTTCACAAGAGTCGGTGGCGCCTGGGCTGAGTTTTGCTGCACAGCATGGATGATGGCCTCCAACTTTTTTGTTTTTGTCAGCTCTTCGGTCAGACTTTGCCGCGCCCATGACTGTATTTTTCCCATACAAAGTACAAAGCAACCCTTTGCTCCGCTATTTCCGACGGATTCTTTTCTTGCCACACTCTCTCCATCTTATCGCCATCGCTGTCGAGGCTGTCTCTAGTTGGCTGTATTCCGTACTCTGCGCATAGGTGCTTAAAATACAGGTTACAGTTTGTTTTGTTTTGCCGAGAAGCGAGTCATCTTCTGTAACACGCGCCAGTCTCGGATTCTCAGTGCCATTGACAACCGAGAGAGACACGCCCTGTAACACTTCGTTCCTGGTCCATGCATCATCGTCCATCATGACCAATCAAATAAAAAAAGGGCCAAAGCTGCCTGCCCAGCAGTTGGCAATTCTAGGTAAGCGCATATATCTGTTCGCATTACTGTGAAATGTCTTGTTCTTTCAGTTTCGTTGTCTCTTCCGACGTCCGATGCCCGAGTATCATTCCAACCAACAACAACAACAACAACAACAACAACAACAGCAACCCTCCCTGGTCGATGATACGGAGCTCCACGATGCTTTTGCTTCATTTTTGGCTTAACCATACCAATAATCCCATGGCTCCATAGGGCCCCGGGTACCGTCCCCATCTTGTGTCACCATAGCTAACCTCAATCCATTATAGCCGTTGCTAGGTTTGCCGAGCCCCTAGCCTTAACTTCCGTCTTCCCCTATCTCCCAGAGATGATAGCCAGCTTTGGCGTTGAAAAGAACGACGTCGCAAAATGGGCGGGCTTTACGGGAGCTATCTTCTCCGTCGCTCAGAGTTGCACTGCTGTCGCCTGGGGGAGGGCCTCCGACAAGTTCGGCCGCAAGCCCATCATTCTTTCCGGTCTTGCCAGTACCATGGTGTGCTTCCTGATCTGGGGCATGTCGACCAGCCTCCCGATGGCCATCGCCGTCCGTGCCATTATGGGAGGCGGCAATGGCAATGGTATGTCCGCCTTTGATTCACCCTGCTCATCGTGGGGCTCCCCCACTAACACACAACAGTTGGTATTATTAGAACCATGGTAGCAGAGATGGTGCCAGAAAAGTCACTCCAGCCCAAAGCCTTCTCCCTCATGCCTCTTGTGTGGAGTATTGGTTCCGTTTTTGGTCCTGCCTTTGGCGGCTTCTTCGCCCGCCCTGCTGAGCAGTACCCCGGCCTCTTTGGTAACATAGAGTACTTCAAGCGCTATCCTTTCGTGTTGCCAAATCTGATGGCCTGCTTCGTGTTCTTTATCTCTTTCATGACAGGACTGATGTTCCTTAAGGTGAGTCCAGAAAATCAGGGGCTATGTAAACAAAGCTAATATTTCTCCAGGAAACACTCCACAGTAAACGCCACAGGCGCGACTGGGGTTTAGTGTTGGGCGAGAAACTAACCCGTTCCCTCAAACCATCAAAGACGAAGGCTAAGCGGAGAAGACTGTCGTTTGTCGACGACGAGGCATCAGCGCCCCTGCTAGCCGAGTCGGTCATGTCTGGTTCCGAGCAGAGCGCCGCCAAGGAAGATCCCGTCTCCAACAGCGAGATCTTCACCGCCCAGACGAGCATCAACCTCCTGTCGTACACCTTCCTAGCCCTACACGCCGTCGCCTACGACCAGGTCCTCCCCGTCTTCCTCAACTACCCGCGCGTAATCCCCGACGAGACCAACACCCACCTCCCCTTCAAGTTCAATGGCGGCTTCGGCCTCAGCTCCGACAAGATCGGCACCATCTACACCGTCTACGGCATCGCCTGCGGTGTGGTACAATTCCTCCTCTTCCCGACCCTGTGCGCCCGCTTCGGCGTGCTAAACTGCTACCGGACAGCGAGTACGTCTCTCCCCTTCCCCCCACCCCCCTCATAAAAAGAAATAGAAACCCAAGCCGGCTAACACCACCACCAACCCCCACCAGCCCTAATCTTCCCCCTAATCTACCTCCTCACCCCCTACACCGCGCTCATCCAAGACACCACCACGCGCTACGCCGTCTTCCTGACCATCATGCTCGCCAAAGGCTTCGTCGTCATCATCGGCTTCCCCTGCACCACCATCCTGCTCACCAACAGCGCCTCGTCGCTGCGCATCCTCGGAACCCTCAACGGGTTCGCCACCACCTTCAGCGGGCTCGGCCGCGCCGTCGGCCCCGCCGCCGCTGGCGCCGTCTTCAGCTGGGGCGTGAAGGAGGGCTATGCCATTGCGCCGTGGTGGATGCTGGCGTTGATTGCGATGGTGGGGGCCGTGCCGCCGTGGTTTATTGTCGAGGGCGATGGGCCGACGAGCAGCTTGGGGGCTGGTTCTGAAGGGGAAGAGGAGGAGGAGGATGACGAGGAGGGGGGTGAGAGGGAGAGGGAGAGTTTGTTGAGGGGGAGGAGGGTGGTTTGTGAGAGTGAGGGGGGTGAGGATGATGAGAATGGGGATATTGCGGTGTCGGACTCGGAAGGGGAGGAGGTTGTTAAGAAGAGGGGGAGAGCGAGGGGGTACGGGACTGTTAATGGCGTGTCGAGGTGAGGCGGGTTGGGGTGTGGATGTGAATGTGGGAAATGACGGGGTATGAGGCATGATTGTCCTGGCATTTAATGCGTGGTATGAGAGTGGAAATGTGTTGATGGGGCGGTAATTTTGCGTGCATCTTTGCATAGACGGCGTCAAGGTTCTTGATAGGCGTTGGGTTTGGGAAAACATACTTGTATATAGGCCATTTGCGTTTTGGGGGATAGCAATAAAATGATAAAAGCAAGAGTGTGTCGGCGTGTCTATGCTTTTTAGTTGAGAGCGAGGGTCATATCCAAGTACTTTTTGTTTACAGTCGTCTCTATGTATAATAGGGTATAGAAGGGACACCTACCCTATACGGGAACCGCCCATCCATTCTCATACTTTTCATAACTGTAGCTCTTATACTCGAGGCGAGACCATGACGCTTGAAGGGGACCCTGGCCAGTACAGCCCGTGCTCGCTCCGTTTGGTCCAAGTCCTAAATGTATTGTTTAGGGACCCGAAACCACTAGACCGACGAAGCAGGACCGAGGAAAAGGGGTTAGTATACAGCAACATATGGTGTGGAAACATGCACGAGACCTTGATCTGCCAACGCAATTATTACGAATAGAAACTAAAGGTATCATTTCACTCATTCCCAAGGCTAAATAACACTGTGAATATCCGGCGCACCTCGTCTTTCCTCCGTCCCAAACACACAAACAGTCCACCCACCCATCCACCCACCCAATCCATCCATCCATCCATATCTCCAAACCCAGTTCCCCCTTCCCAGCCACCACCTGTCGTCCATCATCCACCCATCATCTCTCATCCCCAGCCGCCTGTCCACCCGCTCGCAGACCGCCGACTTCGCACAACAAAAACAGACCCAAGCCCTCGTCATATCCTCGCGCCTCGCTCTCTGGTGCTTATCTTCTTGATCTGTGACAAAACAAGCCGGGAATAAAACAAGAGATCCGCCACCCCAGCAGACAGACTAGCCATCCACAAGAGAAGAAACCCCAAAAGAGAAGAAAAAAGAAAAAACCTATCTAGCCCTGACGAACAGTTTCCCCACCAAGTTGATAACCTCCAAACTTTCGACCCACTTACTGCGTCCGATAGAACTTCTTGTACAGCAAGTGCAACAGCAGATTGACGTTGAGTTTCAGACCGCCCTCGAACAGGTTCATAAACTGGTGGGCTTCGAACTGGGCCTGCAGCAGGTCCTCGATGGGCACGAGCGCGCTGGCGCCGGGCATCTGGATGTGCCCGCGGCTGCCCTCGATGGTGAACACGCCGACCTCGTCGCACGAGATGGTTAGGTTGATCTGGCCCCAATCGCGCTCGGGGATGCCCTGCCACGAGACGACCACGCCTTTGTCCGACAGCGCCCGCACGCTGTACTTGTACGAGCCGAACTTGGGCACCCGGCCCGAGCGCTCGAGCTCGCGTTGGTGGTTGTACTGTTTTGTGAAGGGGAGGAGGAAACGTTTTTTGCTGGAGGGGCAAGAGGTTAGTTGATGTTTTTGTGGAAAAGATGTCTCTGTGTGGATCGCTTACCCTTTTTTGTTTTGGAGCGTGGCCATCGCCTGCTCAATGTAGTCGTCGTAGCTTCTCCGCTGCTGCTCAAGATACTTGGCCTTGTCGTGCAGGTTGCCAATCATCAAACGGACGCCCTCAAGTTCCCGCTGTCGCTGCACCCTACGCCGGCTCTTGGTTCGGATGTCGACGGCGATGGCATTGAGCACATCCTGATAGTGGTTGTGGCGCGAGATGCGGCCCAGCTGCTCAAGCCGCAAGATGTTTTCGAGAGCTATCCTCTTCAGGTACAGTAATAGCTCATGCGGGTTACATCAACCATGTTAGCGTCCGGAA
>NT_165976.1:2646559-2683672 GCF_000143365.1 Chaetomium globosum CBS 148.51
TTTGGATATCCGCCGAGCCTGCCGCAGTCATCTCGCTCTCGTTGTGCTTTGCGCTTCCGAGATCCTGCATGATCTCGCGGAGCATGTCATCCCTGCTTGGGCTGAGATGTGGTAGCTCAGCGGCGATGAGGTTGTGGATAGCAAAGATGTCGGTCATCTTGATATACAGGGTGGGTTTGTTCTTGGCGTACAGGTCGTTGAACTCATCAATGTCGAACGTGCTTTCGGCGTCGGGCACGGTGATGAGGTTTTGCGTCAGCTCGGCCAGGCGTTCAATGGCTTCTGCGACGAAGGCATTGAGAGGTTGAAGGTAGATGTTGTCGCCCCCAAATTGCTTGCCGGATGTGATCTGGCCGAGAACTTTCGCGACTTCCCCGAGGTTGCGCTTCTGGAGCGGGCTCAGCTGCTTGTCCATCACGCCCACATTCTCAGGCGTGGTCACGGCCGGCTGGAGATAGAACTTCCACAGCCAGTTGGTGATAATTTGTAGCAGACGATCCTGGGGCTCCCGTTGGAACCGCTGGCAGAGAGCCTCGAAAGCCTGCCGGCACAAGAATCTGAGACCGTAAGGCATGCGCGGAAGTAAATCTTCAAGAGCGGCGAGGAATTGGTCGCAGATCTCCCGGAGGTCGCGCAGATGATCGATAAACACCGCCTTCGTCTCCGGATCCTTGATGGCGAGTTCACGGGGGATATCTAGTGGGCGGCTGCTGGGTCGGCCGGTCCTGAGTTTCCTCGTTATTGATGGCGGACCGGTAAATTTGCATAGGGTCGCTCTCTAGGTCGAGCTCGGGGTCTTCGATGATATTGTCCCTGATCAGAGGCCCGAGGAGGTCCCTCAGATATTTCCTGTCGCGTGGAGATCTCGTGTAATTGTGGACGAGTCTGGACCAAAAGAAGTTGCCCCGGAGATAGTCTTGGATTGTCTTACAAGTCTCGACTTCTTCCCGGATGGACCGCCCAATGAGCTTCAGAAGATAATATTCTTCTCGCCGCTTCTGCGCGTAGCCGAAGAGGCCCATCATAAGGTGCTCGACCCGCTTGCACTCCTTCTCGGCGGTCCCCTGCTCGCGCAGACGCTTGAAGAGCCTGGCCAGGTATTGAGGCTGTGTCTGAAGGGCGAAAAACAGCTGCTGGTAGGATTCGAGCTTCTTCCTCGAGCCCTTGTTCAGGGCCTTGAGATCAAATTGGTTAACACTAGCCATGGAGCTGTTGGCGAGGAGGTTGCTGGCATGTCCGCCAAAGTTGCTTTGGTGCCTGACGACCTCGTCGAGGGTGATCTTGTTCTTCACCAAAAGAGCGATCTTGATGTCCAACTGGTCGATGTATTGTTCCAGCATCTCATTCTGCCGGACTTGTTGGACAACCGTCTTGCGCAGCCGCTCAAACTCGACCTCCTCGTTGAAATCAAAATCGCTGTCGTTGAGGAGATGCACGAAGTTCTTGACAGCATTGACCGGCGGGTTCTTCCCAGATGTTAGGCTCTTGTAGGCCTCGCCTTGAAGTTTGGCCCGGACAAAACTTTGAATCTTGACCACCTTTTGCATGTTTTCGTTGTAATGCCGCTTCTTTTCCTCAAACTTCGCCCGGACTATGAAGGCCTTGGCAGCAGACTGAATCTCGCCAACGACTTCTTCGTTCTCCTCAAGCTCATCTAAGACCCTTGCGACATTGTCTCGAAGAAGCATTGCCCTCGCGAGAGATTGCAAGGCGGCAACTTCCTCGTCGTTTTCTTCAAGGTCATCAAGTAGGATGTTATTCTGCTGCCGGCATAGAACACCGCGAATATGGGATTGCAGTTGAGTCACTGAATCTTCTTCCTGGTCCAAGGCTTCGAGGAGGTCGGACACTCGGTTCCGTTCGAGCATTCCCCTAATAGTGGATTGCAGAGTCAAAATTTCGTCCTCCGCATCGCCCAGACCCTCGAGTACCTCGGAGATCTCCCTGCGCACCGCAGCTGCTCTGCTGTGCGATTGGAGGAGGCCGAGGGCGGTAGAGTGTTGTTGCAATTCGGCTTTGACTCCGCTAACATCGCGCCTAGCGAGACGTCCTCGGCTGGCGGCTTGCAATGTTTCCCACATTGGTGCTAAGTCTTCGAGGGCTTCTCTTTGTGACGCGATTTCGCCCCTGGCCAATGCGGCCCTGGCAGCGGCCTGCAGACTGGTGATGGCGCCGGTCTCTGACTGCAATTCCATCTGCTCCACTCCCAGCTTCTGTCTGAGAAGGAGCCCGCGGACGGCAGCCTGAAGCCCGGCAACGGGAGCGGCCGTGTGCTTCACTTCCTTCTCCTGGGCCATCATCTCCTTCCGGAGCAAAAAGCCCCGGAAGGTCGCTTGAATGTCCCGGATGGGGCCCGCCGCAACCGCCAACTCAGACCGCTGATCTCGCACCTCGCTGCGGGCCTTGCTTGCCCGCACCAAGCTCTGGAGCTTCATAATGTCGCCTTCAACACTCTTCCACACCTGCTCTGTCCCTTCCTGGCGCTGGCGGACGAGGAAACCGCGCGCGGCGCTTTGAAGTCTGACGGCGAAACGCTTCATTTGGAGCCGATAGTCCATAATTTGGCGGGTGAAGTCGCCCCTAATGCGTGCCTGGAGGTCGATCAACCAATCCTCAGAATCCCAGAGGTTTTGCATTACATCGCCCAGTTGCATCCGAAGCACAGCGCCGCGGATCTGGGCCTGTAAGTCCGCCACTGCAGCTTCATTCTCGGCCAGCTCTCTGTCGATTCTCTCCTCCTCGGTCTCTTCAGGCTCTGGCGGTTCTTCAACGACGCCGAAGTCGGCCCCCATGTTGCCGAAGCTAGGCATGCTGGTTCCGAGCTTATCAAGACCCTTCTGCATAGCCTCCAGCTCATGGTGCTCGAACTCCAGCTGCCCAACGAGGTTGCCGATCCGGAAGCCCACTATGCCTTTCCGGTAGAGCAGCCAACTCAACGCGTGGATGCAGTGAATAACCTTGGGGATGTTTTTCTTCTCGTACAAGTCAATAAGCTCGAATCGAAATAGGTCCGGAAGTTCGACTTCGTCTAAGTAACGGAAAAATATGGCGATATTGTCCGAATGTCGATATTGAAGTCGAGGATGATGGAAGATCTTGAAACGGCGCTGAGGATTCAGTGATTCGACCACCTCGGCAAGCGTGACACCGTCCCTCAGCGCCTCCTCCAGCTCAACGATGGGCGGGATCGCGCGCTGGATAACATCCTCAATCCACTCTTTAGCCTCACCGATATGGCAAAGATACTCGTAAGCTTGGAGGAACTGCCGCTGCTTATCCATCCAGTTCCTACCTTCCCAACCATAGCCGCCTGTCCGTTGCGCTGGGCGATTATTCCCGGCCTTGTCAGCCCTTTGAAGCCTCCGCCGACCCTTGAGACCGACCACCTCCTGCGCTGGGGAAGTAATGGAAAATTCCTCGGCAGAACTAGATTGCGCCAGCCGTGACAAGGTGCGGAGCTGGTTTGTTGAGGACCGGCCCAGTCTTTCAAGGTCTGGCGTAGAAAGGGGGGCTGTATGCGCATGGAGGAGAGCTGGCGGGAGCGGGGGATCGCTGCCCCGGCGGACCGTATCGGAATGCGTTAAGATCATCGAGGTTGGACGAGCGGTAGGTGAGTCGGCGCGCGTTAAAAGCATCGAGGTCGGGCGGGCATTAGGTGAACGGTGGGGTGGCGTAGGGGGAGTTGGCGAGGTTGGTGATGTTGCGCCATGGTCAGCAATCGACAGCTTTCCAATGTCGACACTGTGGCCGCGGTCATGGCGGGTAGGAGCGCGGGGTGGTGTTGTAGGGCGCGGTACTTGAGGCAGTGGTCGGAGGGATTGCCGAGCCGCATGGTAGATATTTTCTGACATCGGCGTGGAGGGGTGGCTTTGTGACGAATGAAGTGGGGGGGGGCGGCGGGTGACTTCACTTTGGCCGCGTTTATGCCCGTGGTTGGAGTAGGTGCTGGATGGCGAAGATGAAATGGAGGATCGACCGAGCTCATAGGTTCCGGATGAGGCGTTGGAATAACCTGAGGATGCCGATGAAGATGCTGTGGAAGGCTCTGCCCTAGGATGTTAGCAATTGTTCCCGTTCGTCCAGGAAAGGAATGGAGGGGAAGGGGATATATCGCCGATTATACATACGTCGGAAAACGGGATAGTCGGCGGTTTGGGCCTGCCGCAGTGGGTGCGGCCTGTAGGACGAAGACATTTTTTATTTTGATGCGCCCAAGATATGGTTACTCGGCTTGCGCTGCCGGCGACGACAACATCTAGATGGTGGATTGTTGCGCCGTGTTTTGTCGTCGAGGTTGAAGCGCAACAACCTGCGGGGCCGTGGTTTCTAGGCAGTTGTCACAGAGGGAAACAAACTGGAAGTTCAACCCCAAGAAAACAAGAATCCGATGGTGGCAGGGCAAGGCAGGGATAGATTGGCGCGTGCAAAATGTCTCGTCTTACACCCTGCAAAACACCAGCGCGCAGCGCAAGGGGAAGCAAAATATCACAAAAAAGTGTTGCAAGAATGCAAGTAATCAAGAAGGCACGGCAATGGCCTCATTCTGCCCAAGTTGTTAGCAGCATTGGGTCGCAACAAGTGGTGGGAAGTGACCGGGGTGGGCCGGCAGTTTAGTGGTTCCAGGTTGGCATCGGATAGGAGCCCGGTCGTCTTGTTTACATGCAGAAGCGACGCCCCAGCAACCACACAACAGCCCCGCTGCTGCTTCGACGCACATGACCCCACTTGTTTCCGGGCCTTGCCGTCTTGATCGCGGCCCTACAAAAGCCCGGCAAAAGACTCGAGAGCGGGGCCAGCGGCATGAAAGCCAGTCTCACCGCCCACGAATGCCCCGCAGTCGGACCTTCGATGGACGGGCATAAAAAAATTTCGAGGGCGAACTCCAAAATTCTTCTTTTTCCTTTCTCTTGGGGGGGAACAGTCGGTCGATTCAGCCAAAGAACTCGTCGCTGTCTCCCCCCGCCGACCACCTTTCTTTTTTGACTTCACTCACCGAGTCAATTGCAATTGATCATTTGTTGTTGCGCAGAAATGCCTGCGACGAACGGTCCCAACGCCAGCGCGGGTGTGCTCGACTACCGGAAGGCTGTCGAGCTCCTCCAGGAGTACGAGCACCGAGATGGCCTCAGTGTGGACGAACTCATGGACTCTAAGGTCCATGGCGGTTTGACATACAACGACTTCTTGGTGCTCCCTGGCTACATTGGCTTTCCCGCCTCTGCCGTCGCGCTCGATTCGCCTATCACCAAGAAGATCACCCTGAAGACGCCTTTGGTTTCCTCGCCCATGGACACGGTCACTGAGCATGACATGGCGATCCACATGGCGCTCCAGGGTGGTCTTGGTGTCATCCATCACAACTGCGCCCCCGAGGCGCAAGCCGACATGGTGCGGAAGGTCAAGCGGTACGAAAACGGCTTCATCTTGGATCCTGTCGTCATTCAGCGGGAGACAACCGTGGGTGAGGCTATCGCCTTGAAGGAGAAGTGGGGCTTTGGTGGTTTTCCGGTCACAGGTTAGTTTCATTTTGCCACCCCACTCTTCTCCCGCCTGTTATGATTACAAACCTTTATTATAACTTTCGTTCCACCGTATCGACCTATGTGTCATGGGGACTGTATCACTGAAAATTATGATGGCTGCTCAACCACATGGATATTTTACATTTTGCTTGTCCTTATCGGCCTTGCGCTAACGGTTGAAATCACAGAATCCGGCAAGCTAGGTTCCAAGCTCCTAGGTATTGTCACAAACCGTGACATTCAGTTCGAGGACGATCTGAGCAAGCCAGTGTCCAATGTCATGGTTACCGACCTCATCACGGCCCCGGCTGGCGTTACCCTGGCCCAAGCGAACAAGATCCTTGCCGAGTCCAAGAAGGGCAAGCTTCCGATTGTTGACGAAGAGGGGAACCTCGTCTCGATGATCTCTCGCTCCGATTTGACCAAGAACCTTGACTTTCCTCTCTCCTCAAAGACAGCCGATTCCAAGCAGCTCATCTGCGCTGCTGCCATCGGCACCCGGCCCGAGGATAAGATTCGTCTGGCGAAGCTGGTCGATGCTGGTTTGGACATCGTTGTCCTTGACAGTAGCCAGGGTAACAGCATGTACCAGATTGAGATGATCAAATGGGTCAAGAAAGAGTTCCCTGACCTCGAAGTCATTGGCGGCAACGTTGTGACTCGGGAACAGGCTGCCTCTTTGATTGCCGCTGGCGTCGATGGTCTCCGTATCGGCATGGGTAGCGGGAGTGCCTGCATCACCCAAGAAGTCATGGCCGTTGGTCGCCCTCAGGCCACAGCCGTCCACAGCGTCAGCGCGTTTGCCGCCAAGTTTGGCGTGCCTTGCATCGCTGATGGCGGTATTCAGAACGTTGGGCACATTGTCAAGGGTCTTGCCCTAGGTGCCTCGACTGTCATGATGGGCGGTCTTTTGGCTGGCACCACCGAGTCTCCTGGTACCTCATTCGTGTCCCGGGAGGGCAAGCTCGTCAAGGCCTACCGTGGCATGGGCAGCATCGACGCCATGCAGGACAAGAAGGCTGGTGCCGGCGCCAAGGACAGCCAGAAGAGCAATGCTGGCACTGCTCGTTACTTCTCGGAAGGCGACAGCGTCCTGGTTGCACAGGGTGTTTCTGGCTCGGTAGCACACAGAGGGTGAGTTTCGAATCTTGACGTAATAAGCTTGAGCGTGATGCTGACCTGTTATAGATCAATCTCCAAGTTCCTTCCGTACCTTGCTGCCGGCCTCAAGCACTCCATGCAGGACTGCGGTATGACTAGCCTGAAGGAGCTCCATGAATGTGTCGCCAATGGCACCGTAAGGTTTGAGATTCGCACCGCCAGCGCGCAGCTGGAGGGCGGTGTAAACATGGAATCCTACGAGAAGAAGCTCTACGCTTAGGTAACACGGTTGGGTATGGGCGATGAACTTAAATGGAACGGAAAAATGAAATGATTTGGGATGGCTGCTGTGATGTTACGGAGTTGGGTGGGAAACAGGGAGGTCATCGGGCCGCGATCATCTCTCAAAAGAGACGGTCAACCTGCCCTCGGGCACACGTTTTTCTAGCATATATGCTGAATATACGAGACGCGGCTTGCTCTGCCGGCAATAAAATGGCATTGATACCCATGTTCCTTCTATTACGAACCCATGTTAGAAATCATAAACTCAAATTCACAATGTCACCAGGGCACCTAGAAGGACCGAAGACGGCTTGGCCGGTCATAACTTTTGTCTATTACTCAAGGAAGACTCCGTTTTTATCACCGTCTATTCTAAAGACAGTTTCAAGATTGCTGTGCTCATCTTGCAGGTGCTGCTCACTTCTCGAGTGCGCTAGCCGGCAGGGTCGCGACCTTCTCCTTGAAGAGCTTGTCAGCCCGGGACCAAACGGGCGTGTTTTGCCAGTCGTTGAGGGCAAGGAGCGACGGGAGGAGATCCTCTGCATTAATCGAGATTAGTCATAAGTCCTCTGATATTTTCATGTGCTGCCCAAGAGGCAGTAGAAAGAGAGGGGATATACGTACGGCTGAAGGCCTCGGATGCCTCGCGCGGGAGCAGCGACGGCAGGTGGTCGATCGAGATGACCGACAGCGCCGGGCCGCTCTGTAGGCCCTCGACGGCGACCGTCGGCTCGTCGAAGGTCGTGGCGACGGTGTAGATGGGGACGGGGGTGAAGGGGGAGGTGGTATCCTGCGAGGCCTGTGTGTTAGTTGCGAACGGGTTGGGAGAACGTGCTGTGGTGGGTGGGCGTACGGCTGAGACGTCGCACACGACGGAAAGCTTGCGGTCCGGGACCTGGAGGGACTCGAGGTTGACTGGGTGGTGTTAGTGGCTGTGACGAAAGGGTGGGTTGTATTCGGTTTTGTAAAGGATTATGTACCGAAGTTGGGAATCTTCTTGGTCAGGTAGATGCAGTTGACGAAAATGTCACTGTCGGTAATCTCCTCTGAGCAATGTGTTAGCGACGACTCACGCACACAAACAGCCCACGCAACTAGAAGTAGACGCACTAAACGGCCCGCCACCCGCGGTCTCGGCCATATCCCACTTAAGAATGTTCTCCTCAGGAACGCCGGCCTTGCGCAGAGCCTCAACGGCACCCGATCCGCAACGGCCGAGGGCACCGATGACAATGACACGAGGCGAGCGTCCTGCCTTCTCGATACCCGAGGCCAGCGCCTTCTTGACGTTCGAGACAAGTGCATCTTCGTTGGGATAGCTCTCGACCCCTGGGAAGGGCTCGCTGTGGTTCAATTGCCATGACCACACTTCAAGAGCAAGAGCAGCACCAGCGAAACCAGCGTGATAGCCGAAAGCCTGGGAACTCCGGTTAGCACCGGCTTGGAAACGGATTCGGGGTGGAAACGAACAGCAACACGACGGCCATTCTCATCGACCAGAAATTCCAGGTCAAGCAAGGTACCGCCGCCCCTAGGAAACCTGGCCAGGACAGTCTCCCAACCACCCTGCTGCTTGTCTAAATTCCAACTTCTATTAGAAGCTGGCTTTTTTTTTCGGGTGGGGTGATCATTGTCATACAGCAGTGGGCAAACTGAACATGAACATGCTTGAGAGGGACTGTTCAAAGAGTGTCAGCAAAACAGTCATATATGGCATGGCATATTCCAGGATTGTTACTTACATTCCTTCTCCTCCAGCTCCTTCAAACCGATGATGATGTGTTCCTTGGGGGCATCAACCCAGCTGTACTCGGGCACCAAGGTAGCACCGGCAGCCTCAAACTCAGCATCGTCGAATATCCTCACGGGCGAGCGCTCAACGTTGACAGTATAGCCGGCCTTGATCAGGGCGGCAGTTGTGGTTGGTGTCAGGGCTGATCTGTGTTCGAGGGGCTTGGTCTCGCTGCGGAGATGCAGCACGGTGGGAGCCATGTTGAGCGATGAGGGAACGAGAGACCGAGGAAAAATGGAGGTGGTTGTTGTGTTGCTGTGAAAGAGTCAGAATATTGTTCTTTTTCAGTGAAAGTAGGCGATTCAGTACCCGTCCAAACACTTACCGATTGGCAATGCGGCAGGTTTGAGTCACCGACATCAAACCAGCCCGACGGAGCAGCCCCGCCATCAAACAGACGGAATAATCTGTAACCCCGCTGCAACTGCTTGCACCTCGTCACCCCATGGGCAAAAAAAGCCGAACTCCAGGTGTCGGTGCTGACGAAACCTTCGACTGGAGGAACGAAAAGAAAGCCACTAAGAAACACAAATTCTACTTTTTACGTTACTCGACTTGTTTATTTGGTTTATTTTGCTCGATTTCCCTGTCTTTTTTTTTTATTTATTTTCTACGTTTCTTTCACTTCTGTCTATTTTCTTGATTTTTGCTACATTCTCGAGTTCGGCCTTTTTTGGCCAGAGGGAGCTCCTCGTTATCGCGCGCCGAAAACGGCGAAAACCCTGCCCACTGGCTCTGGGGAGAAGTTGGAGCAGCAAGCCGCAGCTGCAGCTGCAAGGTCCGCCCATCTCCCGAGCACGGAGACAAGGGGTGTTATTGGCTGGCGATGGTGAAGCGATTTGCTTGACCTCCCCGACTCCCCGTTCCCTGAGACCTGGAGTGTTCCGCTTCCATGGCATAGGTAGCTCGGATATGTCTGGGAAAATAATGCAACTACCACCCAATAGGTTGTGCTCCCAGGCTCTCACGGCTTCTACCGATTCCATCCTTGGAGGTTCATCTGGTTGTATCCACCGGCTTTCACACTTTTAGTTACGCACGAGTTTCGCCCATCACCCTCCACTTCTATTAGTGAGAAGCTAACGGCGGAATTGGGCTGCTGGTCCCCACATGGTTTGAGAGGTTCGGGGTTGAACATCGCTGCGAGACTCGTCCGGCCCGACCCACCGCCTTTTAGGAACCGGCAGAATTTACCAGAAAGTTGCCGATCGACCCACTAATTAAGTACTGTGCCGAACAGGGGCCCTTCCTCTCTGCACTCCGGTCCACTGCATCCGGCAGCGTCGGCGGTGGGCTCCAAAGAGCGAATGAAGAGCGAAGCGGAGAGAATTCCGGTTGTGATTCGCTGCCGAATGGGAAGGTGACTTTTTTTAAGGTGGTCCATGGTAGCCAAGGCTACCACTACAACTTCCCATAGCGCCGGGCGAGGTGCGGTCCGCGAACGATGGTGCTTTTATTAGGGTCCTGTTCCTTCAGTTGCCTACAGCAGTCATCGCCAGCTCTTTGCACGCCTTTGATTCGTCCTCGGACGAATTGTCTCTCGTTACCCGTCCGTCACGCTGCCCTGGCACTACCAGCAGCAGCAACAGCAACAGCACCGCACGCTGCCGGAAGCTCTGCCCCGCGACCGCGCCCGCCATGATGCCGTCAAGGTCTGAATCGGCCTCGCCTCTCGACAGACAGCAGCAGCCTGGCGGGCCGTTGCGGCGTCTCCTACCCGCGAATGCTACGGCCATTGAAACCGACAGGTCGCGCGAACAATCAACATCCCGCACTTCCCCGACCGCCGCTTCAAGTTCTGGCGCCGCCTCGCCTGTGGTCCCCGCTCGGAGGAAGAGAGGCCAGGCAACCACGGCAGCGTGCGGTGCGTGCAGGAAACGCAAATCCAAGGTATGATACCTGCTCCTGCCTTTCAAGGCCGCGATGGATTGGCACAATTGTACACCGTACGTGATATTCTGTCTACTAACCGCCACCTCGCCCACAGTGCGATGGCGACCGGCCGGTATGCTCCATCTGTCGTGACCGGGGCACCGCCTGCGAGTTCGACACCAAAGCGGCCGAGACACATACTCAGGCGCTTAAACGTAAATTTAATGAAACTGCAGAACCAAAAGTCGGCGTTCGAACAGGTCTATGATGTGTTGCAGGCGAGATCCGAGCAGGAGGCCACCGAGGTGTTCCGACGGATTCGCAGCGGCAGCGATGCTGGCTCCATCCTCCGCCATGTCAACTATGGGGACATGCTCGTTCAACTAGCCTTGGTTCCGGAGGCCCGGTTCCGCTACGAATTTCCCTATCTCCCCGATATGCCCCCCTTTTTGCGAAATATGGACAATCCGTACCTGGACTCGGACGTCTACGGATATGCTCTCCGCCAGTGCCCGAACTCGTCGTACCAAACCGGCCACCAACGCCCTCAGCAACGACTCTTGGCCGGTACGGCAAACGGTACTGACTCCGTTTACGGCGCCGGGCAACTAGATCCGTATGAGAAGCCCTACCTATCTGCGACCGTCGTTCACCCCTGGCTAGACTCGGTGAAGCCGTCGAAATGGACCACCGTCAGCAACGACGATGGCTTGCTTCGGAAGATTCTGCACGACTACTTCCTCTTCGACTACGACTGGTTTACATTTTTCCACAAGGACTATTTCCTGGAGGATATGGGCACCGAGAACACACGTTTCTGCTCCTCGCTTTTGGTCAATGCTGTATTGTGCATGGGATGCGTGAGTCTCTGCCGCGTCCAAGTGCGTCCTTTGGCTAATACTCTTTAGTTCTGCCACCGCGGCCTACAGGGACGCGCAGAGTTCTGGAACCCAAAAAACATCGGTTACCAATTTCTCGCCGAAGCCAAGAGGCTTTTTGAGGTTGAATCGGAGCTGGAAAGGCCGTTCAGGAACCCCGCTGATCCAACCTGGGAACGCAGAGACATGGAGTGGGAGCAGGCTAGGCTTACCACAATACAAGCTGCGCTGATGTTGACCCTCATCTACAACCTCAATGGCACCGATAAACTCGGCTGGCGCTTTACCCTAAAGGCTATAGAGATGGCCGACGAGATCCAACTCCTGGGTCTCCCACTTGAACACCACACACCCGAGATGCAGCGTATGAGGACATACACTGCATGGGGCCTGTTCTGCTGGCAAAGGTACGTTGCACACCTCCCTCGGAATGGTTTCGGGATGCTGACTGACCTCGGCTACAGCCTCGGCAGCTACCATTACTTGCAGCCACCTCCGATCAGTAAACCACCAGCAACACTTCTTCCCGATCCTTTGAAATGCCCGGAGTGGTATGGTGAGCTCTGGGTGAGGTATCCTCTCAGCCAGTCACGGTTACCAACGTTCCACGGGCTCCTTTTCAAGGCTATCGCCGATTTTTGGACCATCATAATCGAGGTCGCAACCCTCACCTTCTCGCGGCGTGGCCCGCCCACCAAGTTATCGGTCGATCAAATCTTCCACTTCTACTACCGGCTTCGGGCATGGCAGAATAATCTCCCAGAGCCTCTCACTCCTAAGAAAATCGTACTGCCACACCAGCTGAAGCTGCACATGTACTACAACCACATACTTATCGACCTCGTCTCGCCCATTCTGGACTATACCGGAAGCCCCGGGATACCGCTGGCCCACACGCCGCGTGACATCTACAACGAGGCCGTAAACCATTTTGAGACGGTCGTGCGTCTCTACTACTTACGCCATGGGTTCGAGGCCACCGACAGCTTCCTCCTCCACTTCCTCGGTTTCCTCAATCACATCACCATGAACGCGATCGAGACGAGCGCTGGATCTTCCTTCCTGGAAGCCCGCCGGTCGACTATGTTACTTCTCACCAAAGGAATATACGACCAAAGCCGGGTGCACTACGTCGCGGCGGCGGTCCTTCGCCTCCAGATAGGCCTAATGCGGCCCGAAGATGTTGACCTTCTCAAGCGGTTCGTCGACATAGAGGCAGACCAGCTAATATACGGACCCTTGAAACAAGCGGTCCACACCTCCTGGCCGGCGTATGCGATCGGCTACGAGACCAAGGCCGAGCAACTGATGCAGGGGCAAACGCTAGCAACCTGCCTCGAGAAGATTACACTGGAGTCGAGCAAGTCTCCTTCCCCAGAACGTTGTTCCCCGGCCGATGGACGGAAGGTTCGATGACATGAGGCCCGTTGTAGATTAGGCACGGATTCCACATATAGTCGGACATGTGCGCCAGAACTGTACATTTATTCTGTGTTCGGCGTGCCGGCTGCCCGAGCGCGATCGACAAGTGTTCCAACTATCAGCGTGTATTCTCAAAAAAAACGTGTGTGCCTGCGGACCTGGCCGTATTTCCAATGACATCCATCCATCAATCATCCACCCATCGTCATCATCATCATCATCACCAGCGTTGCGCGCATCACGTAGGTAGCTAAGTAAACCGGAGCTCAAGGCAACCTCAGTTCCTCCCTCCCCTTCACCTCCACCACCGCTTCCTTCCCCTCCCACGAATACACCACCCGCAGCACCTTCTCCCTCCCCGGCGCCGGATCCCAAAAGCCCAACAGCCTCCCCTTCCTGACCCCCTCCGGAATGACCAACTCATCCTCATCATCCTCGTCCTCCTCATCCGCCACGGTCACCAAGCCCGCCAGCGCAATCGTCACATCGGCGACCTCGTCGGGGCGGCGCCCCGCGCACGCCAAACTTGGCGCTAACAATCACCAGCCCGCCGCGCTTGCGCGCCGCCGCCTGCCGCGGCCCCACCCCGGCCGCCAGCACCACCGTCAGCTTGTCCGCCTCGGCCCGCCGCGCCGCCACGTGCGCCGCCAGCTGCTGCGCCCGGCGCGCCTTGAGCGCCGCCGCGGATTGGGTTTTGCGTCGGAGGTTGCTGTACGCTTCCCAGGCGGAGAAGGCGGTTAGGGGCAGGAGGAGGGTGGTGAGGAGGAGGTGGTTGATGGGGAGGGTGGGTCGGCCGCCGTCGGCGGCGGCGGAGGTGGTGGCGCTGGTGTCGGCGGTGGTGAGGATGGGCAGGCTGAGGCGCTGGCCCAGGCGCGACCAGTACAGCGAGACGTGCAGGTTGCTGGTGGAGAGGCCGACTTCGAGGCCGGCTTTGGAGAAGCGGCCGACGCGCTTGAGGGCGCGGAACGCGAGGAAGAAGTCGTGCTGTGAGGTGGCGGCGAGCTCGGCCTCGGCGCGGAAGCCGGTTTTGTTGTTGTTGGCCTGGCTTGGGGAGGGCTTCGCTGCGTCGGCGGGGGAGGTGAAGAGGTCGCGGCCGTAGCGGAGGTAGCCCACTGCCGTGCTGGGGCTCAGGCCCGTGGAGATGGACCAGGAGCTGGGCTGCTGCTCGTCGAGGTCGTTGTCAAGGGCTGTGAGACCCTTTATGGTGGGCTTGGTGAGGGCTTGGCCGGACTGCATGCCCATGTCGTTCCTCCCAAAGACATAGCCGATTTCGACGGTAGGCGGGGTGCGCAAAGTATTGATTAGGGGTGCGAGACCGCCCAAGGCCTTGGAAAACTTGGGCATCTCTTGGCACTCCTTGGATGGCCGGAGCTTCCAGTCGTCTGCCTCTGCTAAGAGGAAGGCCGTGCCGGGACCAACCCGTTGGTGAACAGCCAGCCCCAGGCTCGGAAACGGCTCGCTCCTGCGGCCAAGCAGCTTCCGGGCCGAGATCTCGACGTTGAGGGGGTGATGGCTGCCAAATAGCTTGAAAGATTGGCCTATCCGGGTAGTCGTGGAAGGGCGAGGGAGAACTTCTAGCTCTTGTTCGATGACAAACTGGGGGAGGGCAGTAGCGATAGGTGCCGTTCGCCAGAAGAGCTCCTGGCGGAAGTTTAGGCTCAGACCAGGAAGGAATCGGGACGCCAGTAGCTTCTCCACGCGCATTCTTTCGTGTACTGAGGGCCCCGGTGGCTGGTAGCGGTCAAGAAGGAGTGGCGTGAGCTTGAATGGCTCATCCAATAGCCCGTGTGCCGATGCAGTGACTGCCAGGGTCGGGTTTGAGAGACGAAGATAACGTCCTGGGCTGGCCTTGCGCAACTTCTTTTCAGCGCCCAAGTTCCGGATAAACAGAACAGTGCTCTCAACGGCCCTCCCAATTGTCCTCTCAATAGGCTTCCGCAGGGCCGGCACACTGGTGCTAGCTGTTTTCTGAAGCGAGAAGTCTAATATCTCCGGCTTCAGACCCTGCCGCCGCGAACCCCGTTGGGGTTGAGAGCCAACGAAACGCCATGTACCCCGTTGAGAATCAACGTCACGCCGGGGACCCAGTCGAGAACCAACAAAGCCAACGAGAGATGTGGCGTCCAACCGAAGACCGACGTCGGTACCCGCTCGAGACTCTCGCTGTGTGAGGAGGAGATACTGCTCTTGGAGCCTAGCCTCATAAGCCCCGCTGCCTTCCAGGTCCAAAAATTCGTCGTAAATACCCTCCTCATCCGAATCTAAATCAGTCTTGCCGGCCCTGGAGATATCATAACCCAGCCTTCGAGAAGGGTCAACCAGAGTCTCGACGGCGGCTTGGGCCAAACCCAGCTGGAAAGCAGCCGAACCTTGCAAAGCTGGGGGCTGCTTGTCGACTGCCAAAACCTGGGCGAGACGATGCGCTGCTTCCCAAATCTGATCAGGGGACAGAGATGGGCTCCTTGGCAGGCACAACAGCTCATAGCAATCACGATTAATGACGCGGCCGGAAGAGAAGGCTAGACGTGCCGCCCCAGGAACGCCCTCGGCTTCATCGCCGTGGACGGCTTCAGAGGCGAAGGTCGACCGTTCCAGAATGGACGAGGCATCGTCAAAGCCAAATTCATACTCTTGCCGGGTCGCAGCAAACTGGTCGCGCAGCGAATAGCGTGACACGACCGATGGCGGGCGGTGGCTGGGGTTGTGCTGGTTGGGGTGGAGGTGGCTGGAGGTTTGCTGGCTGGAAGTGTGCTGGCTAGAGTCACGATTGCGGTGACTGGTAGAGTCACGGTTACGGTGCCGTCTAGACCGAGTACTAGTAGAGGCACCGTCGTCTTGGGCAGTAGACGGAGCCCGGCGCGATCTTCTTGAACTCATCTTCAACCAAGGTGAGCCGATTCGGTGGTTCGCCAGTTACGTGACAGGAAAAGACGGTGAAAGAAGACAAGCATGGGTTCAGAGCCGGAAGCGGTTCGGTGGGATTTATTCACCTATGGTACGGAGTATTTGATGCGACGCTGTGCGACGGGCAGGGATCCGCTCTGTACAGGTAACTACCGAGGTACGGCGTCCATACTGTGTTAATGATGGAGTAGGTGAGGCAGGCTACCTCAGCTACTGTGTCACTATCCTCCCGTGTGGTGTTCGGGCTCGCTAGCATCATAAATTGCGGTTGACAAGTCGAAGAAACCTACTATGTTCAGAGTGACAGAGTGGCCATGAAAATACCCAAGTTACATGTCTTGCCTAAGTTGTGTGAGCCGATTCAGTCTTCCACCAAATTTCCTTGAATTTTCGTGAGGTGGGTTGGTGGGCTGGAAGGAACCACTTTGACGTGGAACTGGGTTCAACAACCGGGAAGTGGTTGTAGTGGTGCAGAGCAGCCCAGGCCCAACCGCCAGGCCTGAGGCAGGAACTGCGGGGGGGCAAGATAGGACCCTTATCAGGGAGTAACACCAGAGCGCCTAGGGCATCCCGGTCCAGAACCTGAAGCGGCTGGAAGCGCAGATGAGCGCGGCTGGAAAAAGATGCTGCCCATGTGCCCCTCACTGGCTTTGCTGACCAGCCTGACCCTTCTGCCCACGACACCACCAACCTGCAACCTCGACTCGTTCCGGACAGGTCGCGCGCACCCAAGCGCCATCGTCGCAAGCATGGCTCGAGTCTACGCCGATGTCAACCAAAACATGCCGCGTAGTTACTGGGACTACGACAGCGTTAACATCGGTTAGGCTTCCTCTTTTCGTTCCTCGTGATTGCTGCGGGCTCTGTCGCGCCGCTTGCAACCCGCCGCCCGCCACTCGCCGAGGTGTCGCATCGCTGACTTGTCGCAGGCTGGGGAGTATTGGAAAACTACGAGGTTGTCAGGAAGATTGGTACGTTGCATTGCCCTTCCTGTCCAACCCGAACGCGTGCCGCTGACCGCTCCCCATTGCAGGCCGCGGCAAATACTCTGAGGTCTTCGAGGGTATCAATGTCGTTAACTACCAGAAATGCGTCGTCAAGGTTCTCAAGCCTGTCAAGAAGAAGAAGATAAAGCGCGAGATCAAGATCCTGCAGAACCTGGCCGGCGGGCCCAACATTGTCGCCCTGCTCGACGTTGTCCGGGATTCGCAGAGCAAGACGCCCTCGCTCATCTTCGAATACGTCAACAACACCGACTTCCGCACCCTGTATCCCAAGTTCATCGACATTGACGTCCGCTACTACATCTACGAGCTTCTCAAGGCCCTCGACTATTGCCACAGCAAGGGCATCATGCACCGCGACGTGAAGCCTCATAACGTTATGATCGATCATGAGAACAAGAAGGCACGGCCCCCCGATCCTCCTTCCCCGCATGCGCTCACATGTCGCATAACCCATTTTGCTAACCCTCCCCCTCAGTTGCGCCTCATCGACTGGGGTCTGGCCGAGTTCTACCACCCGGGCACCGAGTACAATGTCCGCGTCGCGTCGCGCTACTTTAAGGGCCCGGAACTGCTCGTCGACTTTCAGGAGTACGACTACAGCCTAGATATGTGGAGTCTCGGCGCTATGTTCGCATCCATGATCTTCCGCAAGGAGCCCTTTTTCCACGGCAACAGCAATGCCGACCAGCTCGTTAAGATCGCCAAGGTGCTCGGCACCGACGACCTGTTCGACTACTTGGACAAGTACGAGATCGAGCTCGACGCCCAATACGACGACATCCTTGGCCGCTTTCAGAAGAAGCCCTGGCACAGCTTTGTTAACTCAGAGAACCAGCGCTTTGTCAGCAACGAGGCCATTGACTTTTTGGACAAGCTGCTGCGCTACGATCACGCGGTATGTCTCGGCCTAGCTTTCATGGAGCCATCCCGATTCGGTTTTCGTAAGGTAGCTAACCAGTCATGTGACACACAGGAACGCCTCACCGCAAAAGAGGCTATGGCCCACCCCTACTTTGCCCCCATCCGCGACCCGGAGACCCTGCAGCAGTACCTGGCCAGTGGCACACAATCTTGAACCCGTGAGAAGGAAAGTTTGCGTCAACTGTGCATATTGCGCTACGTTGCTCCAGATCTTCAAATCAACGCAAAACCCCGGGCTGTTTATGCGGCCCGGCCCTGAAAATCCTCGTTCTGAATGCTAGCCATTATCCCGTTCTGAAGACGACGTTTCCCTGGGATTTGATTATCCGGTGTCTCAAAAGCAGAAAATTACCACGCCGAGCATTTGATCACCCCCTGTATACCCCTACGAGCTGTCGCACGGGTGTAACCAGCGACATTGGTACTTCCATTGAGGGGAGGGAAAGGAGTTATTCGAGGGTTTGTAGTTTGGGAGTTTACTCGTTACTGTGATGGAGTTGAGTTGTAGGCGGGCGGTTTGTGCGTGGGTGTTTGGGAGATGGATGGAAAGATGGGGCGAGGGACGTTTGGCTACCTTGGTTACGACCCGGTATGGATCATGACGGATGTGTTCGAGAGGAATGCAGGTTGGTGGTGGATGGTGGCTTGAATGGGCCAGGCCATATGATATTCATATCGTTTGTTGTTCCGTTGCAAAAGCGGGACGGGTTCAAGTTGTGGACCATCACATAATGGTAAAACGGCGTTCCGCGGTTGCTGGTCTCAGCATATATCGCTTGTCTTCATTCTTTCCATTTCCTGTTGCATTCATGATGGGGCAGTGATAGGGGCCAGCGGGGCACTAAAAGGGGGCCATAGTTAATCATTCGTGTCCTTCGCATGCTGCTGCTCCTTTCGACTAGGTAGGTCGTCCACCTTGTTGAATGCCACGAGCGTCAAACCCAGAACCAGCTACCTATAAGCATGCTATTTACTTGCTAAATAAATACCCCCCCCAGTTAACCCCATATCAGAACTCATCTTCCACTTTCCCCAGCCCAGGTTGAGCGCCCAGGGTCCCTCCCCTCCCCTCCTCAAACTCATAAACAACTAAAACAAAACTCCCTCTCACACCTAAACCCGCCCTCCCCACACCGCCGCATCGTCCCCCCCGGCGTCTGCACAAACTCCGACTCCAACAACCGCGCAGCGGACGAAGAGGGCGTCCACGGCGCCGCCGACTTCCTCCGCCCCGGCCCCCGTCCCCGCCCGGCGGTCGGGGTGGTCTGATTCAGCGCGGTACCGCCGCCGGCCAGGACGGCCTTCTTTAGCTTGGACGCCGACGCCGATTTCGTTCCGGCAAGTCCCGGCGCCCAGAGCCCGAGCCGCACGTGGTGGCCGGCGGGGGTGGTGCGTGTGGTGGTGCTGGGCTTGGCGGGGCTGAGGATGGAGAGCTCGTCTTCGTCGTCGTTGGCGTTGGCGTTGTTGTTGGTGGTGGTGGGGAGAAGGGAGAGGACGCCGGTGCGTTTCTTTTTGGTGGTGGTTGTTGGTTTCGTTGCTCCTTTTGTTGTTGTTGTGGATGATGTTGGGGGGCGGGACTTGGAGTGGCGGCGGTTGGGGGCTTTCACTGGTGTGTGGGGGGTTTCTTGTTGTGGTTGAGGTTGCTTGGGTAGGGCTGGAGATGGCTGGGGTTTTGAGCTCGGGTCGGTCAGAGTTGGGGACGGGTGTCTTTCGAGGTTGCTCGAGAGGGCCTGGATCCGCTCCTCTGATGAGAACGGCGGATCCGAGTCGGGTACCTCTGGTATTTGCGCTGGGTTGTCTGCTGTAGTGGGCTACGCCGGCTGGGCGCTTGGTGAAGTCTCTGGTATCTCCTGCCTCATCGGTGGTTTTAAGGAACTTCTTCCATGAATGGCCGATTGATGAACTGCCCTGGCTGGCGTCTTCTGCGATTGAGCTTTACCTAAACGGCTCTGCCTATCCGTGGGAGATGAGGCCACCTCCATCGTCTCGGTACCAGCGTTCAGCTCCGGGCTCGCAGGTGGCTTTCTTGAATCTGAGTCTATGACCAAAGGGAGGTGAGCCCCAAGCATCGACTTCCGCCTAGTCATTCGCCGTTTATATGTTCCCTCGGATGGAGAAGACTTGTCGTTGCCAACGATCTCAGAGATCCCGGTTATCGGAACTGGGCGGCGCGGCACGCTCTTCTCTTCTGAAAGATTTGACAAGCTACCCTTATTATGACAGTCTAAGCTGAGCATCCGAGCTGGCGACTGAGATGGTGCAACAACCGTGGAGCCTACTGTCTGGATGGCCTCGTCCGCAGCAAGCTTCTGTGCAGGAGTCGTCTTCCCTGAACCAACGTTCTGGGAAATTTCACGGAATACGCTATGCTCAGAGTTGGTGGTTTTGGCGGGTTTAGGCTTTCTGGGCTTGCGTTGCGGTTTTCCTCTCGGCAACGCGGGCTCGTCGTCGTCTGAAAAGGCATACGCCGGATCGACAAAGTTTCTTGAGAAGGCTTCCCCTACTGGTTTTTGAGCTATTTTATCCCGTTTAGGAGAGCTCGTATTCCGTGGCCCGGGATCTGTTGAGGCTACCTGGAGAATTGATTCACCTGGGATAGCCTCACGATGCTTTGGTGAGCTTACCTCGCTCGGTTCCGGGCTGAGTATTCGGAACGAGCGGGCGTCGAAACACTCCGTTACGGAGATCTCAACCCGTAGCGTCTGATTCTGTGGTTTCAAGACGAGTTTCTCATCGCCGTCGGAGCCATTGATGTATGCACCTGGGTCCCCCCCGTGTAAATCCAGGGCGGGTGCAGGCGGGCTTGGTGAAGGAGACACCGGTTGACTCGGTTTCACTAAATTCCCTTTTGTGTCCTGGTTTGTTATCCCATTAGGAACTGGCGTGCCCGGTGTATGGGGTTCTGTGCTCTTGTTCCTTGGTGCTGGGGAGGTAATGATCCCATGGCCCTCGACTTCAGCAACTCTTGCAGGGCCCAGGGCCAAGCCGCCATTTGGTGTAAGCGTTAGTTTGGTGATGGGTTTGTTGTACAAGCGTTCCTTTTCAACCTTTTCCCTTCCAGCCGGCGATTTCGCAGGCTTTCGGTGTTCCCTTGGTTCCTTGGCCTTTTCAACGTTTTTGCGCCCGGTTCCCGGTGGCCTGCCCCTCCTCTTGGCCGGAGGCTTTTCTGGCGGAGGACGGGGCAAAAGCACCTTTTGTTTTACCGCAAACGCCACGCCCTGCTCGTTCCGCGACACATCCAAAAAGACGTCATCTTCGTCCCCGGCATCCTGTTCGCGAGCAGCGCTCAGCGATAGGCGTGCTGTCTTTTGCTTGGCCGAACCGGTAGCGTCTCCTGAGGTGAGCGCATTCCTCATAAACGGCGACGGCAACTCGGGGGTTCTCCAGGTCGGATCTGTGGTCGGCATCGAAATCGGCGTGCCATACTGCATCGGCATCCCGAACGACATCTGACTCGGGTACATCATTCCCGAAAACCCGAGTGGCGGCCCTCCCAACATTGGCGTGGGCGAAGACCACCCACCCACAACAAAAGGGGGTTCCCCGACCTGAGGAGCCACTGAAGGCAGCATCCCCCCCCCCGACGCGACTGAGTCTTTCCTCAACCCTGCCCCGCACCATCCTCTCCTCCTCATTAAGCGACCCAGCCTCCGACGCCCCATCGCCCTCCTCCTTCTCCTCCTCTTCCTCGTCTTCATCAGCCCCCCCCAACTCCGCATCCTTCAACGAATGAACATGGCCATTATCAACCACAATCTCGCCCGTCCTCAAGTCAATCTCATCGCCAACACCAGTGAAGTCCCTCTCGTATTTCTCAAAGATGCGTTCGAACGCGGATTTGAGCTTGAAGGCGGCAAAGGCGCGCGATCGCTCGAGGCGGGCGGCCGGGTCGCGGCGCGCATTGACTGCCTCGGGCCTCTCGTTCAGCTCGTCGGCTTCCGGGTCTTCGTAGTTGGGATGGTTGGGATCGTACTCGAAGGGCGCGGGACCGAATCGCGGGCGCTTGGTTGGGGGTTCCATGATGCGCGCATGGCCGCTTATGTGCGGGACCGGTTGCGCTGGGGTTTTTATCGAGATGCTCAAGTTCTTGGGATGGCAGCTTCAAGTCGAGTCGCGTTCCTTAAAGTTGTTAATGGTTGCTACAGTGTGATTGGAACAATTTTGCGCACGGTGATTGACACAGGTGGGGCAGTGACGACGGGGCTGGAACAATATGCGTGCAGGAAACCGCGGTGTTCATCAACGTGCGAGATACCTATACAACATACAATTCGCTAGTTGTATATCAGGAACTCGTCGAGCCTTGTAAATTATTAGTGTGGTGCTACCTCCTGCGTTGTCGAAACTCTGGCTCGGCCCCTCCTGTTTCCAGTTGCCGAGCCCTATAGCAACAAGGCCGCTTCCATTCATTCAAAGAACACCGAGAAACTCCTTCTAGCCCGAATCACCCAATCGCCTGAATTCGACATGCATAAAACACTAGCCCGCTATAAACAATCACTTGAACTTGCTGAAGATAACCGCAATGATGAGAAGAACTAGAACCGTGATGATGGCAATGGTGATCACCCGATTGGTAGCCATCCTGGGAGTTGTTAGTTGGGACCTCACAGTGAGTCTAGGAATGCAAGAACGTCATACCTACGAGCGATCCCTTTGAGGCTCTTGATGCTTCGATCAACATAACCTTCGCTCTCATACAGGACCCTGGTGGTGTGGTCAATCGTCTCGCGCTGTTGTTGCAGTTGCGCAAGCGTGTTGGCCCCGATCGCCTCAGTCTCGTTCGCCAGTACCTGGCTGGCCTTAAGCCGCTGCGTGCTGCGGTCCAAACGATCCGTGCCTGTAGCATGATAAGTTAGCCTTTCTTCGTGGGTTTAGAAAACCAAAATTGACAGACGTACCCGACAACAACTGCTGCCTCTGTTCGAAATGGGCATCTCCTGACGAGGACCCCGGGTTGTCGGTATACCGAGAACCGAACAGCGCGCTCTTATCATCTGCCAGCGTCCGCAGCTTCCGCCGGTAACCGTCGACGTCTGTTTTGTAGTCACGCAACCGCCGGTTGATGGCGGCGCGCTGTGTCGAGGGTACGTTCTGCTTCTCCATCTGCATCTGGTCGACCAACTCGCCCGTCTCTTCCAGCGCCCGCTCAGCGGCACTCAGCGCCGCCTTCCTCGGCTCCCCCGACAGCTCCACAATTTGTTCGAGCTTCTGCACTAGGTCCGCTTGGACCAGTTGGTATTCGGTCTCATAGTGCTTGAACAGCTCAGTACCAGCGTCGGTGTCGAGTGGGGTGGCCATTTTTTTAAGTCGGGAATCGCGGACGTCCAAAGATTATGGCCGCAAAGTTGTCAAAGGATCGCTCGCAAACTTTGAGGCAAAGAAACGCAGGTAATGCGATAGAGAGGCTCTCGAGATACAACCTGTGGGCGCCTAGGAGATGCTGGTTCTCGGATCGCAAGGGTATCTCGGCAAAGAGGGCCACAGTTGGTGCCTCTATCTTTACTGCAAGGCTCGATGTTGTTGGAATCTTGTGTCGCAAAACGGGCGCGGTTGCGTCGCTGGAGTAGTTTTGGTGCAATGTCTCGTCGTTGGTAGATGAAGTTGGTAAGTCTCAGGCCGAGGATTGCGTTGCTTCGCCTCTCAGGCTGCCTGGTTGCAGGAGTTCAACAAACCCGGACCAGTCAGGAGCCATGCACGTGCCACATGACGATCACACGGGAACAAGGCACTGTGGGCAGGGTTGATCCACATCCATTAGCGACAGGGGTGGCTGCAGGGGACCCCGAGTGGATGGGAGTGACGGGATTGTGTATCCGTATTCCGTACATACAGTAACTTTCCCCACCCATGGGCAAAAAAAGGCGAACTCCAAGTCTAGGTTACCGACGAACCCTTCGACGAGACGAACGAAAGAGAGCCATTCAGAGGCCCAAAGTTGACTATTTACTTTGCTTGATTTCTTCTACGTAATTTATTTTGTCCAGTTTTTTATCTCGTTTGCTTTTCTTGAATTCTTTTGCTTCTGTCTCTTTTTTTGATTTTTTGCTCCCCATTCGAGTTCGTCTTTTTTTGGCCAGAGGGAGCTTCCGCCGGTGACGTTGACTCGACAGGCTCCAGTCTCCCGAGTAGGAAACACCAAACCGCCCGTGAACTCTCAGATTGGGATCACATCACATCCGACCATCATCAATACCCGCTGGCTTCGGCATGGGCATTCCCAACCATGTATTGCCAAAAATGCCGTACTCCACTCCGGCTTGACGGTTCGCTGGAGGACCTGAATCCCGCAGCGTATGACTTACTCGTCGGTAAGCATCTTCAAAGCAACGCATTCCCATGCTTGTCGTAGCCTGAAAGCTCATCTTCTATCCTTTCCACCTAGCGACGCATTCGCAACAGGGCCCAAAGAAACCGACCACTCCCCGGACTCTCCACTCACAAGACCGTACCCGGAAGGCGACATACGACCGAGCAGCTCGAAATGCGCCTCCGCCGATATTCAAGCGTCATGGGGGGGCTAGTCGGGGCGATGGTCACGGTCGTGATAACTCCGCTATGTCATTCATCTTCCTGACCGAGTCCCAAATAGCGCCGCCGAATTCGGCCCTACAAAGGAATCAGCAGCTGCAGAATACTTCGGCAACACCAGCAGGCGCCGCCAACAGTCCCGAAGACGAAGAGGACGCTAACAAATCGTACGAGGTAGAGCGTATCACCAAACTTTTCGAAATACTCTCTGCTCGCTCCGACATCGACCACCCCGTCTGCGTTGACTGCACAGACGGACTGCTGGAGGAGTTGCAAAAGAAGCTGGAAATCACGACACGGGAACGGGATGCATACATTGGGTTCCTGAAGGAGATACAAGCCAGCACACCGACAGATGGGGAGCTACGGGCTCGGGAGGAAGCTCTTCGGAAAGCACAACAGGCAGAAGCCGCGGCACGTGAAGAGGTTCGCCAGCTGGAACGGGAAAAGGAAACACTCGATGCCGAACTCCGTGCTCTAGAAGCAGACAGCCAGCAACTAGACGCCCAAGAAGAGGCATTTTGGCGCGACCGTAATGCCTTTGCAAGCCGGCTCGCCGATTTCCAAAACGAGCGCGACAGCATCAACAGCAAATTCGACCACGACTCACGCCAGCTTGAAAAACTTCAGCGCAGCAACGTATATAATGACACATTCTGGATCAGCCATGACGGAACCTTTGCCACCATTAACGGCCTTCGCCTGGGCCGCCTCTCCGCCAACCCCGTCGATTGGCCAGAGATTAACGCTGCCTGGGGCCACGCTCTGCTTCTGCTGTTTACCGTCGCCGAAAAGCTGGGTTTCCGCTTCGAGGGTTACGAGCTCCAGCCCATGGGCTCAACATCCCGCATCATACGCTACGACCAGCCCTCCCCGTCGTCCAGCCGGTCAGGCAGCACATCGGCCCGCAGCGCCCCCCCTCCTCCTCCCAAACGCCACGTCCTCGATCTCTATTCGTCGGGTGACATGCCCCTAGGCTTAACCTTTATGCACCGCAAATTCGACAACGCCATGACGGCATTCCTGGAACTGGTTCGCCAGCTCGGCGCCCATGTGTATGCTCAGACGGCCGCCGAGGGTAACCCCCTCAGCCTTCCTTATCACATTGACGGTGACAAAATAGGGGATGTGAGCATCCGACTGGGTGGTGTGGCCCAGGATGACGGTTGGACCAAAGCCTGCAAGATGACGCTGACGTGTTGTAAGTTTCTGTTAGCGCATGCGAGCAATGTCAACGGAGCAACCGGTCCTTAAGGTCTTTTGATACACAAGCTGGGTTGGGATTTTGCAAATTAACGGGCCTGGTTGGCGCATGGGGTTATGAGTGTCTGATTGATTCCCTTGTGGAATTTGAACTTTTAGGGTGCGGTTGATTATTTCATGGAGCGACTGATACCAATACGGCGTTTCAGGCAATCTATTAGCACAAGGCAAACAGACCAGGATGGGACGTGAAGGGACGAGTTCGACGGCACACTTCTCTGAAACTATCCATAGCCTTCACACCTTAAATTCACACCCTGCCGATATACGAACGCGTTACGAAGACGACGACACACGAAATAAAAACCGGGTGATGAAGCGACATAATGTCTGACGGCAATCGCGGCCGCATGTGATTTGCGATATGGAACAACAGCAGTATATATACCCTCACCTGTGTCCCCAGATTGTATACACTTCGCGCAGCCACTCGTGCTAAACCCCCGAGCTCCCCTAGCCGGAAACCCAGACAACGATAAAAGCACCCAACATTTCAAGAGCCAGCTTACTTGGAGCAGCCGCTCTTGGACGAGATCTCGGACGGGCAGGACACCTGCTTGAAGGTGACCGCCGGGTTGTCGGCACCCTTGAACCTGGAGAGGAGCAAACCTGTCAGCCAAAACCAAACCAAACCAAACCACACCAAACCGGCCTCATATCCTCTCCTCTCTCTCTTTCCCTTTTCGTCCTCTTTACCAGGGATGGATGGATAGAAGGAGGGGCGCCAACGCCGGGGAGGAAAGAAATAACGTACCAGTCGAAGCGCCAGTAGCAGCCGTCCTTGAGCTTGGCCGGGAAGCTATCGCAGTCGGACCGCGAGTGCACGCCTCCGTACCGGTCACCCCAGCCGTTTGGCGGCGCGCCGTACTGATCCGTGCAGGCTGTTGGCGGGTGTTAGTGAGATGATCTGTGCGGGGGGAGAAAGAGGAGAGGAAGTGAAATGGCTTACCATTGAAAAGACCGACGCCACCGCCGGGCATCTGTGGTGTGTTGTGTTAGTGACCGGGTATGATATGTATGTAAGGATAAGATGAGGAGAGCGCAACGCACGGCAATATCAAAGTGGTTGTTCCCCAGGTCGCCTCCCGTGTTGGTCGCCTGCACAATCATCTTCTTGCCCGAGACGGGCCCGCTGGTGAAGGTCAGCTCGTAGCAGGCGCAGCACCACTGCGACTCGGAGCTGCCGGCGATGTTGACGGCGGCCCAGCCGTACGCGAGGTCGTCGTTGACGGCCCACGGGCTGTTGCTGGAGCACATGTAGGCGCCGCCGCCGCTGTCGCAGCCCGACTTGGTCGCGCCGCCGTCGTTGAGCGGGTTGTCCGACTTGTCGCACGTCCCCACCGGCGTCGAGGAACCCTTGCCCGGCCAGGCGCAGCTCGGCTTGCAGCAGTCCCAGTAGCGGGTGGTCTGACCGCTGCCTGAGGCCTGAGCCAGGGCCATGGCCGGGAGGACGGCGAGGAGGGTGGTCGCGGAGAGATGCATGGCTTGTGTGTATCTGGGTAGTACCTTGATATAGAACTGTGGATCACGGTATGAGAGTGTCAACTACGCCAGTTCCGCGGTCAAGCACATCGTGGGTAGAGTTCCCAAGATATATATATATCCCCCATCCCACTCTCCCCACTTAACTAGCCTCGACCGCCCAGCAGATCGGCAGGCAGTCTGTGTCCGAACCAGGGACCATGTTTAGTGAGCGGAGGTTCCCATCCAGAGTGCGCTCCGGAATAGCCAAATGAAGTAGACCCATCCGCGTCACTCCGAAGGAGAGTGATCCCGACAAGCCGCGGGTATATGGAGACATCCCGCTTCTCGAGCATGGATGCCGGTGTGTTGTGCAGGACATAGGGAAGGCGAGTTACCACCGGGTCGTTAACCGTCTTGGCCCTACTCAGATCTCCCCTTTTTGCACTTCACCTCCCTCTCCATCCCACAAAACAAAGTCCACTCCGTCCAGCAACCTTCCTTGAAAGACCAGGCTTGACGGAACCAGAAGAGAAAATGAGAACCAAAGCGGTTGGATCATGCCTGGTATCCCTGTTTGGCCCCCGCATTTTGGGGAGATCTACCGAAGGGTGGCCAGATGTGGAGAGGGGAGAGCGCTATAAATCAAGGCAGTTATGCACCCTGCCCCAGATTAATATATCTGGGACCCAGTTGCCGCCGGCCCAAATGGGCGGTCACCGCGGCCACGGCACAAGAAAGCCAATAACTGCTCACTTGGTACCTGAACGACTGGTCAATCCTTTGGAGTGTAACCCCTCGTTGTAATGGTAGTCCCAGAAAGGCATCGGCGTTGAGTGTTGATAGAGAGAACGACTATCGAACCGCTTGCATCTCTGAGCAAGTTCATACCCCTAAACAACAAGAGGGGAAACAAAACACCACAAATCAATGGAGCGCGTAACTTTTGACGGCTTCCCGTCTCCACCCTTGTCAGCCGCGCACAAAGCCATCACTACCAGCACAGGGGGGAGGGAGTCTAGTAACCCCACCCGCGGCGTCCACCGCTCTCTTCCTCCTCCTCATCATCGTTCCGCCGACGGCCGTAGCCACCATAGCTGCCGCCCTCCTCCTCTTGGCGACGACCATACCCACTGCTCTCCTCTTCTTGGCGGCGGCCATAACCCCCATAGCCGCTGCTCTCCTCCTCACGGCGCCCGTAACCACCATCACCGCCATAACCGCCGCTCTCCTCCTCGCGACGGCCATAGCCACCGCCACCACCATAACCGCCACCATAACCGCCGCTCTCCTCCTCGCGACGGCCATAGCCGCCACCACCGCCATACCCACTGTTCTCTTCCTCGCGGCGCCCATAACCGCCGCCACCGCCGTAGCTGCTCTGTTCAGAGCTGCGAACATAGTCATCGGCAGCGCCGCCACCACCGTAGCCACCGCCGTAGCCGCCGCTAGAGCCGCCGTAGCGGGTCTCGGTGCGCTCGCTGTAACCGTAGCTCTCATCGCGGCCGCCGCTGTCCTCGCGCTGCTCGTAGCGCTGGTACTCGCTGCGGCTGCCGCCGTCGCCGTACTGGGTCTCGGTGTACTGGGCCTGGCCGTAGCGGTCGCCGGAGCGGCCGTACTCGGTGGTCGTCTGCGAGTAGCCGCCGTCCTCGGTGCGGCCGCCGGACTGGTACGCCTCGGTCTCGTCCCGCTTGAACCCGCCGAGGATGCCGCCGGCCACGTTGCTGAGGAAGCCGCCCAATCCGCCGGACTCCTCGCGGCCGAACCCGCCGCCACCGCCAGCTGCAGCGTTCTCGACTGCGTTGGAAAACCCTTGCTTGACGCCCCCCATGATGGCATCGGCGGCGGCGCCGGCGATGCGGTCCTCCATGGTTTGCTCTGCCTCGTTCCTGAAGTTCTTGTGCATCTTCAGCTTGCCGCCGCAGCCGTGGCCGCAGTCGGTCTGGCCCTCGCGGTGGTTCTCCCCGCGCTCGACGCCTTCGCGGCTCAGCTTGCCGCGGTACTCCTCGCGCTGTGCGTCGCCCATGTCTTCCCACCACTCGCGCACCATGTCGAAGATGAGGTTGCGGCCCTCCTCGGCCCCCTCAGGTCCCATGTCGCGCTGCGCCGGGTGATGCAGCACTCCGTAAATGATCTTGTTGAGCAGCTGGTCCACATCAACGCTCTCGTCATCCCACGCATCCATGATCTGCGGTACGCTCCATGAGACAACCTTGGACGCGGTGCGCCCGCCAATTTCGTTGAGGATCTGTGGGAAGGGGAGGTATTGGTTAGCGTGGCCGCCTCCATCAACGATCGTGCCTCCCTCATCTTACGTTTGTGAAGTGGTCCTTGGCCAACATCGAGTGGGTGGGGTCGGTGGAGTCGTCGTCATCAAAGACGATGTGCTGCTCGTTCTGGCTGCTCTGGATGATCTCGGTGGCGCCAGTCGCGAGCTCGTTCTTTATCTGCTCAATAACCGGGATAATGAACGGCGCAATGATCTGGAAGACAAAGACGGACATCTGCTCTTCTAGCTGCTCAATAATTTTGGGCAGGACGGGCACCTTGGAGATGGCCTCGGAAATGTTCTTGAGGAGCTCGTCGTGGAACTCGATGGCGGGCATGATCTGCTTAAAGATGGTCTGGATATACCTGGTGAACTCCTCAGGCTCCCGCGGCGAGACGCTCACGTTCTCCATCTGGGCGGCTTGGGCGTTCTGCTGAATGTCGTCTATCTTGGACTTGTCGCTGCCACCGAGCAGGCCATCGGGGATCTTGTCGAGCAGATCACGAAGAAGGCTGGTGTCGCTTTTGCTGCTCTGCTGCAAGGTTCCCTCGAGGTCCTCGATCTCGCTTTGGATCATCTTGTCGGACACTGTGGTTTGTTAACTTGTGTAGCTGACAGGAGGTTCGTGAGAGTGATTACATTCGCCGGTCACCGAGTGCAGGAAATCAACACCGCCAAAGGTGCCAGTAACTATGGGATAGACCGAGTGGCGAGCACCGGGGATCCTCAGCTTCGTGTTGCGGCCAACGTGGGGGAAGACTTCTTTCTCGCCCAGCTCGATCAGGGCAAGCTCGGTGTAGTTGCTGTGGGCAAAGTAGTCTGCAGTATGTCAGCACCCAGAAGGCCGCACGGAAGGAGGGCTGCCGCCAAGTACACACCCTCGAGGCAGTGGAGGCCGGTGCCGAGAAGGCGCAAGGCTTCGTAGAGTTCCTTCTTGTTATTGGACTGGCCGTAGGAGCGGCCCAGCCGGATGCATTTGCTAAACAGGCGGCGGACATGCTGGGCCGAAGTCATGATGCCCGCGTTCTCGTTCGCGATATAGTTCTTCATGCCGGTTTCCTCGTCGATGGCTAGCTCTACCGACTCATCGACGAGCCCGCGCAGCCGGGGATCATAATCGGTCGCATCCACATTGTCGGCATAGTTCTTGGGGTTGTCGATGTGGTCCTCGGGGCGGTAGCAGCCCAGACGTTCGGCGGTGACCTCAAACTCACCACTCCCGTAACCGAAAGTGACGAAGCCGAGAATGCACAGGAGGAGGCGGATGGCCTCGGCGGAGACTGCCTTGACCGTGCCAACGTCGATAGCCTGCGAGTAGTCGCGCAGCCAGTTACCAAAGTAGACACGAGAGACCATCAACTTGTCGAACTTCTTGCCGCCGGCCACACGGGCCATGGCAATCCTGAGAAGGGCATCCTCGATATCGCCGTGACGCCCTGGCAAACAAAAGAGTCAGCTAGGTAATGGGTAACGATGGCATTGAAGAAAATGGCTAGGGCAACTCACAGTTCTGGCCCTCGACCTTGGAGATGCCAGCAATGTTACCGGCGCCAAAGGCCAGTGTGGGTTGCACGAAGCAAAAGAGAACGATGAACCCGAGTAGGAACGGGTAGGGTTTGAAGGTCGCCATGATGACGATTTCTCAACTAGCTAGGGTATCGATGCTTCCAGTCAATCGATGCGACGTGACGAGTTGTGTAGGTGGTGAAGAGAGGAAAACGGATATAATCGCGGCGGTCAACAGCTGGCAAATAGCTAGCACGAGAATTAACACGAGTGCGGGGCAATCGAGAGAATGGATGGGAGATGAACCTTGTCAAGCCCCGCGGTTGGTGATGTTTGGGACCTTGCGAGGGTGGGTTCGAGATGGAAGAAGTCGGGGGAGGAATCAATGCACTTGGTTTTACGGTGGGGGATGGCGAAGATGAAATACCAATGAATTAGACCTCAATCTCTCCTAGACTCTATGAAACCCCGCGAAAAGTCGATTCCTTCTCAGTTTGGGCTTCTTTTTCATGCGCCGCCCGACCTCGTCCCCTCATCCCGCCTTGACCAACCTGAAAGTCAGGTTTCAGCAATCGGAAACCTGCCAAGCCAGCCATTCAGCTTGCTTGGTCGTCTCTGTCGCGGGGTACTCGGAGGGGTCGTTTTTGGTGGAGCGGGGTTCCTATGGATGGCCCCTGTTTAAAGCAGTGATCCAGAGCGGGGCGCTAGCAGTACCCCTGCAAGAGCTCGGCTTTTGCAAGGTGCCGGCCCCACCTCGACCGAAACTGAAGCCAAGAATGGCGGACGCGTTTTGTGGGCATCAAAACACACACAAGAACCTCGAAATGTGACAGCGCGAGATGTGACTGCAGCTGTCGACGGCGGCCAAACCACCTTTATTTTATGCTCGTCTAAATTTCTGGTGTCTCCTACGTCCGGGACGTATTGTTTGAGAGGCCGCAACCTACCCTCCTACTTTGACGACTTGAAATGGCACAGTCATAGCCAAGTTGAGATGGCGGGGTTGCGGGAAGCTGAGAGGAGTGATGAGCCCCGTGAATCTTGTGTGTTCAGGTGCCATTTTCACAAGGTATCGCCGCTGGCTGATCCCCCTCTTCCTTGAGTCGCGCAGCCTCGGCCTTGCAGATAATCAGAAGGGCCTAACCCTGCTAGGAGTTCAGCTCCCCAGGGACCCGGTTGCGTGCTGACGCGTCGGCTGTCGAGCAAACCGATCTCTGCATGGTACCTACGATGTAAGTCTGGAGGTACCGACGTACATACAGGCAGTCCCGATGCACGGGCATCTATCATCAGAGTCAAGAAGGGAAAGCCACTCCCAAAATCACACTTCAAAAGGACGAAACTAGGTTCTGTTCCTCCCAGTTTACCAAGCGCCATATCACGGGAATAAGCAGAGAAACTAGAGTAAGAGGGATGCTGAGGAGTAGTTAAGCCATTCTTTCGAGCCTGCCTTTTCCCCTCGCTCTAGACAGAGACAACAGAGGTACTTCGCATTAGTATCTTGTTTGGCCCCAACTCTTCCAATAAGTTGTTGGCACCTTCGCAAAATACACCACGAAGTACCCGGCTTATGGAAGAACCCGACTTCAGACCCCCAACCGACTTACATGCCGTTTCTTATTTCTTATCGAGCAAACCAGTACACGGTGGGCGTCTTCTTGAGAAAGCCCCAGGGCTATAAGTACACAGTTATAGACTGAGTCGGAGAGCTGGGAATCTGTGATGCAGTGGCCGATACGAAAGCGGTAGAAAGGCTCGTTGGGGCCTGAGCTCAATTGTCACACGCGCCGCTGTTCTCATTCTCGGAAGAAACCAAGTGTACCCCAAAGGCTTAGCACCGTGGAGGAGGCAGACGGGAGCGGCTAAGCATTAAAACGCCGGACCACGCTGGGGACTAAGGGCTCCAGCAGCTCCGTCCCAGGTTGCGGGAGAACCGGCGGGAGGTTGGGGAGCCACAACCTCCAAGCGCTGATAACAGGCGCTCAGCACGCGCTGGTGTCGGGGAACTTGCCCAGGCAGACAGGAGACAAACGCCCAGGCTGGGCGGGGAGTGTTAAGGGGGAGGGCTCTCCAAATCAGCCAAACCAAATTAGGGCTGCCTGTCACCCCTGTCGGCTTGGAGCAAACCCACTGCTGCGGCCATTCTGGCGAGTCGTGTGTTCGCTGATCTGATGCCCATTGGACGATTTCGGGTCCCTGTGTGACCATGGGCTGATCCCGCTTCGAGCACTTGAGGACAGCGCAAACACCGTCCCAGCAGCGCTTCGAGATGAGAATGACCCGGTGTAGCTTTGAAACTCGGGAGTGGTTTTATGACATCTCCCAGAGAGCTATGGTGATGGATTCAACGCGAAAACAACGCATTTAAATGTGCAAGAATCTGGACATCGAAATTATTGTAGATTAAGCATCGTCTCCTGTGGGTTTGCCGAAGTCTATCGTGTTTTTTCTCGCTGGCCTGATAACGGATGACAGGTCTGCGCTAAAATCAGTGACGCGATGTGTTGTGCAGTGAGAGCTTGGGTGGAGGTCGGAGATGCAATGGGAAAGCGGGGTGGAGGTGAGGTCGTTCGCTGGCAGCACTCGGCCGATGAACTCGTTGCACCAGCCTAACATATTTGTATGTATGTACATATGTACTATTATTGTGTACGAGGCACTCAAAGCTCTGCATTGCAGTCAAACTCTGGGGCTTTCTTGATTGCTCCGGGGAAATACTGCCGCTATGGTGGAGGGTAGAGACCTTTAATAGGTACGGTGCGACCGTGAAACTCTCAGTCCAGGGCACCGCCTGTAAAAGACCTGATTGAAGCTTCAGTGGTGCCTGTTGATGAAATTGGAGGCCAAGGTTGCGCAGGGTGGACAGGTCTTGGTCGCTGACGCTCCAGCTCAATGGAGTCTTTTGGGCCCAAATTGGGCGGCACGCCCAGTTCGCAATTTTTGACTGCCAATCTTCAGCAGGCCGTTTCGCTGAAATCAGCGCTGGACCCCTCCTCAGCGACCCACGTATATTTTCGGCAACCCCGCCGCACCCCCCAAAATTCGACGTGAATTTTTCCTCCCAAACTCTCTGTTCATTTTACTGCATCCCACAGCGCTTGCTCAACCTCGCAGTACACAACGCACTGAAAGCGCTGCCTGCTCCACCATCAATCGCAAACCCGCCAAAACATCCACTGAAGATATCGCATCAACCATGCCGCGCCCACCCAAGAACAAGCCCATCGCTGAGCCAGTGGTTCCGGTCATTGCGGCGCCCAGCGTCCCCGTCGCCGTCGCCCCCGCAGCGCACAACTTCAAGGCTCCCCCGGTCATCGATGTTGACCAGTTCATCCGCGTCAGAGATTCGGTAAGCTATTTGCTTTTTGCGCATCCCCGCACCCCGTTCAACAGCAACAACACCATGCCTGCACGTCCCCCCGGAGCCACTTCAAGAGCGCCCCGCAGCCTCAAGACGTCACCATCGGCCATTGTGTGCCTGGCGTAAGCCCCAAAGTTTGGCTTCTCAGCCAACACCAAAGGCAAAACACAAAACAAACAACGCGATTATCTCGCGTGTGCCCGTTTCCCACCCCCATCCCATTTTATCCCCCCCTCAACTTTTTACATCGCCACGCAGTATCCCCAAGAATGCGTTTTCCCTTGGTGGTCGCAATACCTCTACGATTGTCTTTGCGCTTCACCTTGTTTACAAAATACCCGCTTTGAGCATACCCGCTAACTCACTCACAGGTCTACCAAAGGCTCCAGACAATCCAGGATCTGATTAGGAGTTTCTCCCAGGATTATCTTCGCCAGACTAACCTCCTCATTGGCGAGGGGACCAACCTTGAGAATGGCGCAGAGTTGGACCGCATCGCCGGGTCCCTAAACAACATGATTCCGGTCACTTTTGCGCCTCCGCAACCTCCGGTCGAAGAGAAGAAGGAGCGTAAGAAGCGTACGCATGACCCCAACGCGCCCAAGCGCCCTTTGACCCCCTATTTCCTGTACATGCAAACCGCCCGCCCCATCATCGCCAATGATCTGGGCGACCAGGTTCCCAAGGGGGCCGTTCAGGACGAGGGCCAGCGCCGGTGGTCCGTCATGACCCCAGCCGAGAAGCTCGGCTGGAACCAGGCTTACCAGTACAACCTCCGTCTCTACAACGCGCGGGTCCACTCTTACAAGAACGGAAACCCGAACGCTAAGGAGATGAGTGATGACGACGCTCGCATCTACGCCGACCAGTTCAGCATCGGTATGCCACCCATCGCTCAAGCCGAGGAGGTACCGGCCAACGAGCAGGAGGCTGTCACCGAGCAGCTGCAGAGGGACGCCGTCCCGGAGCCTGAGCCGTCGGAGCCGTCTGAGGAGGAGCCCGCCGCGCCCGTGGCCAAGACCCCGAAGAAGGCGCCAGCTCGCAAGCGGAAGAGCACAGCGGCTGCCACCCCGGTGGCTGCTGAGATCGAACCCCCCAAGCCGGTGGCCGCCACCCCAGCCAGCCCCGAGGTCAAGAAGCGGAAGCGGGCTTCCAAGGCAGCGGAGCAGGTCGTCGAGGAGCCTAAGAAGTCTGGCCGTAAGAAGGCCAAGAGCGGTTAGGCTCACTTCCTCGTCCTAGCTCTCTTTTCTGTCATCTCGGTTCGGGTTTCTCTCTTTAACGATACCTCGGGGGCCAATACGCGTTTTCATCTTTCCTTGGATGATGCCTCTCTTGATAAGGGACGGCGAGGGGCGCTCCGCGCGTGGGATGAGGAGTCTCGTTTGGCTTCGGATGCGAAGTCGACAGCATTCGCAGACGTGCTATTCCGGGCCCGTTGGGTGTAACGGTTAGTGTATGGATCATTGAGCAAGAGGCACCAGTCTCCAGGCCTTCATGAAATCGGATCATTGGAGGGAGGAAACGGGACGAAGGGGGGAGGGGCGCTTCTCACCTCTGGCCTATAAACCATCTGCGGTGGTATATGTACATGGTGGTCTCCGGTTTTGCGTTTTCGTTATGGGTCGCATCGATGTAGGCTGTACAGGCGTCAATGAATTTTACATAACATTTTTTTTTGTTCCTTTGGTCTTGATTCTGGTCTTGGACATGTGAAATGCAATCGAGTGCCCAGGTTTGGGAGACTTGCCTGGATGCCGGTTCCCCCGCATCTCACCGCACGCCGAGACAGCGAGCTTCGGGCGGATCAGGGCTGATGCCGCGCCGTCCCTGTGTCTCTAGCTGGTTATCTCAGGGAGGCCCAGCGGCACAAGGATCGTGCGGGAAAGCCGCCTGCAACCTTCCAGGTTCTAGGGGGATCTGGGGCCCTAATTCAAGCACCTTTGCAGAAGCCAGGAGCACATCCATTAAAGGTCCATGGGCTCATCCCCGAAGGTTTACCCCAATGTCCCAAGCTTAACCCTACAAGCCCATCTTCTTCCGAGAACCAGGACCATCCTCCAGACCCATTCCACTTCGAGATTCGATGGGAAAGATACCTCTACCCGGGCATCCATACCTCTCCCTCAGCAACCGTGACACAAGTACCCATTTAAGGTTTGGCACTCGCACAACAACCGGGAAACATGCGTACCCTAGCACATTCCTCCACAACTGCCCTCTTTTGGAATCACCACTGCCTCGCCGAGGTTCTCTGCGGACCGCTGAACGTCCTCCCTAGGCACACCTGGCTGCCGCTATCTCACTGCTATGAAGAAAAAAACGAGGCACCGCATCAAAACAAGTATATATTACTACGAAAACGCTATACTCCAGCACACCTCCACCTGAGAGAGCGTGAAATCAAACATTACAAATAGAGACGTCCACACATACCCCTTCCACAACAACATACCTCCAACACCATTTCCACCACTGCACCATCACCACCCACACCACCCACTCAAACCAACCCACCTCCCAAAAAGAAATCCCCTCCCCCAAAAATATCAGTAAAAATAAGCCGTCTGCGCCAACGGCAACTCAGCCATCGGCTCCGAGTCCATGACCACGCCATCCGCCTGGACGACATAACTCTCGGGATCGACCGACATGCGCGGGGTGGCGTCGTTGAACTTGAGGTCCTTCTTGCCGACGTTGCGGCAGTTGCGGACGGGGACGATGCGTTTCTTGAGGCCGTAGGTGCCGACGACGCCGCTGTCGATGCCCGCCTGCGACACAAACGCCACGCTGGTCTGCGGGATGGAGGGCGCGAACATGGGCCGCATGATGAGCGGTTCGATGGAAGGGATTGAGGCGTTGGCGTCGCCCTGTTGGGTGGGTGTGGGAGTTTGGTTAGTGGGGGGTTCGTTTGAAACAGGGGGGGGTTTGTGGAGGTTTGAAGAAGAAGGAAAGGGGCTTACCTTCTTGTGTATTAGGAGATCATGCCGAATTTGACGACGGTTGTAGGTTTGGTGCCGA
>NT_165976.1:2683772-2696374 GCF_000143365.1 Chaetomium globosum CBS 148.51
CTCGGGGTCCAAAGGACAAAGTCGGGCAAGCTTGTTCTTCGTCGATGCTCCCGAGTGCGAGTGGGGGACATGCCCTGGGCGATGGCCGGGTTGATGGTGTATTTGCTGACGTACCGCTTGACGCGGAAGTTGTCGACACCCGTGCCCTCGTCCTCGGGCAGCAGGCCGCGCTGGACCTTGTTCTTGTGCGCCGTGTGCCACGTTCGCAGGACCACCTCGCCGCAGCGGCCCATGGCCTGGCTGTCGCTGCTCATCATGCTGATGGCGCCCAGGTCGTGCAGCACGTCCCTCGGCCGCGATGGTTTCAGCGCGGATGCGGCTTTCGGCAAAGGCGACGTCCTCAGGGATGTCCTTGGTCAGGTGGTGGCAGACCATCAACATGTCGAGATGCTCCTCGAGCGTGTTGCGGGTGTAGGGGCGGGTCGGGTTTGTGGACGAGGGCAGGATGTTGGGGTACTCGGCGATCCGGATGATGTCGGGCGCGTGGCCGCCGCCGGCGCCTTCGGTGTGGTAGGCGTGAAGGGTGCGGCCGTTAACAGCCTTCAAGGTCTGCTCAACGTATCCCGACTCGTTGAGCGTGTCCGTGTGGATCATGCATTGCACATCAAGCTCATCGCACACGGTGAGGCAGGTGTCGATGGCCGCCGGGTGGCACCCCCAGTCTTCGTGCAGCTTGAGGCCGCAGGCACCCGCCTTAACCATCTCGTGGAGGGCGACGGGGTCGCTGTCGTTACCCTTGGCTGTGATGCCGATATTGACGGGCAGCCTGTCAGCCCCGCGGAGGATCTCACGAATGAAATATGGCCCGGGGGTGCAGGTGGTAGCGCTGCTATTGGCACTGGATGCTGTTAGCTTCTTCCCCTGAATTTGGGGTTAGGGGCTGTGGTCCTTACCTTGGCCCCGTGCCACCGCCCACCATGGTGGTAATGCCAGACGCAATAGACTCGTCGGCCTGCTGGGGGCAGATGAAGTGGATGTGAGTATCAATACCGCCGGCCGTAACAATCTTACCCTCGCCGGCAATCACATCGGTGCAGCTGCCCACAATCATACCGGGCGTCACGCCGTCCATCACATCCGGGTTCCCGGCCTTGCCAATGTTCACGATATACCCATCCTTGACGCCGATGTCAGCCTTGAAGATACCGGTCCAGTCGACGATGAGCGCGTTAGTCACAACCAAATCCAGGCTCTCAGCGCTGGTGCGCCCCGTCGCGGCACCCATGCCGTCACGCAACGTCTTACCACCGCCAAACTTACACTCGTCTCCGTAGACGGTGAAGTCTTTCTCGACCCTGATCCACAGGTCCGTCTTCCCCAGCTTCACCAAATCCCCGGTTGTCGGGCCAAACATGGTCGCGTACGTATTCCTATCGATGGTGGCGCCCTCGATATTGTGAAACAAGTTACCGGTCTCGGACGTCAGAGACATATCCCCCGCCGGGTCGGGCACGTGGGCGAACCCGGCCTCGGCCAGCCTGTCTTGAATATCTTTAAGGTTCCCAAAGTCCACCCTCCCGGACGCCATTGCGTTCCCGCCCCTGATGACCTTCAGCCCGCCAATCTCCACCAGCGTCACCGTCTTGGTGTCCCCCGGCTCAAAGCGGATCGAGCTGCCCGACGCCTGATCCAGCCGGTACCCGTACGACCGCAGGCGGTCAAACTCGAGGCACGGGTTGACCTCGATGAAGTGGTAGTGACTTCCGACCTGGATGGGGCGGTCGCCCCTGCTGGTGACCTGGAGCTTGATGCGCTTCTTGCCCTCGTTAAGCTTGATGACCGAGTCCTTGACGACGAGGATGGCGCCGGGCTGCTTCTCGTAGGTGTACTCCTCGTCGGGGTACTTAGGGAACAGCTCTTCGGCGTTCTCGGGCACGGGGATGAAACTGCCGTAGAGGGCGCGGGCGAGGTCGCCGTCGTCGGTGGCGATGGGGTGCTGCACCGTCACTAGGAATGTGCCTGCGGGGAAAGTACCCTCGACCTGGATGTCGTGCAGCGTCGTGCAGACCTCGGGCAAGACATGGCGGCGGCCCAGCATGGTGCTGCCAAGCGACATGAGGTCAGCGACGCTGTGGTTGCCATCGCGGATCAGTTCGTGGAGGTTGGAAGCGATGAGGGCCTGGTTTATATCGTTAGCTCTTTTTTTTTTTTTCTTCATTCATTTTCCTATCGATTTCCTTTCTTTTTCCATCCCCCATCCTCTTTTTCCGTGCTAAGTGAGATCATGAGAGGGCGTCTTACCGTGGCTTCGACATGGTTCAGTCGTACCCCGCGGGCCAGTCGCCGCTGAGCAAGGAAGCCCAGTGACGAGATGGTGATCTTGTCGAGCTATGTGGAGTTTCCATGATGTTAGCTAAAATCACTTCAAATCTTGGGTTTGAGTTGCATCAAGCTTCTCCTGTCTCATTTCACAAGGGCAGCTGCCCTCAGAATCTGAGACAGAGAGAACTGAGCGGGCAAATGGACGAACGTTAAAGTGAAGCGCCAATGCTCACTAACCTCCTTCGGTACGAGATGCATTGCGGCAGACTCAATCACGGGCCAAGACAGCCCTATCGATAACTGAGGGGGGTTTGTGTGACTGGAGGGGTAAGATACCGAGGTGCTGGGTTGGGTTGTTATGGTGCAGTGAACATGTAAAGTAGACACGGAGCCATTCCTCGAGACGCCCTGGGGAACTAGAAGGACATAGTTCCCACTCAGTAGCGCCCCTGAAAATATTAAAATGTTTTTTTTCTCTCCGCGTTTCCGCTAGTCCCGATGGTCGAATACCCCGCATCCTTGCTGATAAGCTTTGGAGCTGCGTGCATGCTTGGTTATGACAACATGAATCCACCGGGAACCAGTGATAAGATTGGATCCACGGAGGACTGAAGATGGTCGGAGTGGTGTCAAGTTCTTAAACTTGGAAGGTGCATACCACTACACCTATTAGGAAAAATAGACGACACACGTGGTTTCCAAGCCAAATACAACGATAAAATCAAGGTTCCTCAACGCCTGGCCGGAGATTCCTAGGTCAGCCTTAACTACCTAAACAAATGGAAATTGTACAGATGATGGATGATGCCGTTGTAAATAACCAAACCAAAATCAACACCGCCAGAGATATATGTGTCCGTAGGTATCTAGCCCAACGCCTTCCCATGTCCATATCCAGTAACCAGATCCTAAGCATCAATCAACTTCTCCTCTCCCTTCCCCCTCGCCAAAACCTCCTTGATCCGTTCATCCTCAATAGACCGTATCCTACTCCTCGCCGCCTCCAACCTCTCCACCCCCTTATTAATCGTCTCAATATGCACGCTAAGCGGCACCTCCGCCTGGGCCCGCAGCAGTCCAGCCTCGGAGACCCGCCCCTTCAGGTCGCCCAGACTGGCCTGGATCTTCTCCAGCTCGACGATGAGCTCGTTGACGAGCTGGACGGCGTCGGAGCGCTGGCCGTCGACCTGCTTGAGCAGGGCGAGCTGGCTGTTGTAGTTGGAGAGGCGCCGGTTGTTGGCGCCGACCAGCGTCCACAGCGTCCAGAGGATGTCGTCCTTGCGGCCCTGCACTGTCGCCTGCGTGCGCGTGACGAAGTTGTAGATGGCGTCCAGGTGCGCCTCCGCCTTGGACAGCGAGTGCAGCACCTCGCGCGCCTCGAGGATCAGCTGCCCCACCTTGTCCGACACCAGCTCCGTGTGCTCGATGTATCGGTCGACGAGGTACCGTTCCGAAAGGAGGGTGGGCTGGAAGGGTGAGAGGAGCCAGTCCGTCCAGGTGCCGACGAGCCCGGCAAAGCCGCCTTGGTCGTTGCGGTTGCCCTTGTCGAACGGCTCGAGGTTGCGCGCGGTCCACCGAGTGATGCTGATGACTCCAGTCGACGGTCGAGCTGACGCGCGTGTTGAACCTCTGCAAGACGCTCGTCACCGTCTGTGCCGTGTCGATGAAGCCGTCGAATTCCAGAATGAGCTCTTCCTTGCTCGTGAGCGAACTGTAGCGGACCACGGTGCGCAGGTCGCGGATGGAGATGTGTAGAGCGACTTGCTCGCCATGTTCTGCAAGACAATAACACCGCCAAATGTGATATATAACGACACCAGGATCGCGAGCGGCTTCTGCGCATAACGCAACGCGAGCCCAACCACCTCGAGCGCCCAGCGCACAGCATTAAACAACGCACCAGGCAGCGATACGGATGCCCTACCACCCGTACCGTCTAACCCCGCCCGCTCACCCACGGGTATCTTCTCATCATCCCTCACATGCCGCCTCCTGGCCGGACTCTCCGGAACCACTCCTGGACGGCGCCTGAGCTTTGGCGGCGTCGGCGGCGGGACCGACGCCCTGATAGTAGTGGATGACCGCGTGCTATCCCTCCGGGGGCTCACAACATCGACCTTGGGCATGTAGAACTGGGGCTCCAGCTCGGGCTCGGGCGAGCGCCGCCTTAGGTTCTCCCTGGAGGTGTCGCGCACGGCCTTGGGGACGGAGGGGCGGAAGGGCGACCGCAGGAGGACCTGCTCGTCGTCCTCGGCCTTACTGAGGAAGTTCTCGATGCTGTCCTCCTGCGAGCCCCCGATGCTCCACGGCTGCGACGACCCGCCGATGCTGAAGGACTGCTGCGACCCGACCGGCTGCGAGCCGCTCGAGCCGATGAAGTCGATGTCGTCGTCGTGCAGGATCGACGTGTCGAAGCTGTCGTTCTCCCCGCCCTCCACCATGCGCCATGAGCTCTCGGGCGGGAACTCCCGCTTCACGGAGGAGCGTGTTGTCCTCGCCATGGTGTATGTGGGATGTGGGGTGGTTTGTGCCGGACCGGAACTGCTGGAACAAGGTCCGGTTAGGGTTGGGAATTCCTAAGATAGAAAACTCGGTGGCTGGGCCGATGTTATACCTGAGATATTCGGCGATCGACAGGGAGGAAGTGTGTAGAAGTCGCGAGGTCACGCGTCGCGTCGTTGAGTGGCGAACCTGGAATCTAGGTATTATCGAAGGCAGCAGCGCCGTCTTATAGGCCCAGCGTGGTGTAAAAGTGGGGTTTTCTTGCTCCCTCGTTTCGTCTTTCAAGTCCCTTGCAAACTATCGAATGAGTCACTGTAGGCAGCAAAGGGATATTCACAATTTTGACAGGGGGTATTGTTTGTTCGAGCGTCAAAGATAGACATCTTTTTATGCAGTGCAGTCCGTTGATGTTGGGTTGCGGTTGAGTGCCGAGAGGGTGGGCAATGTGGATGATCTGCGGCTGCGATTTATTTGTTTCACTGTGGAGGGACACCCAATCCCGGTGCAGAAGACCGTGTGAGAATGATCCCGATCAGCTGGACAGCTTGGCTGGCTGCCACCGGGCTTGGGTGGGGGCACAGGACCCCCTTGCACTAGCAGGGGTAACCCGACAGTCTCGCCTCGGGGAAATGGGGCACAGTTTGAGCTTGTCTCGCTTGTTGCATTGCATTGGATCAACCGAATTGGGGTGGAAAAGTTTCCTGGTCCGCAGGTGCTTTAGCGGCGCCAGACAACGACACCCTCAGACCGTTGCGGCAAGTCGGTAGGATGCCGTTCCTGCGGGCATCAGGGCGGGCTTCACTGCTCCTGACCAGACAATTAAGGATATCGAGGATATCGAAGACAGGACAGCCGTCCCGACTCCAGTACCGCCTCTGTTCGTCTTGCGATAGCGCTAATGCCTCGGCCGCAAAACGCCTCCCACCCGATCATCGGCAGATCGGGCTGCGGCAGGAGCTGTTCATGACCTCCGTCTACAGTCCCGGCTCACCCATCCTCCTTCCCAATGGAGCGCGCATCTTCAACCGCCTCATCGACTTCCTCCGCCAACAATACGTCCGCTATGGCTTCCAAGAAGTCATTACGCCGACCATCTACAAGAAAGCCCTTTGGGCCAAGTCGGGCCACCTCGAGAACTACTCTGACGACATGTACACCGTGACGAGCACCTCACCATCCCGTGCTGAAGTCACCGATCGCGGCGAGGAAGCCGAATACGGCCTCAAGCCCATGAACTGCCCAGGCCACTGCCTGATCTTCGCATCACAGACCCGAAGCTACCGCGACCTTCCGATCCGCTACGCCGACTTTAGCCCGCTACACCGGAACGAAATCTCGGGGGCATTGAGCGGCTTGACACGGGTGCGCAGGTTTCACCAGGACGACGGGCACATCTTTTGCAGACCGTCACAGATTCGGGACGAAATTGCGAAAACGCTTGATTTCGTCCGCCTCACGTACGGCGTCCTCGGACTTGGGCCCTACCGGTTGGTCCTTTCAACCCGACCGGAGCAGTATATCGGATCTGAGGAGGATTGGACACAGGCGGAAAGTGCGTTGAGGGAGGCTCTCGTCGGAAGTAGGCTCCAATACACTATCAATCCGGGCGACGGTGCGTTCTACGGGCCTAAAATCGACATCATACTCAAGGATTCGGACGGAAAGGAGCATCAAACGGCCACTATCCAACTTGACTTCCAACTCCCCAAGCGATTCAACCTGGAATACACGGCACCGGCTCCGGAATTTGAAAAACGGGGCGCGATCACAACGGATGCGGAACTGTTGGCCGAATACGGGCCCGTCCAGCCCGTTCTCATCCACCGGGCCGTCCTTGGCTCGGCAGAGCGGCTCATGGCGCTGCTGATTGAGCACTATAAGGGCAAGTGGCCATTTTGGCTCAACCCGCGTCAAGCCATCGTCATCACAGTCAATAACTCGGAGCCTGTGGCGAACTGGGCGCGGCAAACACGAGACATTCTACTCGGGGTTTCGGCCTCGACCTCGACGATAGAGGCGGCGTCACCGACCGGGCTTGCCATCGACATTGATGACAGCAACCGCGGCGTGGAGCTGAAGGTGCGCGAGGCCAAGACCAAGGGGTACGGGCTGATAATTGGCGTGGGCCCACGGGATGTAGAAACCAAGACAGTGGGCGTCAACGCGACCAGCCTTGCCAAACCCGATGCCACCTTCCACGAGATCAAGAAGCTGAAGCGGATAGACATGTCCCCAGCGAAGCTGAGGGACTACATGCTCTCGTTAGTAAATAAGTACGAGTAACCCGAAAATGTTGTATGATGTATGCAAATATGTAAATATGTACTATAACAAAGGCTCCTCGAGTCCGGGCTAAACTGCTGTATCAAATGACTGCTCATGTCCGTGCCTCACAGATCTCGAACATGACGCAGTGCGTTATCAAATTTGGGAAGGTGGGGTCTCCAACGGCCTGTTCCTTGCCAAGCTCCCAGCTCCCCCCCCCCCACCTCCATCGACAGGAGGTACAAGTAGGTAAGGTACACTACTCGGTACTCCATACCACCCTACCTTTTCTCGATTTCGCCGTCACTGCCTAATGAAATAGTTTCGAAGACTAGCCACCTTTTATACTCGTTCGCCTTCCAGATCAATCAAATACAACGCCATGGACCTGTCCAACCCATCCGACCCCCCGCCGGATTATATCACGGCTGCCCGCGCCCATGGCATCCCTCTCCGCCAAAGTGCTCCGATCAAGAAGGGACCCTTTCCTCTTGAGCTACCCATTCTCACACACCTTCGTTCCAAGCGCGTGATTCTCGCCAGCGCCTCACCCCGGCGCAAAGCCCTTCTCGCCCAAGTCAGTATCCACCATTCACCGCCCTGCCCCTTCCCTCTCCCATCATCTCAACGCACCCTCCTAACCACCCCCAACCCACAGATCGGCCTCACCAACCTCGAAATTATCCCCTCCACCGAGCCCGAAGACCTCGACAAAAAGACGCACACCCCCGAAGAATACGTCGCCGCCACCGCGCGACGCAAGTGCCTGGCCGTGTACCAAACCGCCCTCACCCGCCAACAAGAAGCCACCGAACACAAGCAAAAGCAAGACGTGCCCAATCCGGTCCCCGACCCCCGCGTGCTGGAGGACCCCGCGGTGGTGATCGCGGCCGACACGGTGATCGCGACGCGCGGCGGGCAGATCCTCGAGAAGCCGCGCTCCGAGGCCGACCACGTGCGCATGCTCACCCACCTGCGCGACACCATCCGCCACCGCGTCCTGACCGCCGTGTGTGTCTTGGCGCCGAAGGCGGATGCCACGCATCCGGGTTATGAGATCGCCTCGCATGTGGAGGGGACGAATGTGTTTTTTGCCGGGGCCGATGATGGCCTGCCGGATGATGTCATTGAGAGCTATGTGCGCACGAGGGAGGGGGCGGATAAGGCCGGGGGGTATGCCCTGCAGGGGGTGGGCGGGATGGTGTTGGTGGATAAGGTGGAGGGGAGCGTGGATAATGTGATTGGGTTGCCGGTGAGGAAGTGCTTGCAGTTGTGCGAGCGGGTGGTGTTTAGGCAGGGTGAGGAGGTGGAAGGGGAGGATGGGGAAGGGGATGAGGAGTAGGTAGGCTTTTGGGTCATGGAAAGGGGAAATAAAAGGCAGGATCTAAACGGCATGTGATTTAAGGGCACCTAGGAAGTATCTGTCGGGTGCACCTTCTGGTGGTCCCGGCTCAGGGGCTGAGTTGTAAATGGGTGTAGCGGAATAATAACAATCAAAGTTCCAAAAGCGCCACATTTACCGTCTATCCGTGTGTCCCATATCCCACTCAGCACCAGTTTTCCTGTTATTTATTCGACCTCCTCCGCCTTCGGCTTCGGCAACCTGAACGGGTGCGCCTCCGTATTAAACACGTAGTCGTCCAAACTAATGAGCTCCGGCTCCGAGAAGATGAGGTAGAAGTACTTGAGCGTCTCAGCAATCCAGAAGCTCTAAAGCCCAAGTCAGTAAGTCAAGCACACCCTAAATCAAATCCCACACCCCGTGGCACAGGTAGCATGGTGGGCAAGTGGCAAAGGTAAAACAAACTCACCTCCATCGAATCCAACACCCCCCCCTCCTCCGCCCCTCCCTCTTCCCCTTCCCCTGCCCCCGCCCCCGCCCCCGCCTTCACACGCACATCGCTAATCGCCGAGTGCGCAAGCCGCGTCTGTGTAGCCGTGCGGATCGACTCAAACATCTGCCACGCCACGTCCAGCAGGTCGGGCCGGCCGGTTGCCCGGTACAGCACAAACACGCTCTCGATCGCCTCCGGCCGCAGCAGGTACTTCGCGTCGCCCAGCCCGGCGAACCCGGGTGGGAGCTGCTGGCTTTGCGCGCGCGCGCCGGTGGTGGTGTGCCAGCGGGCTTCGTCCCAGGGGCAGGGGGCCAGGTTGTCTTGGGGGTTGTCTCGGGGTTTGTCTTTGGGGATGGGGTTGGGTTTGTCGTCAGTGTTTTTGCTGTCTTGGGTGGGCTGGCACGGGATCAGCTCGGCGGTTTCGGGCATGACACCCGTTGGGAAGGCCGAGTAGGCCCAGGCGCAGCCGCGCGCGAGGCGGTCGCCGATGGCGACGTGGGATTCGTCTCCGAAGAGCCGGCCGCCGAGGGCAAACATGCCGCCGGCGAAGCAGCCTAGGTGCTGGATCTCGGGCGACAGCTCGACGATCCGCCCGTTGGAGAGCACCGTGCCCGGGAAGAGGACGTCCGGGGCGCCGTCGGGGACCATGGGGCGGAAGAGGATGTGCTTGGCTGCGGTGGCCATGGCTTTGGTGTGCATTTTCTCGTACGCAGGGTCGAGGCCGCCAAGGAGGGCGTGCATTTTGGAGAGGTATTCGTAGGCAGAGTCGGCGGAGTTGCCGAGGGAGAAGGAGGTGCCCGAGGTGAAGAAGTTGTTTTGGAGGTCGACGAAGATGGGCCACATGCCGGGGAGGCTGGTCGTGTCCTGCGTCCTCTCGAGCTCCTTCTTGATGCCGTCGATGGCGTGGTAGTATTTGGAGTCGCCTGTAAGTTGGGAGAGCCGAGTGAACTCCAACGATAGGGATCCAACCGCCGCGGTGGCTTCGTGTTTGCTAGCTACCAGCTTGCCCTCCTTTGCTGTTTGGAAGTGGAAACTGTTGGCGGGCATATGGTTGGGCGTGTCGAACGCCGCGTGGAGCATATCCCCCAGCTCGATGGCCTTGTTAAGAAGGATTTTCTCCTGACTTAGGTCGTAAGCCGAGAGCAGACCGCCCAGGTACCTGATGTTGGTCTCGAAGAGACTGCAATGCCAGGATGTTGCGTTGTTCCAGTCGATTGTGGCGATGTGCCGGACGGCGTCTCCAAAGTCCTTCTTCATTCCCATGATCCAGAGCGTATCCAACGAGTCCACCAACGTTGCCCCCCACCCGGCAAAGGTGTCCTGCCCGACTAGGCTCTGAGGAGCAACCTCATCACGACCCCAGGCGTAATCGCGGTAAGTCCTCCACGACCTCTTGGCAACGTTCTTGACGGCTTCTCGGCGCGCCCTCTGGGTCTCGTTATGAGACTTGCTCAGTTCATCTTTTGAAAACTGGTGTTGAATCCGAGGCAGTTGACGAGGCTCTCCCTCTGGCAGCCGGACCATTGTAGCCTCGTCGACCGGGTGCGTTGGGGGTCGATTCCGCCAGTCAAAACTGCTCGGTATGTACTTCCATGCTCGCCATTCCTCGCCTTGGTAAATGTACACGAGATCGGTTTGGCTCAGTAAAAGGTAGGTGATGAGGAAAACGGCCGCCACTATGGCTAGACGTGTGAACCTCCGGACAGTCATGTTGGCCACGGTTCCCAGGTGTTCGATAAAATATGGCCCATTCGAGGATGGGGAAGGATATGTAATTGTCGAGTTCTAGCTGTCGAGAACTCGACGGCATAGAAGGTGGTGTAAAATAGGCTTGAAAAAGGAGGAAGGAAGGAACTCCAAGGCGGGAACAGACTCGAACTTGAATGGCTCATTACTTTGTGGAAAACGTTCATAGATGCATACATAGTTAACGAGCTCCGGCGTGTGGTACAGCTGTGCAAGGAGTCGGGGGCAACAAACCGGTTTGGCAACCAACAACATGCTTCAGGGGATGTTTTGGCAGTGCCAAAAGGGGTGGTTCCCCTGATGTTCCCAGCAGCTTCCCGCGTTGGCACCGTCGATCACTGGGTTATTCTCCGGAGGGCTGTGCAGTAAAATACGGGACCCCAATCTCGCCTGTTTGGAACGTTCAGGAGAAACAAAGGGGATGACGCCAGTAAATTCGGTTGCTAGCGTCATTTTGAGCTAACGTTCCCGAAAAGTGCAGGTAAATATTGGAATGCAGGGTAGGTTGTTCGGAGGTTCGTGATCTTCGCCATCGGAATGCTGAAGAGCATTATTGTCTCCCTCCTCTGCGGAGCCCCTACAAGATACCTTCCGCCCAGAGTAGGTATTGGAAATTGTCATAGGGTTTTCCTAGGGATTACCTGCCGTCTCAGAATTGAGTCCAGTTGCTGATCAAAGGGTGTGCTTGAAGCGATCCGCATCAACAAGGTCAAGTTCCGTTGCAATGCTTCTTCGATGTTCGTGTTCAGGGTTTCCAAGGCCCAGAACTTGGTAGGTGGGGAATATTGATCGCCAAGGCCTGAGCCTCAAGAGGGATCCTTGTCGGGACAGCGAGGCGTTGGAGCTCCAAGCCGCCCGGCACTCCAACGGCGATCCTTATCGCTTATCGCAACCGCAGAAGGCTCAAAAATTTGGAACCAGCAACACCACGAAGCGGCAAAGGTAGCCGAATCTGTACATTGCAAACCGACTCATTGTCTCACGATGTCGTCCCTACGTAACAGGTAGATACCAGCCAAATCCAAACTACCGCAACGACATGGCTAACCCGCAACAGCGTCCAGCGGCGATCCCACCGCGAGCGGGCGCAGCCCCTCGAGCGCGAGCGACTCGGCCTGCTCGAGAAGAAGAAGGACTACCAGAAGCGGGCGAAGGACTATAACAAGAAGAAGGCGGTCCTCAAATCGCTGCGGCAAAAGGCGGCCGACCGCAACGAGGATGAGTTCTACTTCGGCATGATGTCGCGCAAGGGCCCCGGCGCCTCCATCACCCGGGGCAAGGCCTTCACCGGCAACGTCGACGGCGACCGCGGCAACAAGGCCATGGACGTCGATACCGTCCGCCTGCTCAAGACCCAGGATCTGGGCTACGTCCGGACGATGCGGAACGTGGCGGCCCGGGAAGTGCGCGAGCTGGAGGAGCGCTTCATTCAAGCGGGAGGGGCAGAATTGGACGAGGACGAGGACGACAGTGACGACGATATGGACCCGTCGACATCGGCGCCCCGGAAACCGAAAAAGATTGTCTTTTTTGACGGGGCGGAGGAGAGGGAGCAGGCGTTGGAACGAGCAGAGGACGAAGACGAAGCGATGCGGGATCTAGATGACGAGGACGACGAGAAGGCGGCAGCGGCGGACAAGAAAGCACAGAACCTGGAAAAGCTGGGGCGGAGGTTAAAGGCCGCCAAGCAAAAGTTAAAGACACTGAAAGACGCCGAGTACGAGCTGGAGGTGCAGAAGGCCAAGATGGCGAAGACGGCGACCTCGGGCGGGATCACAAAGAGCGGGCGGAAGATCAAAGTACGAGAGAGGAAGAGGTAGCGGACAGGAGACCGTCACTTTTTCTGCCTTTGTTTTTCTTACAGATGTCATGCCAAATCTCCTCCGGGGCGAGAGTCTGGCCTCGCCCTTCGGGGTATTATGCAATACCCAACGCCAGAATTATCATGACCATGAAGAGGTATCCAACAAGAAAATAAAATATCCCAACCCA
>NT_165976.1:2696474-2703142 GCF_000143365.1 Chaetomium globosum CBS 148.51
TCCTGTCGTCCACATCGTTCCCTGCCGATCCCCGACGCCCACCGCAGCTATGTAAGTAACTAACCCAACTATAGCTTCCCCAACCCGCAACACCTAGTCAACACCGACAAGATAGCCACCAGCGTCTTGAACGCCACCGTGGCACACCACACCAAGCACTTGAAGGTGACTGTGATGAGCCCGACCAACGCCCGCAACACACCGGGTACCTTATCCTTCTCGCCCCCCTTACCCAGATCACTACTCTGGCTCTCCAAGTCTATCTCAAACTGCTCCATCGGCCCCTTCTTACCACCCTTCTTCTTCTTCTGCTTCTCCCGCAACTTCTTGCGCTCCTTCTCCTCGCGCTTACTCGCGCGGCTCGCCGCCCCCAACCTCTCACTCCAGCTACTACTCCTGCCCCCCTCGCCGGCCCCAACCCCTCCCACCCCGCTGGCCGCATACACACTCCCATTCGGCCCCCCAAACACCACCGGCGGCGGCTCAAACACCTCCCCGCCACCCCCGCCATTCAGCCCCCCATCCAGATGCGCCACGATCACCAACGCGGCCACCACCACATCCACCAGATACACGGCCTCGATCTTGCCCGCGATGCCCGTATCCACCTGCACCCAGCCGGCGCCGGTGCCATCGCGCACCAGCCGCGCCAGCGGCACCGGCGACTCGAGGTGCTCGAGGGTGTACTCGACGCGGGCGTAGGCCGGGTGGCGGGCGACGGCGACGCGGAAGGGCATGGCCAGCGCCGGGTGCGCCAGGAAGTGGCTGCCGCTGTCGGCGTCCCACACCAGGCGCGCGGATTCCTGCTGTGCGAGCGCGACCGTGGTCAGGTCGTTGGCGCGGTCGGCCACGAGGCGCGCTGCCGCGGCGGGCCAGAGGTGTGCTACCAGGCCGTCGTCGGGGTTGGGGTCGGAGTTGGGATCGGAGGATGGGGTGGTGGTGGGGAGGGGTTCGCCGGCCGAGTTGGTTGGGGAGAGGTGGGTGGAGAGGACTTCTTGCCAGTTTTTTTGGTGCTTGGAGGCTGTGGTGGCGGGGGTGTAAGCGGTGGTTGTGGGGAGGGGGTGGCTGGATTGGCGGCTGGAGGAGGATGCGCGCGGGGAGGGGGAGGAGGTGCCGCTGTTAGGGCTGATGGCCATGGTAGTGGCGGTGGAGGAGGAGGAGGCGGGCTTGAAGGGTTTGTTGGGGTCGTAGCGGGAGAGCGTGACAAGGGCCGAGGAGGAGGTCGGGTCGACGCGGAGGCAGTAGAAGGGTTGGTTGGTGGAGGAGGAGAGGGTGTATGATGGGGGTAGATCCGGGGAGGCGGCCATCTTGAGGCAGTAGCTGCGGCCGTCAAACGAGGTGGCCTTCCACCCGTTCGTCACCTTCCACAGCCCGCGGAGTTCTTCGGTGCTGTTGACGGGCGGCATCACGGCAGGCTCGTGGTGTCGCTGCCCCATGGTGGGATGCCAGCTGGCGGTAGAGGGGGCTGCGCGCGGAGGGCTAGCTTGATAGGTGGCTGCTGGCACGCTGGACGACGCTTCGGCGGCTGGGGCAATGCTTGGAGGAGAGTAGAGGGGCCTGCTGATGGCGTGTTGGGGGATGTGCGTCGGGCTTGCTTGGGTCGGGTAATAGTTCTGCTGGTCCAGGGATATGTCGGGGTTGTATCGAGGGAACATGGACCGGATGGCGGCTGGTTCACCGGGTTGCCCTGGCTGTGACGACGAGGACGGGCCGGCCGTCGTGTAGGCTATTGGAGGTTTGGCGATGGAGCTCCGCGATCTCTGGCTGGAACTGCGGACGAGCGTCTGGGCCTCGGAGAAGGCTGTCTCGCATCGCTGAGGCGCATCCGTCACGGGTTGGGAATATGTGGTCTCAACGACGGGATCTTCCACAACGAACGGCGCTGCCGACGGGCCTGCCGCGGTCTCTCCATATACCGGCTGTCTTGTGGCATCGAGTGCGTGCTGCCACGGGTTGTTCGACGGGATCCTCTGCCTGCCCCTAGCGGATGAGTTCCTCCGCCCGGTACGGGGAGGTGTCATCTCGATCGAGCCAGACCGCCCTTCCTGGGGCGAAGCTGCTCGAGGCCTGCTCTGTGATCTCGAGGGCGGTCGCGGAGCGTTGTTCGGGTTCGGGAAGAGGGAGAACCCTCCGGCTGGGGGTGGGTGTTGGTGTGGCGACGACATGTTGTCGACCAGAGCTCTGCTCTCTTTAAAGCCCAATGGTGTGGCTCTGCTGTTGTCTTCCCTCGCTTCTGCTTGTCCAACTGCGCGCCAACGGCAAAGACAGGTCGATCACAAAAGGCCAACGGTGTCTGCGTCTGCTATCGAAACATCATGGCCCAATCAATAATACAGAACGAGGAGCGTTGAGGCGGAATTGACAATGTTCCACCTCGTCGACGCCAACGACAATTTGGTGATGATACGAAAGGATAGAGCCAAAGCCACGGAACCGGGCAAGAAAGGGAGCCAATCCGTTTTATTCAACCCGCCATCTTCCAGTTCCAATCCGTCCCAGAGTCTGAGCGAGCAAGGAGCACAAGCACCCGCACCCGCAATCGCACTTGGACCCCGGTCCCCCTGTCCATGTCCCGCGTGTATTCCATCTGCGGGTGTGGTAGCGGGAGCATGGGATAGGTACGAAGTACATGGGAAGGGTGCGGTGTGTGTGTGTGTGTGTGGGTGACCCTTTAGTGTGTGCGTGTGCGCTTCTCAGTAAATTCAGGGCAGTTCCTGCACTTCTGGGCGGGCAGGCAGCGGGGAGGAAGGAACCAAGCTGACCTATCGTGGCCCGTCCTTTTTTCTCATGCAGTGCGCTATGGAAGGTCGCCTTTCCGACTGCAGTGAGATTCGGCAGTCTTAAGCGCCGGGCATGCCCAACGCGGCCGGGAGCAGCGACCTCGTCCCGCTGTGACTGGGTGAGGGCCGGGGTTGGATGGGTTGGATGGGGGTTGGATGGTCGACAGTCGCGGGAGGGGGACGAATTAGGCGCTCAAAAATAGATTCCCTGGTGCCCTCCCCTGTCCAAATCCTCCAATCAACACCCGAATCACCTTGCAGATTGACGCCGCCAACTCTTCGTCGCTTCCTGCCTCTTGTTCCCTTTTGAGTTTCGCAAAGAAAGCAACGATTGCAGCAATTGCGATTGCAGCAAATCTAGGCAAGGCTGGGCCAGCGGCGCCACCGGAGTTCTTTCACGGTTGTTACTGTTACAGGCGGTCAGGTCAATCCGATAGGGCGGCTCGATCAGATCCCGCCCTCACAGAAGCTATGCGAGAGGCTGGCTGGCTGATCAAATCACGCTTTTCGCATTTTGCCCTCTTTTTCTTTCCCGTAGGCGCATCTAGCGTCGTGAGCGTATCGCGAACCCCCAAATCAGGTAGTTTCATGAAGCACTTGACCTTCTGCAGCTATGGCTGCTTGGGACAAGATCTACAAGGTGATATCTTCATCCCCTTTCCTATTTGTTCGACCGGTCTAGGGTAAAAGACTTGACCCCGCGTTGATGATACCCGGGGTCGCCAGTGAGAGTCGAATCGATGAGGTCCTCGGTGGAGGGTCGTATGGGGTTGCATTCCCCCGAGGTGATTCATTTCTCGACAAAAATCATCTTGACCACCTCTGAGTCGATGAACAAACCGCTGCAACGTCGGGCCGTCCCATCGAGTTGTAAAAGGGTGCGACGCTCGTTACGCTTTCTGGCTCAAGCGAATGGGAGCCATGTTCTCGCTTCGGGAGTTGGCAAACCCGGCTGCTGTAGCATGCCCAATATCAAGAATACCTCCTCCCATGCGGGAGATCTGGAGTGCAGGCACCTGTCGTGTTACAACACCATGTCCTACCCTACGGCATGGTTACTGACACTCATACCCGAACCTCCATACCGCTATTTCTCAGCCTCTGCCATTCATCAACGAACGCCCTCTCGAAAGGGGCGCCGCAAGGGCTGGTACTGGTACCTTGCAGCAACCGCAGCAACCGGCCAAGGAGAAGAGCCAAGGGAAGTGGACGGCATGGCCAATTCCAAGAACGAATACCCTTTCTACCCGTCCACCCAATGGTCTCGAGATGGCGTCGCCGTTGGCCGAGTCGGGAGGCGCTTACTCACCCGCTAGTTGTTGCTTAACTTTTGACTCGTCAAGGGCCAATGAGAGCCAAAAATACTATGACGGCGTCGCTTTGTGGGCTTCACTTTTCGTTTGTGGCTGCCACGAAGGGCGGGAGCAACTGTTCTATTTCCGATCCGCCCTCTCTAAGCATATCGTGTATTAGATGAGAATCCTACATCACGAGCAAACAAATACTCTCGGGTGGCGTTCATTTGAATCTGTAAAGGCTCTAGCTTAAAGTTTCTGCTATTCTTGGTGAGTGTCTCGGGAAGACCGCCATGCCACGAGAGAAATAGAGCAGTGCTATTCCTGCTGCCGCACCGTGGCCGAAGCACATCATCGGTCATAGATGTAAGTCACAGGGAACGCAGACGAGCATCCCGTTTTGGTTGTGGGTAAAAAGTGACGCCAAAAACTGTCCTGCTTGGAGTGAGTCGTAACGTTGCCGTTATATCCTAGCAAAAACAAAATCAGGGGAGTATGCATGCTTTTGGAACCCGAAGTCGACGGAGCTGAGCCGGACACGACGCATCGGATCCGGTCGCACTTCCGGCGGAAACCGGATGCACCGATGCAAGCCGGGGATGGGTAGAGACCCACCCGGTGGTGCGGAGCCGAATCCGAGCTCCTCGGGCCGGAGTCGGACCACGAGACGATGCCGCTCCTTTCCATCTCAGTTAGGTGGTATTGCAGACACTAGCTTCAGCCTACTTATGAATGTTTGGCACTAACCGAGAAGCCAAAATACGAGGCATACGGGGAGGCTCTCACGACGCAGCCTCGCCTCCAACCACTATATCTCAGTCTATATAATCTCTCACATCCCCAGCGGGCGGGACTCGAGTGTTTTCGTCTTGTCCTCATGCTACTTACATCTTCGTGAAACATTAACAACAACTGGATAATACGAACGCTTACATCATGCCACAACACGTAGTCGTCGTTGGGTGAGTTGACTTTCCTGAGACCAACCCCTGAGTCTCTCACCACCTACCTGCCTTAAGTAAGTACCACAACAAAACTAACACCACCCCCCAGAGCTGGCGTCATCGGCCTCAGCAGCGCCCTCCTCCTCCGACAAGCCGGCCATGCCGTAACCATCGTCGCCCGGGATTTCCCCGAGTCCTTCGAGACGATCGACCCCCTGACCAAAATCAACTACACCTCCCCCTGGGGCGGAGCTCGTACGCCTTCCCCTCCCCCAAAGTCTCCCCCCTCCAAACCTCCCCCACCACCACTAACCCCCCCTTTCCCCCTTCCCAAAAAAAAAGACAACCGCTGGGTCCCCCCCCACCACACCCTCCCCGCGCACCTCATCCGCGAGCACGCCCTCTCGCGCACCACCTACACGCACATGCAGCGGCTCTTCCAGGCCCACCCGCACACGGCCGGCATCACCTTCTGCAAGGGCATCGAGTACATGGAGCAGCCGGGCCCCGCGCAGACCGAGACCCTGTCGACTCCCGCCAACCCCAACGCGCTGGATCTGCCGGGGTTTCGGCTGTTGGAGCGGGGGGAGTTCCCTGCCGGTGGTTCTGGGGGTGGTGGTGGTGGTGGTGGTGGTGGTGGGGTGGCGTGGGGTTGTGAGTATGATACGTGGTGTGTGAACCCGATGGTGTACTGCGCGTTTTTGCTGCGGCGGTTTGTAAATCGCGGGGGGCGGATTGTGAGGCGCGAGCTGAGGAGGCCCGAGGAGGTGTTTGCGCTGTCGGCGGCGGAGTTGGGGTTGGCGGTTGGTGGTGATGGGGATAAAAAGGTGCCGGTGGTGGCGGCGGTGGTGAATGCGTCTGGTACGGGGCTTGTCCCTGATCCGGATATGACCATCACCCGCGGTCAGACGTGCCTGGTGGCGGAGGACTGCGACGCGACGGTGACGAGGCAGAATGTGGATGGGACGTGGACGTTTTGCGTTCCGAGGGGATTCGAGGGCGGGACTATTATTGGTGGGACGAAGGAGCTGAATAACTGGGATACGAAACCCTCGGCCGAGGTGAGGGCCGAGTTGTTGAGGAAGTTTGTGGAGACATATCCCAAGATCCTGGGGGGCAAGAAGGAGCTGACGGTGGTGAGGGATATTGTTGGGAGGCGGCCGACGAGGAACGGCGGGCCAAGGATTGAGGGGGAGGTTGTGCCTGGTGCTGGGTTTGTAATGCATGCGTATGGACTGGGAGGAAGAGGTTACGAACTGTCGTGGGGGGTTGCCGAAGCAGTGGTCGAAGGGGTTGAGACGCAGATACAGGGGGCGGAAGCAAAGTTGTAGAGATATTGTTTGGAGATTTTCGTCTTTCATAACCGGCGACCCTTTGGAGGACCTGAATATCAAACCCGGCTCTTTCAACTTGCTTCGTTTCATACATATATGTACAGAGTTGCGTGTGACCGCTATAGGGGTAAGTCCGCCCCCCTTTCGATTCCTAACCCCTTCCCAGTTAATCATAGGGGCCCAATGGTGCCAAAACCCTGCCGTACCGGACCGTCCACCGCGGGTATGTTTTTCACAGCCTCTTCTCCCTCCACTAGGCCATCCCATCCACTCAACTCCCCCCCTCCAAATCAATAAATATCACCTCCCCCCCTC
>NT_165976.1:2703389-2718928 GCF_000143365.1 Chaetomium globosum CBS 148.51
TGCGAGAACCATTCCTCGCGCGCCGCGTCGTGCACGTATGCGTGGCGTGCGCTTTCATGCAGCTGTTCATGACGCGGTGCGTGTCACGGCAGGCGAAGCCCGCGGTGAGAGGTGTGGTTCATGGCGCATTCAGCGAAGGCTGGGATAGGTTAGTGGTGGCTTGTGTGAGAGGAGGTGGGTTGGGAATTGGGAGAGAGAGAGGTTGTGGGAGGGAAGGGCCAGGAAGCGGGTGCAGGTGCGGGTGCATACCCTTGATCTCTGGGGCGCACATCTTTCGTACGCGGTCGTAGAATATATCCCGGACTTGTGCCCTCCTGCGACGCCGACAGCGGTAACGGGTTGCGTGACGGCATGGGCAGGCGAGGAGCCTGGTCGCCGCCTTGTGCGGCCATGGCGGCCATTCACTGCCCGGAACTCCGGGTTCGGGTTGTGGCTTCGATGTTCGGACGGTGTTTCTCGTGAGGTAAGTCGCCGGCTTTCTCAATCGTCGGTCGGTGGTGCGGGAGTGTCGGTAAGGAAGACTGGGGGTGTGTTGTTCGAGGTGCAGCGGTTCAATGTCGATGGTCGATATTGGACTGGACTGGACTGGCAGTTGCACCACCCACTGGAGCTCCAAAACACCCACCATTGATTGGCACAGTGCGGATGTCAATTCTAGCCAGCCAACCATGCCAAATTGGAGCCTTGATTTACAACTCGCACTGTCCCCTTGATATTTGTCTCTTACGCTCACACCACTCTATTACTTCGTACGGCAAATGGTCTTGACTTACGCCCACAACGCTCGCTATTTATTGAGCAGTAGTTGCCTAGGTACAACTATATGTAGCAACTCTATGCAAAGGTTCTACACTGTGGCATATTTACCTCTGTACCGGCACATCACACAGCCTTATCCATTATCTCCTGCCCCTTTACTTTTGGCTCTCCTCCTCCGCGAGCCCGTCCAGCTCCGAGTACTGCGAGCGGTCCAAGTCCAAGCTCTCTTTCTCCTTTTTACCCTTCTTGCCAAAGTTACTCAGCCAGCGCGAGGGCGCCTTACTCTCCTTGCCCTTGGTGGCGCTCACCGCCGGCGCCAAACTAGGACTGCTCGTGATGCTGTCGTAGCTGCGCCCGAAGAAGGCCGGGTTCAGCGCCTCGTCGGCAATGTCCTCAAAATCGCCAATGCTGGATCGCTCTATCGAGGTCCCCTTCTCCGAGGCGCCGCCGCTGGCCGTGCTGCTGGGACCCTTCTTAAACAGGCCCGACTCCTTGCCGCCAAGCCGCCCGGCGATGCTGAACTTGCTCGAGCTGCCCTTTCGGAACAGCTTGCGAACCACGTTATCGTCCTTGAAGCTGCTCGACAGCCCCGCGCTGGTGGGTTCTGAAGGCGTGTTGGAGAAGGGCTGGTCCAGGGAGAGCGAGTCCCGCGATTCGGAAACCGACGTTTGTGTGTGTACCGAAAACCCATCGCGAGACATGCGCGACTCCGGCGGAGATTCCAGATCAAAAGTCGGTACCTGCGACCCCTCGGGTGTCGCGGACGCATCACTGTTCTTGGACTTCTCCTTCGGGTCCTTCGCTTTGGACTTGTCCTTCTTCTCCGCCTTGCTCTTCTCCTTGTTCTCCTTGTCCTTCTCCTTGTCGGGTTTGGACTTGAAGAACGCCGTAATGTTAAACGCCGGCGCATTGGGGTTAAGTCGGGGGATCTTGGAATGGGTTGGTGGGCGGCTGCCTATTACCCCCACTTCGTTGACATTGGGCAACATCTCCTCGCCGAGGATTTCATCGTCCGCAGATGCGAGCGTCGTCTTCAGCGCCGACGGTGAGCCACCGTGGAGAGACGGACGCCGGGAGGGGTTCCTAGACCATGCATCGGGCGACCACAGGCGATTGGGTTTCCCCAATGTCGCCGCGTCGCCTGGCTGTGGCCCCCAGATCGAACCGGAATCGGTGGACGGCCGAGGGAGCTCGGCCGACGCGATGCTCTCGGGCCGCGGGCTGCCTTTATCCCTCTCCGGGAACAAGCCACCCGGGGCACGATGCGAGCTGGAGAAGGGATTGAGATTCCTGGAAAACATGCGGGAGTGCGTCGCCTGCCCCTCGGTGATCTCGGGGCCTACCGAGTTGCGGTTGAACACACCCCAGCTCCGTCGCTTGTTCATTAGGCTATCCGGGTCGTCTTCCTGTCTCGGAAATGACTGACTCTGCCCGGATTTGAGACTACCAAACGGAAGGCCACCCAGCCCTTCCGGCTCTGCGGCTTTGGCGGGCCTCGACCGCGGAAAGGGAAAGAAAGCGCTCAGCTTGTTCGGCGGGGGTTCTGTCGAGACGGGAGACGGAGCCGTGGCGGCCGGCATTGAGCGACATCCGATCGGAAACCTCGTTCTGAAAAGGAGGAAATGGAAGATTGCTCGACGAGCCGTGCGGGCTTGTAAATATGCTGAACGATCTTCCGGACGACGCGGGCGACTGCGGGTCGTTTTCGGGGGAAGCCCGTTGCGTCGGGAAATAGGGGTCCGGCCCGAACCTGGAAACCGGGCTGGGGTCATCGTCATCGATGTCCGCCATGAGGTTAGATGGTAAAAGAGCGGTGGCCGATGGGCTGAGCGGGGCAGTTCGTAAGCCCAGCTCATCCAGACGACTCATATCTGAGTGGTCCATAAACGGACCCGGGGCAAAGCCGGGCGGCGCGTTTGCAGAGCGCGAGCTGGCAAAGCCAGCAGGAGCCGCCATCGCCTGGTCGATTTGAGGAAACGGTGCCAGTGGTCCCGATATCGAGACACTGGAGATTGAATTCCCTGCCCGGCTTCGTTGGGTCAAGTGAGTGACCGCTGCGGGGTCGAACTCCATGCCGGAGGCATTGGGATGGCTGTACACACCACCGAAGTTGGCCTGAGGAATGTGCTGCACCTGAACGCTGAGAGCGCGGACTTGCTCGTCCAAAGCCCGGCTACGCTTGGCCTCAATAGCCGTAGTCTCCTGCAGTTCCCGACCTGTGCCGGTCCTGTACCACTCTCGTCGCTCTTCGGTGATCTTCTCGCGCCATTCGCCATCCTCGTCCCCGCCCGGAAGCTGCTTCCGAGCCTCTTCCAATTCCTTGACCTGATCTCTCCTCTCCTTTAATTCTGCCTCCAGGCGTGAGCACTCTGCCTGTAAATCGCTGTTCTCCTCCCGAGCCTGCTCAACCTTCTGATCCCGGTCTTCTTCCAATTCCGTCACCTGTTGGCCAAACTTCTCTCGCTCCTTGTGCAGTTCTTCCACACCTTTTTCCCACTTAGCAATGTTGTCGTGGAACTTGCTCCGCTCATTTTGCTTCTCCTTCAGAGCCTTCTCCTTCTGAGCTTTGCGTTGCATAGCGTTACGCATTGCCCGGTCGGTTGCGTGCACATCCTTCTTCAACCTTTCGGTCTGCTCCTCCTTCTTTTTCTGTTCCTTCCTCTTCCCTCGTTTCTCTGTTTCCAATTCCCCCATTAGCAGCCTGTTTTCGCCTTCTTCTCTCGCAATTAACCCCAACACATCCTCCGTTTCCTTCCGGATGCTCTCAAACTTTTCTGTGAGCACCGGTAGAAGTTGTTTCGGATCCCCATTGGCTTCTTCCCGTATTGGCTGGTCGATGCTCGTAGTGGATGGCGAATGCCGCCGCGTAACCGTATTGCGTCGTGGTCCTGGGCCACCCCCAGAGTTCATGTCTCTAATAACAGGTGAGACAGCAGGTTCCTGAACGGTTGGTAACTCCAACGCCGGGAAGGGGCTGCGAGATCCTCCGGCATCGTCACCGGCGTCGTTGGATGTAGAGCCCCGCGGTTCCTCCGGGATGAAATTAGACGGGAGTCGCGAATTCCCAAGCTGCGGCCGTCCATCGCGACTAAACGTCCTTAGCCGGATGACCCGGCTACCGGCTTGGAAGTTGTTGGAGCCGACAGCAATCACGCGCACATTGTAGAAATGATCTGGCTTCAGGCCGCTCACGACAATGGCAGGTTCCTGGTTTGTGGCAACCTCTCCCACTGTGGAAGGTCGGTCAGCTTTGCGCCGCCGAAGGATTACTGCGTTGGTCCCAACTCACCAACTACTCCGTTCACCTGGATCAAAAACTTCTGTACGGACCGGTTCGCCGGAGCGCGAGTCCAGTTCACCGTGGCGGCGTCGGCTCGGATATCGGCTAGCGACACATCGGGTGGATCGGGGACATCGACACCGAGGATGTTGATCAGCTCGGGGACTGGCTTCCACAAAGTCTGCCACGCTCTCCGAACCAGCCTGTAGAAATGATGCACGGTCAGTCTATAACCGTACCATGGCCGGACATCGCATCAGGAAGCGCGGCCAAACGCCGGTGCGACGCCGGGTGCGGCAAAGCCAACACACACACACACACACACACAACGCAATACGACACACAAACAGAGCCCCACGTACCAAACAACAGCAACCCCCGTCACCAACATCTTTGCATTCCTTAGGACGATAAGCTCGAGACGGAGGGCAGCGACGGCGTCAACGGTCAGGGCATAGGCGGAGTAGGAGAGATCGCGGCACAATTCCGGTGCGACGGCCCAGCAGAAGAGGGCAGCGCCGGCGGCAGCGATTAGGTTGATGCGGGCGTTCTTAGGTTCGGTGAACCACCAGGCGAGACTGGCAGAGAGGATAAGAAGGGTGGGAACCAGCGACGTCCAGGAGAGCCATGACATGACGCTGGGGTCGGTCGGGACAGCGAGGTCGGGGTGTCGAACAAGTCTCGCAACCTGCAAGAAGGAGGGACGGGAGTGGGGGTCGGGAGGAATAAGTCGCAAAAAAACATCAGAAAAGGGAAAAAAACGAGATGCCTCCCTCCCAGGCCGAGATTCGCTTGGCCTTGGCCCGCCTGGCTGCTTCATGGATGCTTCATTGGCCCTGAAAACTGGGGACGTTCGCAATTGCCAGACAAGCCATCGGGGCTCCATCGTGGCATTGACGCCCCGAATGAGGTGCCGGCTGTTCAGTGGTCAGACGGGCCGTTAGTTGCGTCTGTCTGTGGAGATCACTGCCGAGAGCGTGGCTCGGGACCTTAAAAGAGGTGCCGTTGTTTCAGCGGCCTGGCACGTCTGTTGGCACCTGGATGACCACTAAGCTAGATGGAAGGACTGGATCCAATGACTGCTGCTGCATGACTTGGTAGAATGCACTTACCATTCCAGGCCAAGTCGATGTGCATCTCGGGAACTCTTTGCAAACGGTTTGAATTAACAACATATTTCACGATTCAGGTCCAGGTGCACTAACAAATGATGCTGGTGCAACATTCGGCTTAAATTATTCCCATTTCTTTCATTTTTGTCTCGGGCGGCCATCATACTCGGAGGGGCGGAGTCGTTCTAGGCAGCTCGTCAGACGCGAGGATCAACCAAGCGTTCCGCAGCACCAACAACCAACACCTTATAACAACATGACGAGATAGTCCATAGTAAGTGGCCAGTCTCCGCTTTTAGAACATGGTGTATCGTACCCAGTGGAACGCTGCTGTAGACAGACTCATTCTGGAAGGGGGAAGGGAAAGGGAAAGGGAGAGAAGAACTAAAAGCGGGGGGTATAAAGAGAGATGAAAAGAAAAGGAGAATTGTCTCGGTAGTTATATTTGCATTATCCAGGTTGTCTCGAAACAGCAACCCGAGGAGACGAAGTTGCTCGTACTCTCCGTCTCTTCTTGCCGGTGTTCTGGCCGCGGGCCGCTGATCATCACGGCCGGGTCTAAGCGCCCCTCCAGACGAACCTATGGCAGAGGGAAACTCGGTCGTTGATACAGAAGGTGAAGCAGGTGACCAGAATCACCCGCCAGCTTAGAGGTTCCAAGGCTGTTTCCCCTCCACGGCATCGCGGCGGCAAGCTCCAGCAGCCTAAAAACCCCTACCAAACCGACGGGATTTGCGCCGCCCAGCCCGGTCATGTGCCTCTGCGTGCTTCCCCAGCGGTCGCCCCAGCCTTCTGAACCCTTGTTTCCCCAACCAAGCCAGCCACAATTTGTCGGGCCAATGCTTCAATGTGGCCGCCCGCTGTTGATCCCCAATGCCAACGCTCTAGAGCGCGTCTTGTGGGACAATAGGCGCCTTTTGCTTTGGTCCACAATGCCTCATCTGGAATGGGAACTGCCTATAGTCACTAGGGCAAGTTTCGGGCGTCTGAATTGTTGTTGCCCATTACCTAGGGAGCTACGGGCATCAGCCTCACCTCCCACCCAACTCTTCCACTCCTCGGTGCACCGGCTTCTTTCATCGTCGCGGCGTTGTCCGACTCATCGATGATGGGTTGAGTGCCCATGACATCAGCGAGGGGAACCCAGGCTTGCTTGTGACAAGGGTCCAAATCCTCAGCGGACCGAGGGGAAGACTTTGCAAATACCAAGCCCGGTAGCAGACTCTCACCAAATTGGCGGTGTCGTATTGGTGGGCCAGAAGTACCGGACTTGTCTCGAGTGCAAAGGGTCAGCCTGGCCAAGGCCGGGTGACTGGTGGGATTCTCGGCGTTTGTTGAGCCCTCGTGATTGTCCCTGGACATCTCGGCTGCTCAACGCCCTGGTTCCTTGAACTTACTTCAAGAACCGTCCTTGTTCCTGATCTACGACGTGGCTCGCAGTTTGGGCCGAAGTTCACCGAATGCGTCAGGTTGGTAGCGCCCGTTGTTGTTTTTTGTCTTAATTCGAAGCTGCATCTGTTTTAAACGGTTTTCGCGTGCATTAGCGACCAAGACGCCGGGCTGCCCAATCCATTCCCCTCCCTCCGGGCCTTCCCTTGCGTTCCTCGGCCCCTCGATTTCCAAAGCCGATTTAAGCGCAACTCCCGTCTGCAGCTTCCAACGCCGCTTTGATCCCGCCGTCTCCCGTCTCGTCTCTGCTACAACCTCCGAAGACGGTCGTCGCTGCGTTTGCATTTGCGTTTGCGTTCCCATTCGCATTTACATCCCCCACCGTGCCTCAGCGCATCGCATCCTCCCAAAACACACTGCGCCCCGTATCCACGAGTTGCCGGAAACGAAAGTCTAGGCGTGGCGACTCGGCGCTCCATAATACTTCGCTCGCTGCCTCGGCTTACACCTGTGCAACCCGTCATAATTTTCATACCTGCGCAGGACAAGTACAAAAGCTCCGCCGCAATTCCTGGCCGCAAGGCCGCCGCACACTCCAGAAGAGCAAAATAATCTCCCCAGACCGTTGATCGCCTGCCTATCATGCAGTACGTTAGGAATCTGAGCGATTCGGTCTCGACGGCATGGAACTCGATCAACCCGGCCACCCTTAGCGGAGCCATCGACGTGATCGTTGTTGAACAGGAGGACGGTAGCCTGTCATGTTCTCCTTTCCATGTGCGCTTCGGCAAGTTTTCGTTGTTGCGCCCATACGAGAAGAAGGTCGAGTTCAAGGTCAATGGCGTCAAGCAGCCCTACTCGATGAAGCTCGGCGAGGGCGGGGAGGCCTTCTTCGTATTCGAAACCAGTGACACGATCCCCAAGAGCTTACAGACGTCGCCATTGGTGTCGCCCGCCTCCAGCCCCCCTCTGGATGCCCTACAAAACGGCCAGCCACCGCTGCAAGAGCCCGAATCGCTCGATCTCAACGACCCTATCGGAAAATCACGGTCGGCGAGCTTCAACCGGCCACCACCTACAGTCCTCCACTCGATCGGGCGAGATGGTATGCTGAGCCCTCGGACGGACGGATGGAATATTTGCTAACAAGAATCAGGGCTGCTCACACCGAGGTCAACCTCTCCGGAGTTCTCCAGGGGAGTTCCGTCTTCCACCGATGGGTCGCCCCCCCGACCCCACAGCGAAGAGATCCTGCCCCGGGCAGGGCGGAAGCTGTCTAGCGATCACGGTTCGAGCGAGGATGATGATGCGATGTACTTGGATCGGTCCACGAGCCCTCCTCCCCTTCCCCCGGCCGAGGCTCGGCAGCGGGCGATCAACCTTTCCAGGGAACTCTCCGCCGTCAACATCCCGACCCACGTCACCGAAACAGGAGACCTGATGCTGGATATGACGGGGTACAAGAACAGCGACGAGGACGCTATCCGAGCCGAGATCCTTGCCCGCAAGGTTCTCTCGGAAGAGCTCGACGGCAACTACGATATCGGGGCTCTCTTTGGCGTCGACGAGCGTGGGAATCTGTGGATCTACAGTAGCGAGGAAGCGAAGAGTGCCGCTATGAAGAAAGCTATGGAATCGTCATTACGCGGCCCACCCGGTATAGCCATGGACGCCGTCTCCGACCCTGGCTACCAAAGCGACAGCAGCGACGCCACAGCATCTCCGACTACCTCGAACCACAGGAGGACTGAGTCCGATCTCGGGCAGATGACTTTACAGACGCCTCCCAGCTCACCCGGCACGCCGGCCGCCGGCGATCCCAATCGAAACTACGCTAAGACGCTGCGGTTGACTAGTGATCAGCTGAAGGCCCTTGACTTGCAACCGGGTGAGAACTCGATGAGCTTTACGGTGAACAGGGCCACTTGCCAGGCCTACATGTACCTGTGGAAACACGAGACCCCCGTGGTGATTTCGGATATTGACGGGACCATTACCAAATCCGACGCACTCGGCCACGTGCTGAACATGATTGGACGAGACTGGACGCATGCAGGTGTCGCGAAGCTGTACAACGACATCGTGTCCAATGGCTACAACATCATGTACCTGACCAGTCGGTCCGTGGGGCAAGCCGACAGCACGAGGACGTACCTTGCGGGGATTACCCAGGACGGGTTCCGCCTCCCCCGAGGCCCCACCATCCTGTCACCGGACCGGACCATGGCCGCGCTGCGCCGCGAGATCTACCTGCGCAAGCCGCACATCTTCAAGATGTCGACGCTGCGCGACATCCGCAGCCTGTACGGCCCGGACCGGACGCCCTTCTACGCCGGCTTCGGCAACCGCTTCACGGACCAGATCTCGTATCGCACCGTCGACGTGCCGCGCACCCGCATCTTCACCATCAACTCCAACGCCGAGGTGTCCCTGGACCTGCTGAGCCTCAACCGCATGAAGCTCAGCTACGTCAACATGGGCGAGGTCGTCGACCACTACTTTCCCCCCGTCGGCACCCTCGTCAAGGGCGGCGGCGAGGAGTACACCGACTTCCGCTACTGGCGCGACACCCCGCTCGAGCTGGACGAGTTTTCGGGCAGCGACACTGAGCGCGAGGATGACGACGACGACGATGATGAAGACGACGGTCATGACGAAGAGTATGCCGAGGACGAGGACGAAGAGGTGGGCGAGGGCATGGCCGATAGCTACCTCTCGCGGAACTCGATGGACGATTACGGCGAGGGCAGCGTGCTGGGCGAGAGCTACGACGAGGAGCGCATGATGGGGTCTGCGATGGAGGACGAGTATGCCGATGACGAGGACGGCGAGTATGAGGAGGATGAGGAAGGGGGCGTGGTTGACGAGGTGATTGGCGAGGCGGTCGATGAGGCCGAAGACCGGCTGCCGACTCCGGTCGGGAACGTCACGTCGACGGATGCCGGCGTGCATGATGTTGATGCGGAGCTCATCACCGGTGTCAAGAACTTGAGGGTGGACAAGAAGTAAACTGATCGGGTATTGGTTGTTGTTGCTGTGGGGAAGAGTACGGGTATTTCGGGGGCGCATCCAGACTTTGGAGACGGAGTTGGCGCTTGGTATGGGCATTTTATGAGGCCATAGACCGTAGACTATTTGGGGGGATGTTTTCTTTCGCATATTGCATAGCGCGGCGCACGGCGGGAGCTTGGGCTTTGTACATAGCATCTAGACATGCATACACATTTTTCATGATTATTTCTGGGTACCAATCCTGCATTTCGGGTGATTTGATGGGTCCATTGCAACGGAGACTTTGGCCGAGATGCAGTGTGTACGAGTGTGGGGTGTAAGAAGACTTAAAAGGGTATGACTTCGGGCCTCCTGCATTATCCTTAGAATCCCTAAACGCCAGAGCGCCGCCGACTATAATGCCTCAGACGGCACCATCCCTAATTTTATAGAGCCATAAAGACAGACCCTGAATCTCACGAGAAGAGAACAACAGGCTCATCATGGCTCGGCCATCCTCGTCTCCTCAGCCCTCGTCCCAAAATATTCTCTTATTGCTCGTCTCAACTCCCTCCCCACCAACATCCTCCGTCTCCACATCCATCGCATCCCTTCCCTCCGCAGGCCCGTCCAGCATCTCCTCATCATCATCCTCTTCGTCACTACTCTCCTCCGCCCCCTCCTGCCCGGCCCCACACATCCCTCAACCCCCACGGCACACCACTCAGCAAAACCTCTCCCCCGGGCAGCCTCACCCCCCACTCACTAGGCATAACCCTCGGCAACGCAATCTTATTCTTCTCCCTCGCCAACTCCATAATCCAATCCTTACTCGCACCACCCGCCCCCCCGGCCCCAGCCCCCCCGCCAATCCCACCACCACCACCGCCCCCACGGAACTGAAACCCCAACCGACTCGCAATCGCCAGCTGCACAGCATTAGCGCTGACCGCCGCGTCGCCGACATTAACCGGCGCGGCGCCGGACGCCGTCCGAGGGCCGCGCCCCGGCGTGCGAGGTGTAGGGGTCGGCCGCGAGGTGCAGCGCGTCCGAGAGCACCGCCGACGTGTGCCGGTACGCGAAATCGAGCAAGAGGAGCGGCACGCGCTGCTCGAAGGCTGTCACGCCCTGCGCCGTGAGCAGGAGCTCGATGGTGCGGGCGTCGCGGGGGCGCGGGGCGGTGCTGGAGGAGGGGGTGGGGTTGGGGTGGGTGGTTGGTTGTTGTTGGGGTTGGGGAGGGGGGTTTTGTGGTGGTTGTGGTTGTTGGGGGTTCGGCGGTTGGGTTTGCGAGGGTGTGGTTGCTGATGGTTGGGTTTGGCCCGGCTGGGACTGTGAGGGTGGTTGTTGTGTTTGTGTGTTGTTGGTGAGGGTTTGGGAGGTCGAGGCGGCAGAGGAGGGGACGCCGTTAGTTTGAGGCGCCGCGCCGCCGGTGGTAGACATGGTGATTGTGTTACTGTAGGATTCGATGGCGGAAGAGATTATTGATGCTCGCGATACGATGGGAAGCCGAGGCCAGTCGACTGCGGCGGATAATCGCGATGGATTGGAGGAAGAGGTAGTTAGACGAGGTTCGGCTAAGTACTTTCGTAGTGGTCGTGTTTAGAATCGGCGAGGAGTATAATCCTGTGGATGGAATAAGTGGCAGGTTTATATAGCTGAATTCAATGGCGGCAATGATATTTATTTAGTTCAATGGGCCGGTGGATAAGGTAGACCATTCAAGCTTGGGGTTCATTCAGATCGCGGATTGCCACTGCCTGCAAGAAACGACCGCGGAGATGCCTAGTGCCAAGCCCTGTCCTGAAGCTGGAATGCAAGATCGGAGCCGCATTGTTCCGCCGTCGACCTTGAATGGAGAGGGGCGCACTGACCAGTGCTTATTTCTCGACCCCTGCCAAAAAAAAAATATGGTCCAATGGGTCACAACGCGGGATTGTCCAGGGCGCGATGGAGGGGCAGACAACCCCACCTTCAGGGTGGGTGCCGATACAGGAGGGAACCGTGAAACTTGCGATGACTCCCAATTATTTATTCTCTCCCGTAGGTTTGGGGCTTGCAAGTAGAAAGCCCAAAAATAATTGACATCACACCCCGCCCAAACTGATCATGGAGACAACACTACCTCTTCCCTTCCTCGTCAGCGTCAATGTCCCCCCAGGACTCGGCGGCGAAAAGGAAGGCCTCAACCGTGAGGAAGTGTCGAGTCTTGGCTGTGTCTTCTTCGAGGTTGCGCCGCAGACACTCGACAAAATCCTACGATTCCTTGGTCGCCATAACACCGAATTCCAGGCCTTCTTCGACGTGACACGCCTTGACTCTCGCGACGACATCATCACCCTGCTTGACGCTGGCGCCCGCAAAGTCTTCGTGCGCCCTGAGCAGCTGCCCGACTTCGCCGAGTTTAGCTCAAGAGTTGCCCCGATCCTAGACGGCAACAACGCCGCGAAAGTGTCCTCGACTGCCACCAACCATGGTCTGCTTGTCTCTGGCCTCGACCAGACAGGAGCCAATCTCTCCCAGTTCGTCGAGGAAACCAAGGCAAAGAAGATTCAGCCTCTCTTTATCAAGCCCATCCCTGGGGCCAACCTAGAAGAGTTCCTCAAGATTGCGGCGGATTGCAATGCCATTCCGATTCTGTCATCGACCGAACTGAGTAGCACACCACAAGCTGGGAAGCTTTCCGTGCCCAAGATTCTTGCCGCTACCTGGAAGTCGGATCGCGCGGACGGTTTGATCCCTACCGTCGTTGTTGACGAACATGACACGGCGCTAGGCTTGGTGTACAGCAGCGAGGAGAGCGTGGGGGAGGCGCTGAAGACACAAACGGGCGTCTATCAGAGCCGGAAGCGCGGCCTGTGGTACAAGGGGGCCACATCCGGCGACACACAAGAACTTGTCCGGATATCGTTAGACTGCGACAACGATGCATTGAAGTTTGTCGTGAGGCAAAAGGGGCGCTTCTGCCACCTGGAACAGTCGGGCTGTTTCGGGGATCTGAAGGGCCTCGCCAAACTAGAGAGCACCCTTCTGTCGAGAAAGCAGTCGGCACCAGCGGGTTCCTACACCGCCCGCTTGTTCTCGGATGAGAAGCTACTACGGGCCAAGATCATGGAGGAGGCCGAGGAACTCTGTGATGCAAACACACCCGAGAATGTTGCCTTTGAAGCTGCCGACCTCATCTACTTTGCGCTGACCAAGGCTGTGGGCGCCGGTGTGACATTGGCTGATATCGAAAAGAGTCTCGACGCTAAGAGCTTCAAGGTCAAGCGTAGGACAGGCGATGCTAAGGGGAAGTGGGCAGAAAAGGAGGGCATCAAGCCGGCGGCGAGCGCAGTCCCCGTTGTCCCAGTACAAGAGACTCCTAAGGAAGCCGCCCCTGAAAGGATCACCATGAAGGTCTTCGACATGGCTACTGCTTCAAGAAAAGAACTCGACGAGGCTTTGAGACGGCCATCGCAAAAGTCGTCCGACACCATCATGAAGATCATCACCCCGATTATCGATGACGTCCGGAAGAAGGGCGACAAGGGGGTCTCGAATACTACCCACAAGTTTGAGAAGGCAACTTCAAGACGTCGCCCGTCCTTAAGGCGCCGTTCCCCGAGTCGCTCATGCAGCTGCCTACCGAGACCATCAAGGCGATGGACGTGTCCTTCGAGAACATCCGCAAGTTCCACGCTGCCCAGAAGGAAGAGAAGCCACTGCAGGTGGAAACCATCCCTGGTGTTGTCTGCAGCCGCTTCTCGCGGCCCCCAGAAGCAGTCGGCCTCTACGTCCCCGGAGGCACCGCAGTGTTGCCCAGCACAGCGTTTATGCTTGGCGTGCCAGCTATGGTCGCCGCTTGCAAGAAGATCGTCCTCGCGTCGCCGCCCCGGTCAGACGGTACTATCACGCCCGAGATTGTTTACGTCGCCCACAAGGTGGGGGCAGAGTCATGTCCTGGCTGCGTGCGCAGCCGTCGCCGCCATGGCGTACGGCACCGAGAGCGTGAGCAAGGTGGACAAGATCCTCGGCCCCGGCAACCAGTTCGTCACGGCGGCCAAGATGTTCGTCAGCAACGACACTAATGCTGGTGTCGGCATCGACATGCCGGCTGGGCCATCCGAGGTCTTGGTGATCGCCGACAAGGACGCCAACCCGGCATTCGTCGCCTCGGACCTCCTATCCCAAGCCGAGCACGGTGTTGACAGCCAAGTCATCCTGATTGCCATTGATCTCACGGATGCCCAGCTGTTGGCCATCGAAGACGAGGTCCACAAGCAGGCCATGGCACTTCCGCGGGTGGACATTGTGCGGGGTTCTATCGCGCACTCCCTCACCGTGCGCGTCAAGACGGTAGATGAGGCGATGGAGATCAGCAACCAGTACGCCCCGGAACACTTGATCCTTCAGATCAAGGACGCCGAGTCCGTGGTGGACAAGGTCATGAACGCCGGGAGCGTCTTCATCGGCGAATGGACCCCGGAGAGCGTTGGGGATTACTCGGCCGGCGTCAACCACTCGCTGCGTAAGTAGCCATCATCCTGGCAGTTCTTTTCTTAGTACTGACAACGTGTTTAGCAACCTACGGCTATGCCAAGCAGTACTCGGGCGTCAACCTCGCATCCTTCGTCAAGCACATCACCAGCTCCAACCTCACCGCCGAGGGTCTCCGCAATGTGGGCGAGGCCGTGATGCAACTCGCCAAGGTCGAGGAGCTCGAGGCCCACCGGAGGGCGGTCAGCATCAGGCTGGCGCACATGGATCAGTGATTTTGGATAGATGGCGAAGCATTTGGTTTTCCTGTTACATAAAAACGGCTTGGTTAATAGAATTCACATGTCGTCCGTCCCCACTGATGCCCTATGCCTTCAATGGTACACCAACATGTTAATATGGATTCACGCTTTCGGGCTGCGGCTACTTGAGAGCCTTATTCGGACGGCTCAAAAACTGCAATGATACTACCAAAAAGGTCGAAACGAAGTCTGGCACTGGATAGGTGGTAAACACTGCGCAGATACCCTTCTTAGTTATCATGTACGAAGGCAAGACCTGGATGCCTGTCACCTTAGGCATTTGGTTATTCCCCAAAGTGGCGGTCCATATTGGCATTTATTTTCCTCCTTTTTTTCCTTTCTTTTTCCCCTCTCAAACGTCATGGCAGAGGTGGTGGTCACTCGATGGTTGATGCTCTCAACAATGACGTAACAGGCTGCTGCTATCATGTGAGGTTTCTGACTGACTTTGAAACAGCCTTATGAGAAGGATAAATATTGATACCTTATCATACCGGCAAACCGGCTTAGGTATTCCTTTTGAGATCTTTCTACAAGAGCGCCGATGGGGTAACAACCTCTTTTGGTTCTCGTGGGCAGCTGAAATTCCTTCCATAGTTACTGGTTGTCCGGATGGCCCGGCCCGTCGGGGTTTGAACACAGCAAAACCCCGAAGTTGCGTCTTCGTTGTTTGCTTGTTGGCGGAGTTCAGCGAGCGCCAATGGTCCTTTCCCCCCATTTGCACGTCTTTCTGCCAGTAAAACAAGGGGTAGGTGGTGTGATGTGCCGAGCATCCGAGGTTTTCATGCTGTTGTTGGATGTATTTTTCGCCGATGCACGCAGGGTGCTGTGTTTCATGCAGGCACCGCCTCGCACGGGCTGTGGGGCCTTAAAGATGGGCCCAAATGTGTTTCCGCGTATTGGTCCTAGCCAAGGTCTTGGGGGCTGACCTGGCAGAAAGGATGGTCTCCGTGGGGTTGGCCCCGAAGACCGCATTCGCTACACGTGTCTATCTCTTCTTCTGCGAGGTCGGGAGATCGGGCGTTTCTAGCGCCGCGTGAGGGGGATCTTGGGGGTTTCCCATGTGAGACGAGAAACGGGATGAGATGGAAGGGGAATCCACGGAAGATCCGCAGAGAGTCTGCCGTTGCGGGTTCGCCAACGACTCGAGCCTCCCCCGTATGCAACGCGAACGGTAAGATTAAATATCCACAGCGCCTCTCTCATGTCAGCGGCATGTGTGGGAAGCAA
>NT_165976.1:2719183-2765542 GCF_000143365.1 Chaetomium globosum CBS 148.51
CTGAACCTCACGTCATATTCAGGATCCACCAAACGGCTTTCCGGACGAGGAAATGCATCTCATTAGTTATTGCAATGTAACTCAACTGAAACCCCGAGCTGAAATGCGAGGCGTAAGCCGCCGTCTCATCTTTGTTATCCTTTTTTTTGTTTCTTCAGACCAACGCGTCGTTGTCCCCGAGGCCGCCCATAAATCGGCCTCTGCTGCCTTAATGAATGGTCGGTCTCGTCGTCGCAGGATCTGCGTCAGCTTTCCGTCTCGCGGCCCGTTTCAATGTTGCCCTGCAAACGCGGGGGACACGGAATCTGGGTGACATGTTTGAGTGTAAAGATGTGATGTGGATATGGACGAGCGTCGAGATGTTTATTGTTAACTCTATCTAGCATGAAGTCGTCGATATCACATTCTGGGGAGGCAGGTAGCTAATAACCAAACGAAGAATTGAGCAACAAGGGGTTTCACCGCCACGACTGGGATGTTCTGCTCTGTCGAGGAGTTACCCAATACGGATACCTCAAGTACCATGTACATGACCGACCCCTGCCAGCCCTGCAAATACACCTGGCTGACCCCCGTCTTACAACTTCGCGCTCGGTGTTGCTTGTTTCTCACCACCAACCCAACCGACATATTTTCTTTCTCCCCCATTTGTTGGCTGCCATACAGCCAGCCACGGCGTTGTTTCTGGCCGGCCGCCTTCACCACCCTCCTTTCCGCAAGGTGCCTCTTCTTTTCTTGAATTCCCATCTTTGTTTCATTAATAACTATTGTCGCCTAGCCGTGAGATCGGCCCTCGGTGATCTTCGTATCTCCTTCCTAAAAAATCTCATTTTAGCACATTTCACCTGAGGAAGCGTTCGACTTTGGTCCATATCGGTGCTTCATACAAACCACAAAATTCCATGCGGGTTTTGCTGGCCACCAAAATAAAATAAACTACCTCCTCACCATGCATCTCAACGCCCTTCTTCCGCTCGCTCTCCTCCCCCTTTCCACATCCGCCGAGCCCATTAGGGTACCATCGCAGAACAATGAAACTCGCCATCAGCGCCCGCGCCCGCCCCGACGCGCCGAGCGGTTATGCCCCGGCTCACGTAGATTGCCCCAAGGAGAAGCCCACGATCCGGCGTGCCGACACGCTCTCCAAAAGCGAGACTGACTGGCTAGCGAAACGACGCCCGCTCACCGTCGACTCCATGATCCAGTTCTTGGAGCGGGCTCAACATCGAGGGCTTCGACGCCGAGGCCTACATCAACCGGGTTCGCTTCGGATGTCAAGAACCTTCCTAACATTCGGCATCGCTGGTTTCGGGCGGCGGCTACCGCGCTCTTGAAGAATGGCGCCGGCTTTATCTCCGCCGCCGACATCCGCATCCTCGGCTTCTCCGGCAAAGGTGGGCTTTGCGGCCTCCTCCAGGCCAGCACCTATCTGTCTGGTCTATCCGGCGGCGGATGGCTGGTCAGCAGTATCTATGCTAACAACTTCACCACCGTCGAGACCCTGCGGAAGGGGAGGGAGGACAGCAGCATCTGGCGGTTCGACAACTCCATCTTCACGGGGCCCGACCTGTCCGGCATCTTCGACACCCCGCGGTACTGGGCCAAGGTCGCCAGCCAGGTGAGCGACAAGGACGATGCCGGCTTCGAGACGTCCATCACCGACTACTGGGGCCGGGCGCTGGCCTGGCAGCTGATCGACGCGCCCGAGGGCGGGCCGTCGTACACCTTCTCCAGCATCGCCGACGACGAGGAGTTCTCCAACGCGCGCGCGCCCTTCCCCATCCTGGTGGCCGACGGCCGGGCGCCCGGCGAGAAGATCATCTCGCTCAACGCGACCGTGTACGAGTTCAACCCGTACGAGATGGGCTCCTGGGACCCGACCACCTTCGGCTTCGCGCCCATGCGCTATCTCGCCTCCAACTTCTCCAACGGCGTCGTCCCGCGCGACGGCAAGTGCGTGCGCGGCTTCGACTCGCTCAGCTACATCTTCGGCACCAGCAGCTCGCTCTTCAACGCCTTCCTCCTGCAGAACATCTCCAGCGTCGAGGGCGTGCCCGACTTCCTCATCGACGCCGGCACCTCGGTCCTCAAGGGCCTCGACGCCGACAAGAACGACATCGCCCAGTACGTGCCCAACCCCTTCCTCGGCTGGAACAAGGGCAGCAACCCGACAGCGGGCACCTCGGAGCTCGACCTCGTCGACGGCGGCATGGACCTGCAAAACATCCCGCTCCACCCCTTAATCCAGCCCTTCCGCTCCGTCGACGTCATCTTCGCGGTCGACTCCTCCGCCGACACGACCTACGCCTGGCCCAACGGCACGGCCATGCGCGCCAGCTTCGACCGCGTCCGCGGCAGCATCGCCAACGGCACGCTGTTCCCGGCCGTCCCGGACGACAAGACCTTCCTGGCGCAGGGGCTCAACAGCCGGCCGACCTTCTTCGGCTGCGACGCCGCCAACTTCACCCTCGCGCAGGGCCAGACCGCGCCGCCGCTGATCGTCTACGTGCCCAACGCGCCCTACACGGCCATGTCCAACGTGACGACCTTCACGCCCTCCTACACGCTGCCCGAGCGCGACGGCATCATTCGCAACGGGTACGACGCGGCGACCCAGGGCAACGGCACGCTGGACACTCGGTGGCAGACCTGCGTGGCCTGCGCCGTCATGAGCCGCAGCTGGACGCGCACCGAGACCGCCGTGCCTGCGGTTTGCAATTCTTGCTTTGAGCGTTACTGCTGGAACGGGACGCTGGCTGATGCTAGTGTTGCTATTGCTTCGGGTGGCGGTGGCGCCGAGTACGAGCCTACCTTCAAGATTGGGAATGGGAACTCGGATGAGTCGGCCGGTGTGAAGGTCGTGGGGAGGTCGGCCTGGGCTTTGATGGTTGGCTTGGTTGCCGCGGTGGCTGTTTTGTAAGGGAGGAAGGGGTAGATATTTCAGGGGGCGGCTTCTTTCTCTTCTTGGCTGTTGCATGTACTACTAGTCTTTTGTAGGGTTGAACACGGGGTAGAATGATACCATTAGATGCGGGTTGAATTTAGGGGTTTTCTAATCTTCCTTCCGTCGTCCTGTCTGTCCACCTTTTAGAAGGGATGACCCGAATCAGTACGACGGCTTAAATGGTGACTAAAATGGGTTGAGTTCTCCTTGTGTCGCACATCAACCACCCTTTCTTTCCCACACCGCAAAGCACGGGCGATGGCCTTGTTTCTGCCTCTGGCCACAACGGGCTCATCAGATACAATCTTCCTCGACACTCGGCTCCATTCCCCATTCCACTTCCAAGGAAACCCTAACAGCGGCTCAGATCCCAAGATAGATCTCTCTCTTCGATGACTCTATTAGATGCAGGGATGCGTCGTCATAAGGTCGTTGAAATGAGGACACCAACTGAGATCGCGCAACGCCGAAATAGATCATGCGGGAAAGAAACACGACTCGTCAGAGTCTGGAGAAACGTTACAGGCAGTCTGTGTCCGTCGGCCTAGCGGCGAGGCACTCGTCAATGTGCCAGTTTGTACCAATTCCTAGCAGTAACGCCGCGCGAGGTGGTCGCTCGGTCGCTGCTGTCATCGAAACGTATCGCGATAGGGGCCATCCACCCTCGCTTCTGTGATACCCCCGGGCATCATGCGGAGCCATTCAGCCCAGCTGTCCATGTTAAACGGTTCATCCGTCAGTCGGAACGTTATGCTAATTTGCGCCCCGCTCGACAGAGCACGAGGGACTTCGCCATGCTGCAGCGGGGCTAACAGTATCGACGGCAGGGTTTTCGTGCCGGAAAGCTGCATGCTTAGCGGCGTGGGGAACCTCACAACGGCCTCCTTCTCTGGGTTTTGTTCCCGTATTATCTCAGGGTACAGCGAGAGCAGCCTGGCGTGGAGTTCGGCGGAAGAAAACGGTTCTCTATACGGTTGAGCAGCCCTCTTTCGCAGCTGGTCTGTCACCGCGCGAGTGAAAGCGCTTCTACCAAGATGTTCGACGTGATCCTCGCCCGCGGACGCCGCGATTAACTCCAACATGCCTGACCGCCGCGACGCTGTGTGCGTGGGGTAATACGCACAATCCATGAGGAGGAGAGCGTCTGAGCGGGCATTTTCGAAAAACGACTGAATGCCGCTCCATCGGATGGCCGAGGCAGGGTCGGCGTGCTTGGAGCTGGTACCTAAGAGTGAGCCTGCGCACGGACAAGAATATGTTGCGAATTAGATCACGGTACCAACCTTGCGAGAAGCATCTCCCGGTCACTGTCCAAGTAGCTATACCCAGTATAATGAAATATCCTTAGACAGTCGCGCTGGTTGTGATCCGCGATGAAGTCTGCGACCGCCTGGGATAACCACAGCCAGGGAGTCCTCGACTCCTCCGTCGATGTCGGAATCGTCTTAATGTGAACGGTGTAGTGATAGTTTTCGTGGAATGTCTTAGCTAGATCGTTGAGAGCACTCTGAGCCCCGGCGTCCTCGTCGTCCTGCCACCGGACCATGAGAACCGAGACGTTGGCATAACGACTGCGGAAAGGGCTTTCTAGAATCCGATCGGCACTTCCTTGGAGGTCCGCTCTAAAGTTATCGAATCCGGGGAGGGGCGGCAGGTTGACGTGCTTGTCAGCGCGTGGGCCAGACGGAAGAGGGGTCCTGATGCGTGACTCGTTTAAGGACGGCTGGGGGTGCTGTTGTGTGGGGGAAGTATCTATGTCCATGTCCCGGGAGTCCTGAGAAAACGACGCTCTCGTGTTCAGCGGCGCAGGACTGATTTGAGGCCCTATTATTGGAGAGAGCCCTTGGGAGGAGGCCTCATGTGACCTGAACCTCTTCGCAGCGTCCTCCCATGTCATATTATGGTGGTTAGGGTGGCACTGGATGATCTGTGAGCCGGAAGACCGGGGCAGGATTGATTTAAGAGCGTGGACTCACTGCAACTCTCCTCCGGCGACAGTCAGAGCAAGCACCCATCTTCCTGATTAAGTGGGCGCGCTCGCGCTGAACGGCCGTCAGGGGGCCGGTCCGACGCCGACTTGCACGGCGCTGTGGGGTCACATTACTTCCGTCCCTGGCAGAAAAGACAGCTTGGGCGGCGAAGGTAGTAGGCGACGAAGCTACGCTGCTGTACGGAGTCCCAGGTGTATCTTCCGTACCGAGCGTTGTCGAGTTCCCGAGGGTTGCTGAAGTCGATATCGACGAGCTAGTGTCTTTCCGCACCGGCGGAGAGGCGCCGTCCGGTTGTAGGACATTGTCCTCGGAGATGGCGTTCAGAGTCAGATGGGCGTCGGGGCTTGCAGGCAAGCGTGACACAGGGCGCAAATCGTCACTAGTGTTGGGCGAGGCCTCAGTCAAGCTGGAAGCCGGATGCATACTGAGACCGCGGGTTGTTCAGAGTTCCAGACAAATACAAAATCCCATAGTCGACCGCGAAGTCAGCTAGTCGAAAGTCGATTTTGGCCGCTTCCCTATCTGATGGCTTCGGCTAGACACTCGATGCCCCAACGTGCCGGCTCGGTCCGCACCTGCACCTGTTGGGGTTGTAATTGTAAACTGTGCGGGATATCCACAACTCCAAAATAGACGCGGGCGAATGCGTTCCCCTGAAACGCCAGACCTGCTGGCAAGCGATGCTTTGGTGACAACAAAACAAGTATTATCCAGGGGCGAGGAGGAGCCTTGGAAAGTGCAGTTGGGCAAGCCCACACACCAACGAGATAGAAATGGAGGGTTCGAGGCCGACAATGTGGTACGCCGGAAGCTGTTCCGCAGCGCTTTTGACCGAAGGGCCGAGTCCGGAGGAACGTAGAATAGCGGAGCGAGGGTAGCCGTGGGCAGGTCGGGTGGATGGGGGATAAAGAGGGCCCGGGAAAGTACAGAAACAATGCTGATACAAGGCAGTAATTTGATAATGCAGCCGTCACGACGCCCCGTCGAAATCATGTACGGACAAGGTACAGGATATTAGGTAGGTTAGGTGTAGGTGACCGAGGGGAATGATGGAGGACTCAAAAACTTGAACTAAAGATTGAACAAGGTCGCTCAGAAGAACCAATGGCTCCTTCATCCAAAGAAAGCAGGAGGTCAGGGTTTGCTTCTTATTAGCGCGGCAGGCGGGTGAAGTCAGAAAAGAGCGTCTGAGACGGGAGCAGCAGGTGCGGGCGGCAAGGCATTGATAGGTGAGGCCGGCCGTCGTTTTTCTGTAACCCCGGGCCCGACTCCGGCACGGTTTCTTTTTCTTCCTTTTCCAGAATTAATTTCACCCGCGGTATGCTCCCTCGCTTGTTGGAGGCTCAATTCAGGCAAGCCTAAAGTCCGTTTGTCCCTGGGAAGTGCCCAACGAGAACCACGTCCACGTGGACCCTGCCATCGCTCACCGCAGACCGACCCAGTGGAGTGCATCTTTCTTCCCGAACCCCCTCTCTGCCCACTCTCCCCCGTGCTGCCGTAGACCCGCCTCGATCTCCCCATCCGCCTTTGGCTCGAGACTAGCTGCAGCAGCAGGTACATGGCGGTCCTTTGCAGCAACGTCAATCCTTTGTAACTGTGCAGCTTTTCATTGGGTTCGGCTTGCCGCCCTCCATCAGAAAGCCTGCAACACCAAATGCTGATCGCGGTATTTTACACTCACTTACCGTGCAGGGAACTCCCGTGGGCGCCCAACACTTTGTCTCAGAAACCCCCACGCTCCCATTGAACCCCCTCGGTGACCCTTGCACACAGCATGGACCCTAACCCCCGTACACCGAGGTCATGTGATGAAGCCTGGATTTCGAGGGCAGATTACAGCTTTACGTAACGTGAACACACCTTGCAAGCACCAATCGGGGACGGTGACATGGGCCCAATACCGAGCTGGCCGGCCCTGTCACCAGCCTCACCGCGATTTTGCTACCCGATTGGCTCTCCGAGGAGCTAGTCACCGGCTCCACAAGCCGCCTTCCACCACCGGGCAGGCCGGGGGCTCTTCGGTCTGGCGTGTGTGCCAGCGCGTTGATGAAGTTCCCGAACGCGGAATTGGGAACGCCACAGTTCGCTCGTCACCGTGCCGAATCTGAGCCGTTTGATTGCACACCGATCCCGTCCAAGAAGGTAGTTTTCAGGCCCATAGCCCACCGCCGAGGCTCAAAGCAGACAGCCCGAGAGGAGAGGAAAGGGAGGGAAGGGAAGGAGAGGAGACAATCGCCTCGGATAGGTTGTCCGGAATGGAGGTTGCGCTGTTGACGGGGGGTTCGGCGCGGGATGATCTGGGGGAAACCACCGTCCCGAGGTGAGGCGTGTGCGGACTGAGGCCAACCCGGGGCCCCTTTTTCTCGATATCGTCGACTGCCCGCGTGTTCGGCAAGACCGAATTGGTCCATTCCTGCTCGCTTTGGGGTTGTGCCGATTTGCAGCCACTCATCGGGAGAGTTCACCGACACGTCGCTCCTCGGTAGCCGCTTCCAAAACAAACTCCCTGCAGCGCCGCAAGCCTCGCACTGGCAGAGTTCGCGATTTTGCAGCTCACCCCACCATCATGCGCGAACCTCAAATCGTGGGGCAGTAGAAAGAGAGGATGGAATTGGAATCTTGGGTTCTGTCTGCCCTCTCCCCCCCATCCTCGTCCTATCAGGAACTGGGGGGTGGGTTTGACACCCCCTCCCGAACCATCGGAGGTCCCGCCTATCTCGCGGTCTCGGGCAGGAACGATGGCCAGTTGGAAGGAGCTCACCACAATGGAATTGGGGGAAGGGACCGGGCTCGCAGACTCGCAGCCTCAACTGCACTTTCCCCACGCACTCGTCCTCCCCTTAGTGGCTCCTTTCATCTCCTCGTTTTATGCATTGCTACCTGTGCAACCAAACTCTTCTCACAGCGGCCCAATCAGCCTGGCGTGCAACGTCTGGGCTCTGGTTATTGCTTCTTGCCTCCCCACTCCGATCACTCTCGCCCTTCAATATCTGGCTGACATAGCTCTCCAGCCGATCTTAACCAGACACACGACACGCTCCGGTGCGGCCCGCGGGGAGCGTGATGGAGCCACAGAAACAAAGCATGTCAACCCGCCGTTACATTGTGTTTCCCCAGGCTCACCCCGCTGTTCCCCGGTGAACACGCAACCTCGGCCATGTCGCAATCGGCTGGTATGCCCAATGGTTGACAACATTCGGCAGCGAGGACCCAAAACAGCACTTTCAGCCAAGCGCCTCCTCCTTGGTGGTCACTGTGATCACTGTGATCAAGGTCAAGCAGACCGGCCAAGGGCCAAGCCCATGCAGGACGGCTGGGTGGGAGACATTGCCAACGAAGCTCCTGAGGTTTGAGGCACAATGAAGGCCCGCATCTTCATCATTCGTTCCCGCACGTCACGATAAGTTGTTGCAGCATGCGCGCAACTCCTGCATCGACAAACGGAGGGGACCCCCCAGGCCTTATTGGGTCCGTCGGGCAGAGAGTCCCATACCCCTCTAACACCAACCACTGAGGCTCTGTCTTGAACACACTGGACGCTTCGGGACGCAGGAGAGCACGAAACTCCGGACTCGAGTGGACCCGACGAACTCGAGGGCGCGTCGCAACTTATTTGTCGATAAACATATGTGTCATATTCATCATATCACGGCAGATTGCGGTGTTTTCTCTGCAAATTGACGAGCTACAGTTCCGTTTGAGCCGCCATCAGGGTCACCCTCGGGGTTATCCATTTTCCCTCTTGTCTGCTTCCAGACTCCAACCCCTTTCTCCAGGCCGAAACCTGCAGGTGATGGTTTTCAGCTTGCGAGACGTCTCAGCCCTCTCGCCATTGTCAAGGAACATGTTTTCTCGTTCCTCCAAGTATGCTTTTTCATCGGCAGGAATGGCTAGCAGCGCCGCTGTGGACGATCCTTTGAGGATCTTCACATTCCAGACAGCCGTCTGGATCATGATCCCCAATAGGAAACTGACCGAAAGTGCCACCTGAATGGCCAGGAACGCCAGCCAAGCCCACTGGATGTGAACGTAACTCTCGGTTGCAAAAACGGTGCCGCTCGCCGAGGCTGAACTCATGGCACGCATCCTGGAGATACCTTCGAGTTAGCATTGCGCCCGTCTCTACCTGGTACCTTCCGACTGCCTGGAGCTCTTCAAAAGTCGACATAATACTGGGCAAGCCAACCACTACATGGAATACGCTGCCCGTTGCATCGCCACCAGCACAAGGGGGATGGGACGATGGGACGCAAACAGGAGTTGGGGGTCGAGAGGAATCGTGACAGGGCAAACAGAAAAAGGATCAGGGGGGCCGTAAGCCTAAGAAAATCCACTTGCATGTTAGTCAAGCTGGCGGCCACGTTGGCGGTCAGGTTCCCAACCACAGACCGCATCCCGTCGTCGTCAGACGGCTCGCGCTGGAACATGGCGAGCCCGAGGGCCTCGCTGGTGGCTGTCTCGCCCCCGATCGACTTCCCATACCAATGGGAATACACGCCGGAAAAGACCGACAGGATATAGCCGTTCAAGAACCTCACATCCTCTCTCTTTACTGAGTACACGCCGTCAGTGTTGGCCGAGCGAAGAAACACTCGCGGTGGCGAGGACGATTCGTGGCGGACATTGACGATCGAATTGCCCGACCCGTCTTCCGCGGCGAGCGTGGACGAGTGTACTACCCTACTTGTTGCCACGCCGCGGGAGGTCGACGCCTCGTACGTATTGACACAGAAGTGTAGCAGGACCTCGGCGGCACGGAACACAGCCCTTGACGAGTCGGACCCGGTGTTTGAGGTCTCGTTGGTATAAACAAGGAAGAAGTTTGCGATGGCGCTCGACACCCTGCCGTCCTGGTCTGAGAAGGCTAAACTTGTCCGTGCGGGGAGGAAGCCCTCTTGGTCCGTCACCTCGGTGTCACTTTCGGTATTTACCGAGTCATGCGGCCAAGAGATGTTTAGGTTGCAGCTGGCGGTGCTGCCGACCAAATACAAGCCGTTGGGGAGTCGAGCAGCGCGAACGAGCTCATCGTTGGCGTCTCCCAGCGACACGCCTAGGTTCCGTGGCCTGGACTGGTTGGAAATGGTGAGCCTGTCGGATATGTCGGCCACAGCGGCGCAAACGGCCAGCGAGCTGAAATTCTGCCATTGGCAGTTACCAGAGCTGCATAAGGGTTGCAGGGGCGGTACCTCCACGTCGACTGCATGATAGATGCCTGACTGGATCGCTTGCCTCTCTCGGGTGTCGAGGTACTCTGGTAGGTTGGCGCCAGGTCAGCACCCACGGTTTGAGAGGGCTGAGACAGTGGTCAACTCACCGTACGGCATTGGGTGGGAGTATGATTCGCTCCTGGGGATGGCTGCCGTGCCGCTCCCTGCCTCAAAATCTCGAGTGGGATAGGTGATGGCGCCCTGCGTGAGCGGGGAGAGCAGAAAACCACTCATGAGTGCTACGGCTGCAGACATTCCGAGTGCCCTTTGAACAATCGATCAGCACATGGAACCAACCCAAGTGACGCAAACAACCCGAGGGGCGAGGGTATTCATACCTTCCTTTTCGTTTGCAAAGCAGCACGGCGCTGCTCACAGGCCCACGCCGCGCATTCTCAAAGGTTTGGAAATCAGCCAACGGCTTCTCGCTCCGAGCAAACGAGTTCCACTTCAGCTGCGAGAGCCCTTCGGTCAGGGGCACGGCCAACGCAACCTGGCATATCGCCGTCAGAAAAGCCACTACCGTGTTCAACGAAACGGTCAATGGCCAGTCCGTCAAGCCCCGCCCGTCAAAGGTCTTTAGCACCGCAACAATAGCCGCTAGGCACACAATCCCAAGCAGGCAGCCCGATATCTCGGGCAGCCAACGCGCACAATACCGCAAGAATCCACCACACCCCCTCCTCCCATCATCCCCTCGCGCGGGGGTCGGCCGACCAGTCCCCTCCCCATCGACGACCGTCCACAGGCCCATTACCTTTCCTCCGCCGCTTGCGCTGCCGGTCCCATGACCGCCTGGCCTTCGGCCTATTAAGACCTGTGGGAATGGGGGGGAAGGTGTCGGCATGGGGCACGCCGACATCGATCTGCGATTCGTCCTTGGGCTCGGACTCGGTCACCGGGAAGTAGTCGATGTCTTCGTAATGCATAAACGGAGCGCCTCCACTAGTTTGCGCGGCGGAAGGGGCGGTGCGGGTCGTTCCCGGTGGGGGGTTGGTGGGTATTATTAAGGGGGGTTAAGTGAGTCGGGGTTTGTTGTTGGGTCTGTGTTTGCTGCCATGGTGTGGATGTAGCGGCGGATGCCGCGGGTGTGATTTCGGTATATGTATTGGCGACTCGGTGGCCCGGGATCAGGACGGCTGGGACGGGCAGCGAAGGCGGGGCATTAGAAGCAGTAGCAGTAGCGGCCGAAGTCGGGGCGGAAGTTCGCACCGGCGCTGGGCCATAGGACGTCCGGACGGGCCATCGGCCTGACTCGGCCTCGCGGGCGCGCGCCTCGTTGAGTTCCTGCATGTCCCGGCTGCCGCGCCAGTGCGGTGGCGCAGGGTAGGGGATGTCGGCCTCGTCAGGGCTCGTTTGCCAGAGCGCAGGTGCTACTCCCATCACGCCGGCGGAGCGGGAGTTGTCATCGACGGTTCCGGTTGCCGTCGTCGTGTGCGGAACCCCCTGCGCCTGTACATGCGATGGTACCTGACCGTGCCACAACCCGGCTTGTCCCCCCTCCACCCCCTGGCCCTGGCCCTGGCCGTCCCAGCCGGCAGTCCCATGCGTTTGCGCCCCGTCTCGGTAGTGCCGCGGCGGCGACGGTGATAGCCCTGCCGGCCCCCGGTAACCGTACGCCTCCTCGTCGTCGTCTTCGTGAATCGAGCTTGCCGGCGACACGGTGAATTTGCCTCCGCTGTTGATCGTGCCCATGCGCTGCAGCATTCGGCTTCGTGTGCTGCTGCTGACCGAGTGTGTTGTACGGGGCGGGTAGCTGAGTTCCGGTGAGACTTGCGCCGGGTCCACGGGGACGGCAGCCGGGCCGCCTACCGGTCTCCGCGCGGGGATGGTGCTTGGTTGCGCGTATATGCTGTTCGGGTAGCCATTTGGAGGGCGGTAGTACCGGTCACCGGGTCCAGGTCCAGGTCCAGGTCCGGACATGGCGGGCAGTGGGTGCTGGCGCGAGGAGGAGGATACACATGCCCGCCGATCGTTAGGAGGCGCTCCGCGACGGAGGAGCCGAGTAGACGAAAGCCAAGTGGGTTTGACTACATGTATAACGCGACTGTCCTAGTCCGGGCACAGCCAGCAGCCCGTTCCGCCCACCTGATTATGACGACGAGGTAAGGCGAAGACTCTGCCCTTTAGCGCGAGAGCAGAATCAAAATTCAGAGTGAAATGGACGAGGAGAATAAAAAAAAAAACCTCGACAAGGTATAAAGCAAGCAAGCTAACGTCGAGGAGCACAGTAAGCAAAGCTCCAGTTCGACGACGACCCTTGACCCTGCCCGGGTTATTAGCTCTTCTGGGCAGCGAAGTGTGGAGGTCGTCCGTCCAGCCTGTACAGTACAAGGAGTTATGTGCATATCCTTCGAGACCCAGTTTGCCCCCCGGAGAGCGATCCCATCACATCGGCCCGCGGGGAAGCGTGTGCGGCTGTGTCTCCCACTGCTGCTTGATGCTCAAGGGGAGGGGAAGGCGTGCCGAGGCCCGGTAGCCGTGACCCGTTTTGGGTACTGTGACCGGTTTCTCCCTCCTTTGCCTTGCACCGTTGTTGGTTTTCTCGGACCCCAACTCCAGCTTCACTGTGGGCAAAAAGCGACCTGCCAGTTTCGGGAAAGACACACTTTGGGAAATGCTGCCGGGTGAAATATATCTCGCACGCGCCCAGGGCCGAGGGTTGGCCGCGCTGACGGCGTGCATATGCTACGCGCGAGCAATACTTCGTTCGTTCCAACGGTACGATTAACCCGCCGACATTGACCATCCTTACATAGTACATCTTTTCTTCAATCCAAGCTCCAAACCAACTCTGTCGGAGCACGTTTCCGCCCTGTGGCTTGCCAGCCGGGACACCACATCCACGCATCTGCAGCTACCCTAGTTTTGGCGTTGGCGGCGCTCTCCACGACACTAGCTCTGTAACTAGCCTCCTAGCGCCCAGTTCAACTTCTCTACCCCACCACACCACACCACACCCCCAGAGAGAGAAAAAGAAGCCGCAGAATCAGAGAACGGGGTCGAATGGCGGCGCAGCAAATGCTGCTGCCTGGGGGGGGGTGGTGTGCGGGTGGGTTGCGGTTGTATCACGGACCGGGATGAAACATGGCGCGGGGAGTGGGGTTTTTCAGAAGAGCTGCTGCACGGGCAAGGGCAAGGGTGCAAAAGGGTCAGATCGATCTTTGCTGGGCGTCTGTGAGGTGTTGTGTGTGTGTGGTGTTGGTTTTGCGCAACGGGAGGGCTGCTTCATCATTGGCTTGTGTAACTGACTGACGAACAGACGAACGAAACGAATGCTTGGATGAAGCGAGCGAGCCAGCGGATGGTTCGGTCGGTTCGTTTGTCTTGTTTGTGTGTTTTGTGTTTTCGTTCCGTTTCGTCATTGATGACTTCGGACGGATCAAACCCCTCATCTCATCTCGTGTGTCCCATCCCATCTCGGGCATTTGCAGCGCTGGGCTATGCACATCTGGCGGGGAGGCGTCTTTTTGTCCGACGGCGGGATCATCCCGTGTCAGCTTTGGCACCACCAACTCCGCATGGAGGGACGCAGAACTTGCGAGTGGGAAGAAATGGGCAGTTGATCAGGGTATTCGAAGACTATCGAGTTGTTAGTGCCTTGGAGTCGCTATATATATAACTAGACAGGAGCTATTTTGAGTTCTGTTATTTTTATGTTACTGGGATTCGCGCGTCAATTGCTTGGTTTTGGTCTGTCAGAAGAGGCGAAACATCCCGCCGCTTTTCGGTCTCGGCCCCCGACTCCGATGTGTGACGTACCCGAGATGCACTACCGCTTCGAGTTTGGTCATGTCGAAAATGAACACTCATAACATGTTGTGTCCAGGCAATTAATTGTCTATTGTTATTCGCTTAAATGTTCCGATAATCATGTTGGTACACAGCCATCCCGAGCCACGGCATGGAAACCCCAGTTTTGATCCAGATACCCTAGAACTCCGTTGTTGCCGACCCCCGGATTGATACCGAGCTGCCCAATCCAAGACGAACCCTTAGCCCCTGAAGCCCCTGAAGCCCCTTTTGAGCCGCCAACAGAATGCTCGCCATGCAACGATGTAGGTTGTACAAAAATATAAAAAAGTGCCGTATGCCCAAGCCGTCAGCTATTAGTGCTCGTGGTCATGCCCATGCCCCTCGGCAGAGTGACTGCTCTCCGGCCGGGAGTGGCTCGGGGAGCAGCAACCGCGGCCGACACAATCATCCACACAGTCCAGCAGACACGCGCCCTCCACGACACTACCACACCTCGACGCTTGCGCAGCGGTCGAGGGGAGTGCCGGCGACGAGGCCGACGCCCCGTCCATGCGCATGGCAGAGTCCAGTTCCCGGGCGTGGGCATGGGCGCGGTCGAGGCAGAATTCGGGCTGGATGGTGGCGCTGTGGATGCCGTACGCGTGCAGACATTTGCGCGCCATCATGGACAGCTCCATGTACTTCTCGCCACCGGCCTCCGAGATGGGGAAAGCGACCTGAATATGCATCGAAGCGACTACCTTGGTGTCAGAGAGCTGCCAGATGTGCACGTGGTGGCAGCTGATGACGCCCGGCAACGCCTGGATGTCCTCGCGCACGTCGTTCAGGTCGATATGCTCGGGCGTGGCCTGCAACAGGATCTTAGACGCTGCGATGGTGAGCGGGATGCAGGAGCGCAGAATGATGAGCGTGATAAAGAGGGACACCGCCGGGTCGGCGTAGTAGCGACCCGGCCAGTCCGTCAGCCAGATGACGAGGGCTGTGATGATGACCCCGACGTTGCCGAGCGCGTCGCCCAAGACGTGCAGCACCATGGCGTTCATACCCATGTCGCCGTGGCTGTGGCCGTGTTTCTTTCCCGATTTCTTCGGTTTATTATGGTTATGTGAGTGGTGAATTTCCGACCCCCGCCGTGCCCGTCTCGCAGGCGATTTTGGGCTGCGGCTAGACTGTGCCGCGCCGTTGTTCTTAAGCAAGGGAGTATCCTCCCGTAGATCCGTATCCTCCACGACAGCCGTCTCGTCTTCACTGTTGCTGTCACCGCTCGATTCGTCGTCTGGTTGGGGGCGGCTGGCAGCGATGATCTCCTGCCGGAAACTGGCGGGATGGATACTCATGTCGCCGATGCTCGTGAGGCGGCCGTGCCGTGTGGCTCCCTGTGCCCGCCGTTCTCTACGGCTGATCCCCTCGGATCCCGACGCTCCGTATCTCGCGACAGCCGCCTCGGGGAAAATGTCGGGTCCGCCCTCGTCGTCGGCGAAATCCTGGTCGGCTAAGTTACCAGCGCGTCCTTCTTCGGCAGCCCGGTCAGCGCCATGGGCATGCGAGTGCCCGTGATCATGACTATGCTCCTCCTCGCCGTGCCCGTGTTCCCCCGGTCCATGTGAATGCCCATGCCCCCCTAATATAACGAACCCGGCCAGGTTTGATGCGAGCCCCAAGCAGCCGACAACCAGGATGAGCTGTGCGTTCCCGATTTCTGGAGGATCGATGAATCGGGTGAGTGCTTCGAGCACGATGGATACGCACAGGGCGATGAGGAATACGGCGTTGAAGAAGGCACCCAAAATCTCGGCGCGGAGCCACTGCAGCGGTCGACGTCAGCAACGGTTCCAATACGATACAGTCTGCGAATTTTGGGAGACACTCACGCCATAAGAAAACTTGTCTGTGGTGGCCTTGCTCGCCACAGAGACCGCCCAAAGGCCAACGAGTAAGGAAATGATATCGTTAAGCTACGGAGAAAGGTCAGTACGGGTAAACATCATTTGGCCAAGGGCAAAGGATCCCACCATGTGGAAGGCATCTGCCATCAATGCCAGGGAATGCACGGCAAACCCAACGCCCAGCTCGAGCAAGAAAAAGACGGTGTCGAGGACGAGCATCACCTTGATGCGCGTCGATTTAGACCACCCCATGCTGGGCGAACAAGAGCGGCTCTCTTTCTGGTCCTATTCCGGGGATTCAAGTCGAGAGTCAAAAGTACAGCCGGTGCGGCGATCCTCTCGGTGACAATGCGTCGGTTTTGAATGGCGGGCAGTACGAATAATGTTGGTGGATGTGTTTGCGGCGCGGCTTGCGGCCGTTGGAGCCTCCGATTTTAGGAATCAGGAGGTCGCCCCCCTCGTGATCCCGCCTTGGCAGATGGGCGCAGGCGCGCAAGCAGTTGATCGCAAGCGAGACAGCTGACTGGTGTTTTGCAGGATCCGCCCCTGTCTTGACCTGTGCTTGGAGCAAAAGTGACGAGAACAAGCAGATTGGCATCCACAAAATTTGAGAAACACGGCTGTCAACCAAACAACGTCAGATTATAGATCTGTTCTAACGCGGGAATTGATCAAGACAAGACAGCCGGGTTATTTGAAAGCATGACATGGCATTGCCGGTTGGGAATTCCAGGTTCGATCAAGTTCGTTTCCAGGCACATTTTGCACGACACGGAAGCGGCAAGTCCCGGTTCCGGTGACATCAGCTGCGTCGGGCCTCTCGACCAGTCGTAGGGCCATGTCCAGTCCCGCATCGTCCCATGAGATCCATGACCCCACAAGTTTGCATACGGCAAACGTGCCGAGCTTGTCGAACGGTCAAACCCTCCAACACCGCCAACTTAAATCCGTCGGACACTCGGGGGCCACTCATCACCATGTGGCCTTTGGCCGCCGATACCGGGTCCGAAGGTGCCAGCGGCCACCTAGTTATATCCCAAGGCATTATGCTTATGTGTACAAATATTACGTTTATGTGTACATACTGCGGCAGGGTTCATAGAGGCTGATTAGTCTCGGCCTGCCGTTGTTACATATTCAAGACCTCTCAGGTTCCAGCCAGTCGCCGCGATTGCCGCGTTTTACATGCCTAAATAACTAAGTAACACTGACCGATACAGCAGGAAAGATGGCACTTCGATCGTTTTTTGGTCCTACCTTTGCTTGAGCGGTGAGCACTCGAGTCACGTCGCACAACTTCCCCACCGTCACGGAACTTTAAGATAGGGTGTAGAGAGTGGTCATGTGAACAACAAATTGCCATCACACTTCTCTTCCGAAGATGAAAAGACAGATGACCCGACGCCATGGTTCACTGTTCCTTATTTCCAAAAAAGTGTCTTAACCCGCAAGGCATCAACATAAAACTTCTGGCACACGTAAATCCTCGAATAGTCGTCTTGAGTCGGGTCATTAATGATGCAGGCGATATCAATGTGTCGGCAACCTGAAAGCACGTTGGAGCCGACTGTTAGCTGGCTTCGCTAATCAACCATCGTATCTCGCATTAGGTAGGCAGGTAGTGGTTATGCGGCTCGACTCTTGCTTGTTGTCAATTTAATCGCTGCATGTAACTCATTCGAATTCCGGTCGCAAAATCAAATAATGAGAGCGCGAGGACCCAACTAACAAGAACAAGTGGACAAAAAACAAACCTTGGACTTGTTCTTCTCTCTGCCAAATCGCCCGGGCATTGCTTTCAGACAGGGTCTCGATGTTTATCAACCCTTGGTTCTCTATCGGGCCTCGCAGGCGTATATCTGACGTTAGCGGATGTAACAAGGACACAATAACGGACGTTAAACCCTAATAGAAAGATTGGCCCGGTTGTAAGTACTGAAGCTCAAAGGCTGGATATAAGGTCAGCGCGCCACCTAGGTAGGTCGGTAATTATGTATTTGCATTATTACTATGCTGGATGGCTCGAATAACACCGTGACAGTCAACTTATGTCGACCTCTGCTTACGGATTGACAACTTCTTGTCTTCTGGCAGATTCGGTGACAGAGATTCAAGATTGGTGGTTTAGTGTCGTCCTGCTCCGGTTTGGTTTCACGTCACAGACGGCTCAAGGTAGTAAGAAGACTCCTAGAGGGTGAAAAAACTCGCGAGTGTACCTACCTGGTAGTTTTTCGATATTGGCGGCGTCCTTGTTAACCGATGGGCTTGAGTTTTAACGGGATACAATACATCGCGATCGAACCTGTTTTTTTCAACTCGAATCTGCCCTCAAGCTTCACATTTAGAGCATAGGAAGTAAAACGACAGGGAGCTCGGATCGATGCTCCGTTGTAGTTAGTCTAGTCTCCACTTCTATTCCTTCTGTCTCGCCGATTTGTAAGCCAACCGCCGGCGACTTACACTGTTACGGAGTTCAATTTGGCCGGACACCCCGTCAACACTAGAAAACGGTCCAGCAGGCGTCTCAGCCGCGTTTAGCGTGCAATGCGCTTTCAAATCATTTCAAAGCGCTTAGAAATGTGACGATACTCGGTGACTTTCTACGCAAGGATGCGAACGACGCTCCGTGACGAAACGGAGCTTCTTAGTTGTAGTGACGACAACAAGTGGAGTTGAAGGACCGCTATATAGATATGGACGACTGCCAGGCGATATTCCATCTCTTGTCTCATCATTAACATCCAGCCAACTACTCTTAGAACAAGCCTCATCCCCGCCTTAGTCCTTTCGACAATACGAACCAAGCCATCATGTCGTCCCTCAGCAATCTCAAGCCCATCAAGATCTGGGGCAAGGGAGGACCCAACCCGCCCAAAGTTGCCATGATCGCTTCTGAGCTGGGAATCCCACACGAGATCGTGGATATCCAATTCAGCGAGCTCAAGAAGCCCGACTTCCTCGCCATCAACCCTAACGGCCGCATGCCTGCCATCCAAGACCCCAACACCGACCTCACGCTTTGGGAGTCGGGCGCCATCGTGGAGTACCTGATCGAGAAGTACGACACGGAGCGCAAGCTCAGCTTCGAGCCGGGCACCAACGAGGCCTACCACGCCAAGCAGTGGCTCTTCTTCCCAGACCACGGGCCAGGGCCCCTACTACGGACAGGCCGTCTGGTTCACCAAGTACCACCCGGAGAAGGTGCAGAGCGCGGTCGACCGGTACGTCAAGGAAATCATACGGGTGACGACGGTGCTGGAGGGCGAGCTCGCGCGGCAGCAGGAGGCGCACGGCAACAAGGAGGGGTTCAGCGGGCCGTGGCTGGTCGGCAACAAGTTGTCGTACGCCGACTTTGCCTTCTACCCGTGGCAGTGGGCCGCCCAGAGGGTCCTGGGCGACGACGGCGAATACAAGATTGCCGATTTCCCGCTCGTGAAAGCATGGCTGGAGAAGCTGAATGCGCGGGAGTCGGTCAAGTACGCGCTACCGGAGTAGGAGCTATCGCGCCCTTCGGAAAGGTGAAAAGAAGGGTGTATATACCTGCATACATGGGCGTAGCGAGCAAGGGGTTGGTTGGCATTTGTTGGGTTCGGGGTTGTTGTTGTTGTTGTTGTTGTTGTTGTTGTTGTTGTAATCCCTGCATCTTGCTTCCAATTTTTAAAAATTCTATTATTGGTTTATCACCCATGGTTCAATCGCATGCTTTACTAGTGAAGATACTGGATCAATCTCTTGAAAATTGTGAGCGATGTGCGATATGTGCGACGTGAGAATTTGGTGGGGACCTGACATTGAAAGCTTGTCTCACCCAAGCTCTCGAGCTGTCAAGATCACCTGACCAGCAGGTACTGAGCTACCTGGACAACTGGATCAGTAAACCGGTGCTTACCAGCCTCAGCCAGCCACCAGCGGAACAGCCACTTTTTCGACAACAGCTTCATTTTTGTTGCCAAAGAGCCAAATCACCACATCGTTGTTGGACGCATGTGTTTGCGAATCAGTGATGTGGGGTAAGGTATGGCAAATGTAGAAATGGAATAGTGGCTGGCCCAACTGCCATCGAATTCCGTACTGTGTAGGTTTTCCCTAATCAGCTCGCCGTACTGTGTAAGTCTTCCCTAATCAGCTCGTCGCACTGTGAAAGTCTCCCATCATCAGCTCACCGTACTGTGTAGATATTCCATAATCAGCCCACCGTATGAACACTGTGTAGCCCCCCATAATCAGCTCGCCGTACTGTGCAGGTCTCCCATAATCAGCTTTCCGTACTGTACAGGCATAATCAGCCCGCCGGTGGCCGAGTGACTAAAATCCCCCAACCACATCAACCACATCAACGCAACCTTCGTTTCATCACCTACTGTACAAATCTTTTGATTCTCATCAGCGACTGGACAAATTTTCAGTACATCTTCTAAGATATATTATTTGTACAATTCACACGTCTCTTGCAACTATCTGTCGACGGTTGCCTCTACCAAACACAATCGCCACCATTCTAGTTGCCACTGCGAGAACACACCTACGCGCCGACTGCCAACACCATGGACCCCGAGCAGTCAAACCCGGACCTCGAGTCCTTCCGGAATCAATGGAAGGCCGAGGTTCAAGCGAAGAAGGTTGCCTTTGGACCTCAAGAACAGCGAACTAGCCCGTCCACTAGTCGAGCCAAGGCGGCCGCACCACGGTCAAAGGGGCCCTTAGCCCAAGAAGAGGAAGAGGACGAGGACGATGATTATGTCCCGTCACAGCCATTTGACGATGCTTTGGAGGACACGCCCGTCCCTTCCCTTCAGACGGGGCATCCCGAGGGCTCGCAACAGGGCGATCCCGTTTCGGCCCTCGACCACTACGAGAAGGCCGTCGAGAGGGAAGCCGTGGGAAAGCTGGGAGACAGCTTGCAGCTGTACCGGAAGGCCTTTAGAGTACGTGTAGAGCCTCGCGCATCAAAGCCGGGTTGTAACTAACGTGATGCAGTTGGACGACACCGTCGACCAAAAGTACAAGGCCAAGCACTTCCCGAGGCCGCCACCTAAGCCGGCACATGCCTCGGCGGTGGCCGCAACGGGGGTGGCCGCAACGGGGGTTAACTCTGCCCCCAAGGCGGTGTCGATGAAGGACCTCATCGCGAGCTTCTCCGCGATGTCCATCATCCCGGCGCCACCCCCGGTCGAAGGGATGCCGCCACCCCCGTGCTGGCTTGCCGATATCCCGGCGGAAATCTTGGTGCACATCCTGCTCCAAGTTGCCCTCGTGGATGTCGGGGCTTTTATGCGGCTGGCCCGGGTGTGCAAGCGCCTGGCTTTCCTCGTCGCCACCGAGAACGGCATTTGGCGACGCCTCTGCCTCGGCAGCGAATTCGGCTTTGGGGGGATGCACCACTACTGGCAGCATCAAGTCTCTTGGGATCCCCTCAGCGACGCTGACCTCGTCGCCGAGGCCACCGAAGGCGAGGCAGCTGCACTCGCGGCGGGAGTTGATACCGCCAGCCCTCCCTCATCCCTCGTCCTGGCCGAGCGCGCCGACCAGCATGCGCGTGAGAGCACCGCGGATACGCTAGCCTTGTTCCGCTCGCTGTACTCGAACTCGTGGCAGCGCATGTTCCGGCAGCGGCCACGAATCCGCTTCAACGGTTGCTACATCAGCACCGTCAACTACACGCGCTCCGGCCAGGCCAGCCACAACCAAGTCACCTGGGCAACGCCGGTCCACATCGTCACCTATTATCGGTACCTGCGCTTCTTCCGCGACGGCTCCGTCATCAGCCTGCTGACCACGTCCGAGCCTGCCGATGTCGTGCGCCACTTGACGCGCGAGGCCCTGGCGCTGCACGCCGGCGGCGCGAGTTCGAACCTACCCACCGCTGTCATGCGTCAAGCGCTGAAGGGCCGGTGGCGGATGGCGAAAGCATCGGGCAACCCCGGGGAGTCGCCGACCAACATCGAGAACGACGTCACTGTCGAGACCGAGGGTGTTAACCAGTACATCTACCGGATGGACCTCGCCCTAGACACGGTGGGAAAGCGCACGCGGAACAACAAGCTCGGATGGAAGGGCTTCTATAGCTACAACCCGCTGACAGACGAATGGGCCGAGTTTACGATGCGCCATAGCAAACCCTTCATTTTCAGCCGGGTGAGGAGCTACGGGGTGCAGGGGGCGTAGTTGGGGTATGATTTGTCGATGAGTGGAGTCAAAGGGCTAGAGCGAAGTCTTCTTTTTCAGCAGGAGTTACGGGGTGAAGCGGGCATAGCGGGGTTCATCTATACCCAGATGAGAGGAGTTAAAAAGGGTCAAAGGAAGCATATATTCGGTTTCATGGTAATGAATATTTGGGCTTAGACTACTTGGTAGATAATTCCAAGGTTGTTCCAACGCTGTGTTATTTCAACTCTTCTTTTGCCAATCAAACCTGTCCCAGCGTATTAAACGAAGAGTTGGTGCGAAAAAGGGGTTCAGGGACGCGGGCAGTGCCAGAGCCTTGGCAAGAAGCTTGTGTCAAAGCTTGTGTCAGCTGTGACTGGCTGGCCAGCTGCGCCTCGGCCGCGGAAGTCGAAAAGTTGCAAGTACTTCGTAACCGCGATTATTTTGCCCAGTGAAGTTGACAGGAGCAACGAAAAACGGAGAGTTCCCACACAACTTCTCTCCGTCCCCGGTCTCCGCCCCCCCTCCTCCGTGCCGTTCTCGTCACCGCGGACTGCCAACGCCGAGTTTCAGTGCCGAACCGCAACCCCAACTTCGTATCGACCAACGACTGCGCCGCCAACGCTGCGTGTCCTTGACCCCTTGACTGGCGGCGGGCCCCCGATTGTCGAGGATTAGTGAGGAACAGCGAGGAGGAGCACCAGAGAAAAGGAGGTCGATTGAGTTTTGTGACCCGAGATCGCGACTGCTCATAAACCGCCGCCGCCGCTCCTTCTTTTTCCGCGACGACAGCGAACCAAATCCGGCCCAGCATGTTATAGACTGGCCCAGCCCGATCCTTCACGTTCATTTTCTCCCACGATGGCTTCTCGCAGCGGCAGCGGCAGCCGCTCCGGCCCGCTCGGCTTTCTCTCTAGTCTCTACGATCTCGACACGCTCGATACACGATTCACAACGCCGTCATCGGTGCCCTATAGGGTCGCGAGTGACAAGCGGGAGGATGACAATAAGGTCGTCGATAAGCAGGTCGACCCGCCGAAATGGAAGTCTCTTGAATTTTACCTCTACTACCTGGTCTTCCTGACCGTGGTGCCCTACATGTTTTGGGTCGCCTATGATGTGTCGAGGCGTAGGTCTTCTCCCCTGAGCATAGTGGAGGAGCAGGCGGGGTTGACAAATGGGCAGCATCGGATCCGAGATACAACAGGTTTAAGAACCGGCTTGCGGACGGCTGGATTCCGGGGCGCAAGATCGTGAGCTCCCCTCTGAAGATTATAATATGTAGGCACATGCTGAACCGTGGCTATAGGATGTGTCGGATGCCCAGTACTACACCTTCCGGATAAACCTGCCGTACATGGCCCTTCTGCTGGTCTTCCACCCGCTGCTGCGCAGGGTCTGGAACGCCGTGTATCCCGTCCCGCAGGAGGCAAAGACCGCGAGAGCCAACGCCCCCGAGGCGGCCGAGGCGAGACTGCGCCAGCGCACGTCGTATGACTCGGCCTTTGCTGTGTTTTTCCTCGTGGTCCTACATGGCTTCTCGGCCGCCAAAATCCTCACCATCCTGGCCATCAACTACAGGCTGGTGACGGCGGTGCCGAAGAAGTACATGCCGGCGGTGTCGTGGGGGTTCGGTATCTGTATCTTGTTTGCCAACGAGCTGTGCAATGGGTATAAGTTCCGTGATATCGCACTCCTTTTGACGGGGACACCGGCCAAAACCTTGTCGACGTATACCCCCGCGTTAGTCGAGCTCGGCATGCGGATGGACCGACATGGCGGGCTCATGCGCCGTTGGGAGATCCTCTTCAATATCACCGTCCTCCGGCTCGTCAGCTTCAACCTTGACTATTACTGGAGCTTAGATAGGCGGGCTTCTAGCCCTATCGAGGTACCACCCCCCTTTTCACCACTCTGCAGCTTCGTTTCCGATCACTAACGCCGGCAAGAAGAAACAACTTGACCCCGCCAATCTCTCGGAACGAGACCGCATCGCCACCCCGGCCTCCCCCCAGGACTTCTCCTTCCGCAACTACCTCGCCTACGCCATCTACGCACCGCTCTACCTCACCGGCCCCATCATCACCTTCAACGACTACATCTCGCAGCAGCGCTACCAGCCGGCCACGCTCTCCGCCTCACGCACGCTCAAGTACGCCATCCGCTTCGCCTTGGTGCTGCTCGCGATGGAGCTCGTCCTGCACTACGACTACGTCGGCGCCATCTCCAAGTCGCGGCCGGACTGGTCGTCGTACACGCCCGCGCAGATCTCGCTTCTCTCCTACTTCAACCTGCACATCATCTGGCTCAAACTGCTGCTCCCCTGGCGCTTCTTCCGGCTGTGGAGCCTGGTCGACGGCATCGACCCGCCCGAGAACATGCTGCGCTGCGTCAGCAACAACTACTCGACCCTGTCCTTCTGGCGCGGCTGGCACCGCAGCTACTACCGCTGGCTGCTGCGCTACATCTACATCCCGCTCGGCGGCTCCAGCTTCCGTTCCGCCCGCGACGCCGCCCGCACCGTGCTCACCTACCTGGTCGTGTTTACGTTCGTTGCGCTCTGGCACGACATCAAGCTCAACCTGCTCATCTGGGGCTGGCTCATTGTGGTGTTTTTCCTGCCGGAGATTGCGGCCGGTGTGCTGTTCCCCCGCCGCAAGTGGGAGCGCCATCCTACGGCTTACCGCATGCTGTGCTGTGTTGGGGGTGTGGCGAATGTGCTGATGATGATCTCGGCGAACTTGGTTGGTTTTGCGGTCGGGTTGGATGGGCTGGAGAGTATTGTGAAGGGCATTTTTAGGGATTATTCGGGTATGTGTTGCTTGTTTCCTCCCTGCTCCTCTCCACCTTAGCCCTGATATTTTCGGTTGGTTACTAACGGTGTTTGTTTAGGCCTTGTGTTCCTTATCACCGCATGCTCGGCGCTGTTTGTGGGCATCCAGATCATGTTTGAGATACGTCAATCGGAGCTACGCAGGGGAGTGAATCTGAAGTGCTAAGCACCTGGCGTTGTAATGTATATATCTAAGAGGATTGTATCTGTATACATCCTGTCATTTTGGCAAAGTTGATAGAAGGGTCGGGAGTATTTGGTTTCATTAGCTGGCGGGCAACATGTATTTTTACACACATGCACCACTGATCCTGCGGAAGCATTCACACTTATGCAAATGTTGGTAGATCACGGAACCATCAGATTAACTACTATTTCTATTGGTGGTGTCCGCCATGAGACAGATAACACGTCTAAACCAACCACACAAACTAAGGGTATATCCTCCCACAACATACGACCAATGCCTATCCATACTACACTATCATAAACGCCAGCCTTGCGGCTATCGAGGCCTACCAGAACGGAAATAGAGAACCAGAGGAAGGCATGGAGAGCCTGACTCGTTTACGTGTGCGGTTTCGCCATCTCCATGTCCCCCGCCGCGCTCAAATCACGCCCCGCCTTCGCAAACTTCCCCTGCTTCCCCAGCCTCGTCTCCGTGACATACCTGCGCAGCCAAATCAAGCCCCAAACAACGCCAAACACAATAAGGCAGCCCACGGCAATGCCAAAGACATACGCCGCCACCAACGGGCCCTGCTCGCCTGGGTCGAGGAAGCTGTACGGGTAGAAGCCCTTGTCGGCGTGGGTGATGTAGGCTACGGCGAGGTAGAGGGCGAGGACGAGGATGAGCCAGAGCATGTGCAGGGGCGGGGGTGGGTCGGTGCGCGGGATGGTCAGCTCGAAGAGCGCGAAGGCGCTGTTGAGCGCGTGCTGCGACACGTTGCTCCACCCGGAGTACACCTCGGCGAACCAGGGGCCCGAGAAGAGCACCCCCCAGTAGACGATGGTCACGATGAAGGGGTAGACGACTACCGTGGTGTAGAAGGCGGAGTGCAGGGCTTGGAGCGGTCGTGGGAAGCGGTCGAGGAGCGCGGCGCCCGTCCGCGCGTAGGTGAAGGTGTGGATGGCGGCGACGAGGAAGTAGAAGCCGAGGCCCCAGTAGGTTAGGCTGGTGAAGAAGCTGAAGGAGGCTTGGGACGCCGCGCAGCCCGTTTCGGCTTGAGCGCATTGCCACGCCAGCACGAAGATGAGGGTGGTGAAGGCATAGAGGGACTGCACAGAGAGAGCGAGACGCGAGTTAGGGATGGGTTTCTTCTTTCTGTATTGGATATATCTGGCTGGGTTGGGCAAGCTCTGCTAGGGAAAGGAGGCTTACGATAAGAGCTCGGCAGAAGAAGAGCACCCACGGCGATAGTAGCCACGAAGTTTCGAACCGATGGGTAGGGTCCCAAAGGTCAGTTCCAAATTTGAATACCTGTCCAGCCATCTTGCCGATCGCAGTTTCGCGTATCACTGGATCACTCTGGCGGGCACGCTGGCGGGCCCTCCTGCGCAGTCAACAAAAGAAGAACCGACGAAGTGTCGTCCAAAAAGTGAAAGAAAATGCGAAAGCGACAGATGTTCGAAGGACGGATGGACCCTGGTCTTGGCGTCCTTTTATGAAAGGAGCTTGAGAGCCTGCGCCTCGACCACCTCGTGCGGGTTGAAGCCCGATTCGGTAGCCAACGCCGCAACACGCCTCGCCTCGGCTTTTGCACGGCACTCAACAGATCGAGTCGAAGCCGTTCGCGTTGCACTCGTTTGATGCTTCGATTCACCTGAGACCAGCTCCACCTGTTTCAGTCCACCTAGCATTGCGTTTGTAAATACAGACCTTGACCTGGATGGAAGTCATGCATGCATATGCATATTTTGAACTCCAACGTGGTTTTAGACCCTCGAATACGGCAGCCCGGGATGCCACCGTTACCAGCGGCGTGGTACTGGTGCGCTCCAGCGCCGGCCAAATATTCGGTGACTGACGAGCGGGGTTTGTAATATTGGCGCCTCATAGAGGCTGGCGGCGGCTGATGGGAAGCGCAGGGCGGCCAATCGTCTTTGAAAAAGTGCCATCCTCCCTCATTGTTCTGATGAGGTGAGATGGGCGGTTGAGATAAGCGAGGACATGGTGGACATCCTTCAACACTCTCTCAGAGCCGGCATCGATCTGTAATTTCGCGTATGGGGTTTGAGCACGAGCTTGCAACCTGGAAACTTCAGATGACATAAGTGTATGTGGTCGATAAAAGGCCACGGTGAGGTTCAAATGCGAAGGTGAAAACGCGATATTTAACCACCCATGGAAATAGCCCGGGTTGGCAAGGAGCTGCTCATCCAAGATGACTTTCGGAAAGAGGTCACTGAATGCGGCACACCGTGTGTTCATCGCAGCGCACACTGACCTACCGGGGGCTTTTGAGACCCATTCGGTTCTGGCCCCGAGTGGCAGGGAGCTGCAGGCGCCCTGTCCGCATCTGGATCTTCACCACCAACTCGCCCCCAATGTGCAGGGTGTCTGCAAAAACAACACTCTTTCGGCGTGGCCAACACTCTTTGTTGGCACCATGGATCGTCGTCTCGTGTCTCATCGCACCTTATGTAGTTGGTTAGGGGTGGGCAAGTGGTACGGGCAGTTGAAAAAAAGATGGGTAAAAATTCCACATGACGGCGTAAGTGGAAGGGGTGTGCCGAGGCGCGTCTAGAAGACGGGAATGCGCAAAGTCATATCCCGAATTCAATATCCGCAGCCGTATTGGCGATGGTGCATACCCAGGTTCTGCTCTCGGGAGGAAGAGGGGCAACAATCGGCAGGTCGTCCCTCAACTAGCTCCTGGATTGGCTGAAGATTGGATGACGAGTCCAGGCCTGCAGAAACATGCAATTCACACGAAGAAACGAGCCCCTTTGACTTGCTCGGATGGCACCCAGCTATTGGAGACCCTGGCAACAACGCAACGCTATTTCTGCAAATGGAGAGTGGATTTGCAGGGCACTGTGGGGTGACTGCAGGGCACTTCCCTGGTTTTCCAGGAACCGCTCGCCAGCGCCAACCCACCCAATCGTCCCAAGTGGAGCATATCTCTGATTTTGTCACTTCTCCCGCCAGGAGGTCCCTCTTCTTGAGATCCCGATCTTCTCCTCTTCAACCAGCCTACGACGGGAGTGTCGTGCTGCCCGCGTTTGCTCGATCCTTTCACAGCAGCAGTCGCAGCAGCAGCAGCAGCAGCACCTTGCGAGACGATTTCGGGATCCACCTGCTGGGTTACCATTTTCCGTCTCGACAGCTCGACCCCATCGGATCGGCCACAACTCGAAACAGCGACACGCTCAAACCGGCTTGGTGTGACCCGCTGATACAGGTCCCTACCACCGTCGCTGGAGACTCCAAACTCAGCCTCACGAAACTCGCATCGCGCTCGACGAAGAAAGAAACCCTTGCCCAGGACACCCAGAACAACAGAGAGCCGGGATCCCGTGCTTAAAAATTCGGAAGCCGGTGTGGTGTTTCCTATTTCCAGTGCCCCCTACGCCCTATCCTTACTTCGTCCACCACCAGCCTCTGGGGTCCGTCCGTCACCATTATGTTTCATCCCGGGGCCCATCCGTGACAGGCGCCTCCGTTCGATATCTTGACATTCCCGCCGTCCGCTAGGTTTAGATATATATTCGCTTTGTTTCCGACCGGTCCATCGTCTGTCACTCCCGCCGTCATCTTGTACGAATCTTCTTTTACCGCGGGAGCCCGCAGGGACGCACGAGCTTAGGGCCCACCGGCGAGCCGCCCCTCCGCTTGTACAACAAGTTCCTGCCGATCTCCGCCGTGATCTGCGGCGAATCACAGCCGATCCCCCGGAACCCTCGATACTGGCTCGGAGAACCCCCTCAACACCTCCGCCATGGCTTTCCCGCAGCACGCGTCGTCACGCTTTTCCGACGTGCAGCTGCCTATTGTGTTCTTGCCCGACGTCGAGGAGGAAGACGACATGGAATCGGGGGCTGGCCTCGAGGTTGATACTCGGCCAAAACAGAATGTTCCCCAGCCTGCTCCCGCTCCTCAACACCCCATCCCATCTATGCAGCAGGCCTTTGCGGAATCCTTGATGGAAGCCACGCAAGGCGCGGCCGTGAAACCAAAACTACGAACCGGCGATGCCAAGGCAAGGCGCGAGGAGCTCCTGGACGGGGGCCGGTCCGACCCGCCCCCGACAGCCTTGTGGCGCGGCCGGGCAGGCCAGAGGACACACGAGCTTTGCAGACTGCTGGCCCAGATCTCATTTGGTGTGTACTTGCTCCTCCATGGCATGGCCAATAGCCAGATCCTGGTTGTTTCCATTCTGCAAGGTCACATCGACGAGGTGGACGAGTTTTTGGAGACGACGCTCGAAGATATGGATCTTGCCACAAATGATATGGAGGACCGGATCAAGCACTTGAAGCTCCCTATGGACAACATCGGCGTCTTTGAGAAGATGCTGGAGGATAGAAACTTTCGCATGCAGATCCTCGACGGGAACCAGAAGATCGAGCATATTTTAGCTCGCACTCAGGTTGCACTCAAACAAACGACCCATGACCTCGCCGAGGGACTCGCGGCCACCCGGGAGTTTACCATCTACCTTGCAGAGCAGCAGCATGGGAGCTGGCGACGGGATCGCCCGGATGTGATTGACATCTTTGACGCCATGAAAGGAAACACAGATGGGTGGTTCAACGCGTTTATGGATCTGCAAGCCAAAGGAAGCTCCCTGAACGCGCTGATTGTCAGGCTGACCGATATCGTCTCCGAGATGGAGAGGAGGGCGGGCGAAGTGAGCCGGAAGACTAGGGTAGGTCGACTCAAGAATTTGCCCAGCGGGTGAAGCGGCCACTAACCGACCCAACAGTTTAGCGTGAAGCCATACTCTTCCCCCAGTCATAGCCCTCGGCCATCTGATGCGTCGTCGATCACGACCCCTCCAACCTCGCCACCACCTAGGAAGATTCCAAACTCGCCTCCCCGGCTTTCGTTACGGCTGAGCGCAATACAAACGGTCGCCTTAACCATCGACACCGAGACCCAGCTGATGGCCGAGTTACATGCCCCCAAGGAAGACGACACGGCCGCCCGGAACGAGGCGGGTGCAGACGGGGCTACGCGGCAGTCAGTCCTGATGGTAACTTCGAGGTCGCCACCCCCCGAGGAGTCACCCCCTGGAACGCCTAGTGAACTACCACCCCAGTCACCCCCTGCCAGAGACCCGCGTCGGCTTTCTAAACGGCCATCAATGTTGGCAGACTTGCCCAAGCTTGAAGTGCCCAAGGAAGACGACGAGGGAGAGGAAGCCACGTTCTATCTCTTGCAACCTAGAACATACACACCTCAGCCCCCGTCGCCACAGCCGTCGCCCCGTATTATTGATGAGCGGCCCAAGGCGAACCCGGAAAAGTCAGATACCCAAAGGCAAAGGGTCGATTCTTCGGCTTCTTCGGTCGAGTCTGCAGCACAGCTAACGCTCGAACCCATCAAACCACGGGTGGAACATGTGATATCGAAACCGCAGGTACACCGGCTAAGAGTCGTTGAGATCGGATCCAAGACGGATCCCAGGACTGGCACCAGGTTAAGTCAAAGACCGGAATCGCGATCAAGGCCTGGACCGGACCCGGCACAGGCCCCCGAACTGGTTATCCCACAGGATCCTGAGGTGGTGACAACACAGAGGACGTCCCTGAGGCAACGCATCTCACTGAAGACCAGTCCTCCGGAATCAATACAGGTTCCTCACCCAAACGCGACGGAAAGGTCGTTGCACGCAGCCCCGCGGGGTTACCAGGCGCCGGATTCGGCATACGGATCCGATATGGAGCGCCCACCCGTCAACTCGATGACATCGGTCAACTCGCCTCTTGCAGATTTCTCACCGCCCTTCATTCATCCAGGGATGATACCCTCGCCACATTCTGAGAGGCAGTTTTTCCGCCCCGTCCAAGCCAGCCCCTACTCGCCGTTACAGCAAAGGCCACACACTGCCGGGACCGTGGGCCCTCATCAGTTTCCGCCTCCCCCGAGGCACGCCCCTTCTAGGATGGGGATGAGCATAATGAGTACCGACACCTCTATGACCGGCCAGACGGGCAAGTCGGTCAAGAAGAAGCGCAGCGCGTTCGGATGGTTGAAGAAAGCTTTTGCCTTAGATGATGAAGAGCGAGCAGCGTTCGAGCAAAGGAAGAGGGAACAGACTCCCAGCAACCCTTATTACGAACCCAAGAGCCAGCAGTTCTTGGATGGCAAACGCATTCGGCCCCGGCCGGGTTATTAAAGCCTACCCGGCGGCCCGGCCATTGTGCCGCCCGATCTAGTTCGCCAAGATAGTGCTTCAGTGCTGGTAACAAGCGTACCAGGCTTTTGCGGCCCGGGCCGGTTGATATGAAACCGGCCCAGCCAGCCCACTCATGCGTTCCGCGCTGTCGGGGCCGGTTTTGCTTGCTGTTTCATGCGTTTGATACCCAGCGAAACCAGATTCCCCCTTCCTCCAATCTACAGACCTATAATCTAGATTTGGACTTTTGTTTGTTTTATGTTTATTTCACTGTTACGTTCCGGTTGGGCTCCTGCGGGTTTTTACTTTAATTCCGGTTTAGCTGCGCCATGCTTTGGAAACGGGTCAGCTTGGTTTGTACAAAGGGGGAAAGGAAGGGCATTGCATAGCGAGGCGAGCGCGGGAATCTATTTAACTCCATGTAACTATAATACATAACGTTAACGTTAATCTTATGGGTTGGAGATGAGGTATAACTAACTAGTTAGTTAGTTAGAATGATTTCGCACTGTCCTCATTACGTAAGGAAATCAAAACGTTGAGACCTTCAGATCCTTGCCGAAATTTCTCTCGCCTTTCTTTCTTTCAGCAACATCTTCTCAGCCACCATGACTCAACCGAACGACCACCTTTCCGATCTTGACCGCCATGTGCAGCAGCTCGAGGGCAAAGTCAACCAACTACGGGCGTCCCTGACGCACTGGCAACAATGGTACCTCGATTACTCGGCGCTCAAGGAGGAAGTCGAGCAGCTGCCCAGCGACACGCCTCCCCATGAACAGCTCCGCCGCATCCGCCGTGACTTTGATAGTCCGCGGCTGACCAAAAAGGAGATCAACGAGATCATGGGAAAGCATGACCTCAAGGCACCTGAACAGATCGTCCACGTGCTGTCGCGGCGCCTGGACTATGTCGAGCAGAACATAAACACCTTGTCCAAGTCTCTCGAGACCGAGGAGAACCGGCTTGCGGCGGCGGCGGTCGTCGCGCATCCTAATGCTGGCACTGACGAGGAGAGCGGCTTGCCCTTCACCGATATTATCGAGGAGTTGGACGAGGACGACAACGTGGTCAACTTCCGGTTGCAGGGTGGCGCGGATGCCGAGCCGAAAATTAGTGAGGCGTTGAAAAAGGCGGGCATTCAAGAGGAGGATCTTGCTGACGCCGAGGCGGCGCTGTCGAAGACCCTGGGGGCCTTGGGGCTTGATCCAAAGGAGGATGGGACAGAAAAGGAAACTGCCCCCGGCCCTACAGCAAGGGCGAGCAGCACCACAAAAAGCACTCCTGACGATAAGCCTGTCACTCGCAAAAAGTCTGTGTCCTTTGCGGAGGACACGAAGAGCGGCGATGAGGTTGAGGCTGCCCAGTCGAAAGCGGCCCAGGATCTCGAACGGCTCATGCAAAAGGCCAAAGAACAGGAAGCGATAGATTTGTCGTCGGCAGTCATCCCGGATAACGAGTCAGCAGAGGAGAGCAAACTGCGCCGGGAGATGCTCGAATATGGCATGTCCGAAATTGGACCGGTCGTGGCCGAGCTCCAGTTGGAAGAGGACTATTCCGGCGACGAGGACGACATGGATTGGATAGGCTCTGACGATGAATTCGACGACGAAGAGACAGACGACGATGCCGAGGATGAGCTTGGACGGTCTAAACGCAAAGTCGTCACTTCCGACTACATGAAGCGTATGCAGGAGCTCGAGAAGCGTCTCGCCCGGCAGTCTGCCTTCACAGTCGGCGGGTCAGAAACCAAACCCGAGAAGCTAGACGAGGGCATAGGGCGGATAGCGGTGGTTAGCGAACCAGCCCCGTCAACTGAACCAGCGCCTGTGCCCACGCCTACTGAATCGAAAGGAAAGAAGAGCGTCAGTTTCGCGTCCAAGCTGGACATCGCTCCCGACACTGCGCGGCCGGATACCGGACCCATTGGTGATATCGTAGAGAAGGTCGCGGAAGAGGAGACGCTCAAGGACCCCGAAGAACCACCAAAACGAGTATCAAGGTTCAAGAAGGATCGGCCTGCCGTCGCGTCTTCCTCGCACCGTCCCGCAGGCAAGCTTCCTCCTGGTCCGCACCAACTTCCCAGCAACTTTAGCATGGGCGGCTTCGACCGCCCAACCGATCCGGCCCCGCCAGAAGAAATTATGGCTCACACAGTCGCTGAGCGGCCTACCATAGTAACGGCAGAACCGGATGGCCTAGAAGATGCCGCTCTGTACGAAGCCGCTGCGCTTGAGTACAGCCGTTTGCGGAACCAGCTGATTCGAAATCAGGGTGGTAACGTCGACGATGAGACGGGTCTCGTCCCTCTCGACGAGGAACTAGGCGGGCCTAAACGGCAGAGCAAGTTCAAAGCCGCGCGGTTGACTAAGCTACAATAGCTTGGGAGCCAAGAGGCTGTTATGTGGTCGATATATATCGAGCTATATGAGCGTTCCATTTGCTATGACTCATCGTGTTGAACCATCGCACCGTTCAATCTTCCTTCTGTCCCATCCCCATAACGAATACTCTCCCGTCTGTTATGCCAGCATAACAGATTCCCATTACCACCAAGTTGGTGACAAACACCGGAACGCTTAATTATCTGACAATTGATGGTCTGTAGCTCTCTATCTACATTCCATTACTAGCGATTCCAAGAACAACACTGATGGGCTCTCTGACGCCTCGACCTTGGCAACAACAATATCTCGTGGTCCTGGCGATTCGTTTCACCCCTCACATTCCTTCCCGCTATAAACATAGTAGGGGCAATAAAATCCATGTTTGTTCCCATGTGTGTTTTGTGTCCTCGAGTTCGCAGACGTTCCCCCTCCATCCGTCCTCGTCTCATCACACGTCGAAAGCCCTCACAACCAACAGCCAACAACAAAAAGAAGAAACATAAAAGAAAAATGCACATGTAGCATTCCAACCTCAACTAATCTTGGCCTTGCTAAAGTCCATCTCGGGGTGCTGCTCCTGGAACTTCTTCAGGATATCTGCCTTCTTCTGCTCGTCGCTGGTCGGCAGGCCCATCTCCTTCTGGCGCTGGTCGAACATCATCTTCTCCACCATGCCGCGCGTCTCGCCGTCCAGGTCCGACAGGCTGCTGTTCTCGGGCACGATCTTGGTCACGTCGATCCGCGGCGCCGTCGTCACCACGTGCGCCCACCACTCCATCTTGTTGATCTTGTCCAGGTGAATCTCCACGAGCTTGGTGTTGTCCGGGGCGGCCGAGAGTGTCCAGGTGCTGTCGTCGGGCCGGATCGCGTGGGGGAGGGTGCCCTGTGGTTGGGGGGAGAGAGGTTAGGTGATGCGCCGGGGGGTAGTGAGAAGGAAAAAGGGAAGGGCAGAGGGCAGAACGGACTTTGATAATAGGTTCTTGACCCTTGATTCCGGCCGAGATGCTCTCCTTCTTGATGTCTACCACTAGATCACGCCCTTTGAAGTTGCCCGGCACTGTGAAGGTGATGTCGAGGTCGCCGATGGTCTGGGTCCATTTGTAAGGGAGAGCATCCTGCTCGGCTTGTTCCTTTGCGCGGGCCGCGGCCTGCTCGGCGGGGGTTGGTTCTGTGAGAAAAATTGTATATGTTAGTTCCCCTGTCCGCCGGGGGGAGGGGGGGGGGGTTGGGGGGTGGAGAGCTTTGGCTTTGGGAGCGGAACTGAAGCTCTTGAGGGGAAAGGAGAGGGAGGTTGGCAAAGGATGAACGCAAGAGAGGTAGCATACCGTTGTCAGCCATATTTGATCTTTTTGATAGAGTTCGATCTCAAGTCCTGTGAAAGTGGTAAACAGCGACGAGTTGGTGATTTCTACGTCGTAAGGAGCCGAGAGAAGTTCATGGAAAGTAAACTCAGAGCTCCCGGCATGGCGGGGCACTGCTTCCGGCCCCTCCACCCCGCAGCTTACAGGGCACAATTGCCCCACGAGCACACAGCCTTGCATAACCCGACAGGGATATGTTATGCTTGGCGAAACACAACGAGCCAGCCTTGGGCCGACAACCACCATCTCCAACCATCGCGACCGAATCGCGATCAAGCTCGAGATTACAAATTCGAAAACGAGCAACCACCCTCGACCGCCAAAATATTTGCAGTTACTACACCCATACATAAACCAACTTTCCCCTTTCCAACCACCCATCTCCCACCCACAGTTCCCCAACCTCAACAACCGCCACAATGTCACGAAAACCAGCTTCCGCCCTCCCAACAATCAGCACCGAGGACATGTGCCCGGTCTGCAAAACCATCCGCTACCTCAACAAAGACATGGAATTCCTCATCAACCCCGAATGCTACCACTCGATGTGCTCCAACTGCGTCAACCGCCTCTTCAACGACGGCCCCAACCAGTGCCCGTACGCCGGGTGCCACCGCACCCTCCGCCGACGGGGCTTCCGCAGCGCCTTCTTCGGGGACCTGTCCGTCGAGCGCGAGGTGGACATCCGGCGGCGCGTCGCCGCAGTCTTCAACCAGGCCGAAGACGACTTCGAAACGCTGCGCGACTTCAACAACTACCTGCAGATGGTGGAGGACCTGACGTTCGACCTGGTGTCGGGCAGCGACGCGGAGCGGCGCGCCGCCGAGGCCACGCTGCAGCAGTGGGAGGCCGAGCACAAGGCCGACATTGAGCGCAACCGGCGCGCGGGCAAGGAGGCCGACGAGCAGTCGCGGCGGCGGCTGGCGGCGGAGCGGGAGGCGGCGCGCCAGCGCCGCGTGGAGGCGCTGCGCGAGGCCGAGGAGGAGAAGCTGGAGCGGGTGCGGAATCGCGAGGCTGAGCTGGATAGTCTGGCGCAGGGCCAGGCGGGCGATGTGGGTGGCGGGGGTGCGCAGCGGGTGCAGTTGAAGAGGCGGGGGCATGCGGCGGCCGCCCGGGCGGTCGAGGCCGCGGTGAATACGGCTTCTGCTGCGGCGGCGTCGTCGGCGGCGGCGGATGTGGGGAGGCTATCGATCCGCGGGTTGAAGGAGAAGAAGAAGCCGCCTCCGTCGGAGGGGCCGTACGATCCGTTTGGGGGGATGGATTTCGTGCCGAGCAGGTACAAGGTGCATGAGGGGCTTACGCACCCAGCGATTGAGAAGTACAAGGGCGACTCAGGGCACGTTACGGGTGGGTATAACTTTGAGGAGTACACCACAAGGGCTATGTTTGAAGCATTTGCCGGGTTGGGGGTGTTCATCGAGGACGAAAAGGAAGCGGGGATTGGGCTGTCCGCTGGGGAGGTGGCGGCCATGAGCGCGGGAATTGCTGCCGTGGGTGATAGGATGGAGGTGGACTAGGGGGGGGAGCGGGTTATTACAATTGCCATTCTTCTGTCTTGTTTATGCATAGCGTTTGGGCGTTCTCAGGGGAACCAGGGGTGGGATCTGGGAAAAGGGGCAAATGGTGGGTTAAATCACGAGTAATATAGACACGGAGCGGCAGCTCCTAGGTTAAGGTAGTTTGGTCAAACTGGCGGGTTTAGCAACTCCCATGCGTCACTGTTGTCGTGGACAGTGGGCTGCTTTAGTGCGGGCTCCAAGACCAAATATTAAATCTACAACTAGACACACTTGGCCAAGTCACCCTGCTTGAAGGACCGCTCCTACCCCTTCTAGATTCCAGCTAAGTATGTTGAACAACAAGCAGAAGAAAACCCTAGCTTTCGAAGCGGCATAGAAATAAACACTACTTGTAGTACGTCCTCCATGTTCCAATCCAACCAAGATATCGGAAGACAGGTGCCTGATTCCCGCCTGCAAAACAAAAAACCTCGCCGGAAAAAAAAACACGAACCTATAAACAACGCCACGCTAGATGCTAAACGAATGGCACTGAGTACCTTTCAAAACGGAACTCTGTCTCTCGCTCCTGACTTCGCCTTTTCTCAAGATGCTGCTAGTTCCGATTTACGTGGACGACTACCCCCTACTGATGCCAAGGAGTCTGTTGCGCCGGCCGTGGGAAGACTGGGATCGTCTCCAGCTGGTCTAGCCCGCCACCTATCGGCTGTTGGTTATGCTGCCAGCCCATGCCGGTGGCGTGGTTGACGAAAGCACCTTGTCGAAACGGGTTCGTGCTCCCGGTGGGCTGAGACAAGATACCGCCCGCCGTAACGGGCCGTTCCTGCTGGGTGGCTTGAGCCGGCTGGGCAGCTCCAAAGTTTTTGGCGAACGGGTTGGTCCCCGTCTGAAGGGGCTGCAAGGGTGCAGTGGCTGTTGTCGACGGCTGCTGGGGAGGCTGGGACTGGAAAAGAGAGTTTGATGCCGGGGTACCGAATGGCTGGGTGGCTTGGGGTGATGAGCGGGCAAACGGATTGGTGGACTGGCTTGTGGCGGGGCGCTGTTGGGTATTCACCGGTGCTGGCGCCGGCGCAAAAGGCGCGCCTGTCTGCTGGTTCATGAGCATAGACTGACGGAATGGGTTTGTAGTCTGCTGTGGAGCCTGGAGGCCCTGGAAGGCAGGTGCCGCAGTGCTCTGAAAGTTGGCAGCCGTGTTCTGTGGGATCGGGGAGAGAGAGTTGGGTTGGAAGCCAGGTTGGGGTTGGGATTGGGGGGAAAACCCCCCAAAGCCGGCCCCCGTAAAAGCGGGTTGCATCTGCTGAGGAGCCTGCTGGGTGGGAGAAAAGGTGGGCTGACCCTGCTGCTGGAACGGAGCACCGGTCTGGAACCCAGTTGGCTGGGGGGCAAAGCCGGTTTGAAGTTGAGGGAGCTGCTGTGGTTGGAATGGTGCCGGGCCCCAGGGTGACATGCCCATTTGCATCTGCGTTTGCGGTTGAGGTTGCTGCCCCTGCTGCGGCTGGGGCTGCGGTTGGGGCTGCACAACCATGGGCGTTTGGTTCTGTTCAATGGATTCGAAGAAGTCGATTAGGTCGCCATCCGGACCCTTCGTCGGCTCTGCTTTGGCAGGAGGCGGTGGGAGCTGTTCGTTTGCGTTTGCGCTGGTGCTCGGGCTTGAGGCGGGTTTCGCCAAGTCAAATTTGATCGACTTGGCCCCTGATGATCCGGCCTTCGACTTCTTAGCCTCTAGTTCAGCCAGGTACTGCCTCCTGTGGACCTCGAAATCGGGGTCCTTCAAGTACTCCTCAAGCTGGCGCCCTAGGTTCACCGGTGCGTGCTTTAGCTTGGGGACCTCCACTCTTGTGTGGTGCTCATATTGCCTGGCGACACTGAGGTACTGCACAACATAGTCCGTTTGCCTCGTAAACAAACGGTAGATGCCCATAGCCCTCTCAGCGTCCGTTTTGGACAATTCAAAGAAACGGCCTGTTAACCGATTAGCGGGCAGCAACTACAAGCTGTTCTGGAGAGGCTCACCGAGAATGTTGATCAGTGCTTGGTTCAGGGCTTGAAAGAGGGACAAAAGGTCCAGTACCAGGAGCCGGAAGACAGTGATGGTAATTTCGTTTTCCGGCTCATTCTCCATCACATCACATTTGAGCAGAGCGGTGAGCTGATGTTGGACAGTCTCCGTCTCGCGTAGCAAGCCCTTGTCCACCGAAAGCTTCTCTAGTCGGGATTCTTTGGCTCGCACCCAGTCAATCTTGGTCTCCCGGAAGGCGCGCGATCGTTCGGAAAGATAGTTCGCATAGTGGCGGATGTTTCGGCCTTGGGTTTGGGCTGCAAATTGGGGTCAGCTGATGCCAATGTCGAGATGATCGTCCATGACTGACCGTCGGAGAACATGCTCACGGCCAGCATATTCCTGTGCTTAGCTAGGTAGGCCAGTGTCACATCCGGCGAGCCTTCGCGGATCATCAGGTGGACCGTGATCAGGCTTTTGAAGGCCACGGTCCATGTCGCATCACGAAGGCGATACTGCAACGCCCTGAATACTTCTCCGACACCTGCCTCGCCGGCGTGCGTTGCAACCAGGATATGTTCGATGTACTTCGTCTTGGGGGGCGCGGCCTAGAAACATCGGTATTGGTTAGCAAGAGGGCCACCTCGAAGTAAAGAACGAGCGATATACCTTCACTTTGGTCGCCCCCTTCACCGACTTCTCGAACGAGCTCGCCATGACCACCAAGTTGAGTTGTCGGGCAACCAAAGGCCACGCGGGGTTGTTGGTTAACCCGGACTCTCGGGCTCTCGGGCTCTCGGGTTAGAGGGCGTTTGGGTTCGTCGAATTGACTTCGACTTTGGTGGCGGAGGCTGGGGTAATTTATTCCGGGGCACTCGGCACGGATTCCTGCTCAACGAGTTGAACAATACTGGTACGCTGCGCGAGCGTTGGGTGCGAGACGAGGCGTGGATGAGGTCACGATCGGGCAGCGGGCGGCGTTCGGCCTGCGCTACAGGTGAGCCAAGTCGCGCGCTGTCTAGAAAGCTGATAGGTTCTTGGGGTCGTGGCTCTTGTCGGGCCAAATGCAGAAGGCGGCGCTGGAGTCTCAATCTGCAGCCTGCCCAAGGCCTAAACAGGGGTCGGGCGAGACACCCATGTCAAAGGAAAGGACCGCGGGCAAGGACAGACACACACGGCTTGGCGGGCCGTGGAGAAGGCAATTTCACAAAACGCCGTTCATCAGTTTGTGAGCGCCATGTCAAACTGTTTGCTTGTCCGACAGTGATGTGAGACGCGGTATCAAGAGATGGACCAATATAACCCAAGTTCAATTTGGTAACAGGTTTGGTCGCTTAATGGTGTCATTGCACAGCTTGCTCCATCACCATATGGCAGCGCATTCAACAATGAAACAGAGCAATTTCGAATTTACCAACAGATATCATACCGTAATAACATAAATTGGTTACAATCATCTACCCGACGTCACACATTCTCAAATCACCGTAGCACATGGAATACGTGTTTCAAGGTGCATCAGATAAAATATTTAGTTAAAAATAGGCGGCGGGAGGTGGGTGAGACAACCACCACTTGGGGACAATGTCTTTTTCCACCACCATCCCTAGCCCCGCCGAGGTGCCCAGTGGTTCTCCCTTGTGGAACACGGCCACTTGGTCGTCCGCAAGGTCCTTCGCATTCGATTAATCAGAGATGCCATCATTGCGTCCGATGAGTAACAAGGTCGGTGTGCCGAACGCTTATTTCATGCTCCCAGCCTTCTATCGCAACCAAACCACTTAAGCCCCGAAGGGAGAGTTTGGAAGGTCCAAAAGGAGGGAGTTTCATCATAGAAACACCTGGGCTTTCATCATCTAGGCGGTTGTCAGCTTGAAATCCTCAACTCAATTCGTCGGTTGGTGTGGTAGCACTCACTTTGTTTTGAATGGAAGGGATGAAGAAGAAAAGAAAAAAGTTCAAAAACTTTCTGGTGCAAATTATTTTTGAGGGGTCGCTGTCCGGAGCAGCGGACCCACTTTGAGTTTGCTCGGGCCAAACATTGGCCGAGTTAAAGTGGCCTGTTTTTGATCGAGCAACAGGGATTCGTCGAACAAGCTTTCATTCTCATCGCGAGTTCACGTGTTTTTTGAGTCGTTGGATGATGACCGCCCAATGTGAGCAAATCTTAATCCTGAGTTGGACTCAAAAAAACAATGGCAATGATCCAGGTGCCGGTGAGAGGCATCCGGACTCTCTCACAACGGAATTTTAGATGTTTGAGAGGCCTACTCAGCCCACAATCCGTTTACATCAACAGATCACAAACCTGCAGGCATCTTACACAAAATACTGCTTCTGCTACTCATTCTCACTTCACCAAAAATGTGGACCCCGATCGAAAGGCAGTCGGCCAGCAACTACGGGAAGAATGGGCTAGATACAGTATGCCCTTCCTTGTCTCACAAGATGATCACATGTCGTTGCTGACTTCATCAAGATGAATTTCCGGAGCCGTCTAGGGCAGAAGACTTCAAGGAGGGACAAACCGTCACTGTCCACGGCTTCCTCTTCAGGAAACGGATAAAATCCTCAAAACTAGCCTTTGCAGACATTCAGATCGACAATGGCCCCGCTGTCCAGATCACTTCCAGCTTCCAAGAACAAAACAGCCCAGCCCACGCCGTGAACCAAGACCTCAGGGGTATTCCCCTTCACAGCCCAGTCTCCGTGACAGGCACCGTTGCCCAGCTCCACACCAACTCACAACCCGACGACACCCTTTTGGATACAGCCAAAGCCGATGGCGAGACACAATCACTAACGGGATCCTCAAGACCGGGCAGTTTCCCAGACCAGGTCTTCCGTATTGATCTTGATCTGACGAGCATCCAACCCTTGAACGTCTTCCCTAAGGATATCATCGTTTCCAAGGGCGTCCAATTTCCGCCCTCGTCGCGCCATCTGCAGATCCGGTTTTCTGACGCCCTACGCACTCGGTTACTTGTCCGCCCGCAAATAGCATTCCAATTGAGAAAGTCTCTCAACGACCTCGCCTTCACTGAAGTCGAAACGCCCGTGTTGTTCAAGCCCACGCCGGAAGGGGCGAGAGAATTCTTGGTCCCGACTAGGCGCCCCGGGTTGGCGTATGCTCTGCCACAGAGCCCCCAGCAGTACAAGCAGATTCTCATGGCCAGCGGCATCCGGGGATATTACCAATTTGCTCGTTGCTTCCGAGACGAAGATCTACGGGCGGATAGGCAACCAGAGTTCACACAGGCATGACATCACTGCTTCCATGACTGTAACTGCAAAGCGGTGGGCTAACTCGGCGCAGCTGGATCTGGAGATGTCGTTTGCTAAGGGTGAGGATGTTATGCGCACGGTTGAGTCCATCGTCTCGGACCTCGCCGTCTCCTTGAACTCGGACTTCTCCGTCGTGGATACCGGCGAAGAGGTGTATCTCGCGCCGAAAAAGAGTCTGGTATGCTCACTCGCCCTCCAGTCCAGAATACCCATCCTAATAAGCTTGCAGAAGGCAGTAGATCAGAGGGATTCTGCCACAGGCTCACGTTACTTGATGCCGCCATTTCCTCGTATGTCGTACGAAGAGGCTATGACAAGGTTTGGCATTGACAAGCCGGACTTGCGGATCCCGTTCGAGGTATGTCCACATCTAGTCCCCCAAGCAAACGCCGGCTAACAATGACAGCTGAACCGTGTCGACCACATTCTGCCGCGATCATTTGTGTCCATGATCACCCACCTCGAAAACCCGGTCGTAGAAGCCTTCAGGTTCCGGCCTAATTCTGTTGGAGAAGGCCAGGTTCCTACGTCGAGCTTCGTTGACGGGTTGATGAAGACACTTCCCCCAGCCCTTAGCCAAAATCCGGATGGTGCGCCGGTCGCACTCATCATCGACTCGTCGAAACCACTCCGCGGCCTTTCTCCTCTGGGTTTCGAGGGTGCGGGTGCTTTGGAAAGCAGTGAGATGCCTGGCCTCGCCGATTTTGAAGACGGCGATGTACTAGTCTTCCAAGCCCGCAAAGACGAGCCATTCCAAGGAGGCTCGACCGCCATAGGCACATTCAGGTCTCTTGTTTACCAAACAGCTGTCTCCAAAGGCTTGCTTCCCCGGGATCTCAGTTTTAAATTCCTTTGGGTCAACAACTTCCCCATGTTCACGCCAGACAACGAGACAGACCCGGGCCAGGGCGGCCATGCTGGCTTCTCGGCCACCCATCACCCCTTTACGGCACCTTTAACGAACGAAGACGTCGAGCTATTGGCGACAAATCCCTTGAAGGCGAGGGGAGACCACTACGATCTAGTCGTCAACGGCGTCGAGCTAGGTGGCGGCAGCCGACGTATTCATGTGGCCAAGATGCAGGAGTACATCATGAGGGAAATTCTCAAAATGACGGACTCTGGCGTGGCTCAGTTCTCCCATCTGCTCGAGGCCCTCCGTGCAGGCTGTCCTCCCCACGCAGGCTTCGCCCTCGGGTTTGACCGTCTTGTCGCGGTGCTCACCTACACGGACTCGGTCCGCGACGTCATCGCTTTTCCCAAATCGATGAAGGGCGAGGATCTCACGGTCAAGAGTCCTGGGCGGATCACCAAGGAACAGCTCGACACATACCATTTGGCGTTCCCCAGCAAAACGTGATGGTGATTGGGTTTGGGCATTCACGATGTATTTTTACTTGTATGGGGAATCCGGTACGTCACCGCCAAGGCTTGTTGTACTAGATCATAGATGGGATAAAAGGGAGTTGTGCTCGAATTTTTCCATCCAACCGACTACCCCTATCCATCTCATCATCCTCGTTATCCTCCATATCCTCCTTTTCAAAAGAATTTCGAGATGGAAACTCTCGGCCGTACCAAACATATCATCGACCAACTCTCGTCCTTGTCGTGGTAGGGTTGATGAAGAAATGAGTAGCCCTCGGCATCCTCACTTCTGTGAGTCGCAAGCGCTACATGTACTTGGCATCCTCCACTTCAAGGCTTAATATATACAGTTATGAACTAAGGTAGGCAATAATCTATAATGACTTATGTCCACATCTCACTTATGGTATACACCTATTACCTTTGTATTTTACTTTCAGAGGAAGCAAGTCAAGAGATATTATTAAAAATTATTTATTATTGAATTACGATAGAAAATGAACATCTATGTTTACACTTATCTATAGCCGTCGCCCGCTGACGAGTTGGCGGCCAGGTACACCTCCCACTTATGAGTTCTTCTCCTTGATGGATGGATGGAATTTATTTCGCCCGGAGGCACTGGGCCTATAGGGCCTTAGCACGCTAACTACATCCGGATCAAATTGTTTTGCCTTTAACCCGTACAAGCCCCCTACTTCTTCCCTCTTTCTCGCTGCACCATATACCTCTTGCCTTGGTTGTTGTTAGCAGATCAGCTTGGAGGCTACTTTCTCCAAGTGTTCAGCGTCCTATCTTCAGCAGCTAAAGCGGGACCTGCTGGTTAAGGCTCGTGGTTGAGGCTCGTGGTGTTGAGTGTCGGCTTCTTCTACTGTGACTGGTCTAGACTCTCCTCCTCATTCAGCTCCAGCCTTCCTGTTGCCATTGCGTATTTGATCGTCGCCCGGACTGCCTTCATATCTGGTGACCAATGCCTTGTATCCGATGGCGCCTTCCCTCCCAGATCTCCTCCTTGAACTGTAGCGTTTTCCTATTTGAACTGTAATGGTTCGTGCGCCAGCCAAAACGGGAAGGCGGTGAGCTGCATGATTCTCCGCCCTGCTTTGGGACACAAATCATGGAACTTCGCTCCAACAGCCACCATTTTCATCCAGCAGAACGCACGAATACCAAGAAGTTCTTGATTCAAGAAAATACGCAAAACTCTCAATTCTGCTGCGAGAAAAGGAGAATAAAGACCGTTGCTTCCAGGCCGAGGTTAGTCCGACCCTCGGACTGCCACGTGAATGCAGTTCTCTACGCTGTCTTGCGTGACTTCCTGTTGCTGCACCTCCTGCCGTGAAATTGGGGCCGTTGCCGGGACGGCCTCCACTGCCGAGCTTTTGGATTTGTTATTCCGGCCTCGCTTCGACGCCGGAGGTCCTACCTGGTTAGGTCCTCCGATTCCCATTCGGAGGCCCAAATGAAGGACTGTTGAGAACCGTTTCCACATCTCCAGGCACCAGGGATAAGTCCAGAATAGACCTATCACCTTATCAACGTCCTCCAGAGAATACCGAACGACATGATCGATATTATGCTCCTCGAGAATCTTGATCAGGGCTTGAGTTGGGTTGTGTCCGTCGAGTTTGTCCCGTTGCAGCCGTTCCCGGTAATTGGTTACATCCTTGGTCGTGAAGACAGTGTGAGGGTAGCGCTTTTAAAGGAATAAGACGATATCTCTAGGACGTTGGGCGGGATTCAGAGACAGGGCTTCCACGTCCTTCTTCATCGCGTCTGACAGTCCCCGATGGACGGCGTGAGTGGTCAGCTCTGCCGGATTCTCTCCGCTGGTGTCGTGGTTATGGTACTGGTTGGCGATCTCGAAAGTCCACTGCCTGTCGTTCTCCTTCAAGGCTTTAGCAACGCCTCGCCAGTGGCACCCTGTCTTGGAAGTCGTGGTCTTGCGGGCGGTTGCGATAGAAGGTCTGGCTTGTCCCCGGTCGCAGTAGAGATCAAAACGCGTGGCTTGTCCGTTGATGTAGTTCGAAGCTCGCCTCTTCACAAATCCCAGACCATAGGACTTCCCCTAGAAGTTCAGATCAAGCAAGAGCTCGTTGCAGGAGGCGTAAGCCGGGCCAGTGAGGAGACGGTGGCCTGGCGGGATGCTTGGTGGTGCGGGTCCACCATAAGGAGACCCTGTCAAGACAGCCTCTGGTTGGAGTGAAGCCGGTAACTCTTCCATGTCCTGCAGACTACGCAATGACATATATTTGATAAGAAAACCTGAAATCGAAGAATCAGCACTTGAATAATCCATTCTAAATGCTTAATGAGGGTATTCTCACTGCGCCGTTGTGGCCTTAGCATGCTAACTACATCCGGATCAAATCGTTTTGTCTTTGACTCGTTCAAGCCCCCTACCCCTTGTGGCAGGCATCAAGCGGCAGAATTAATTAGCCGACGTTTTGCAGTGTGGCGCACGAACCATTACAGTTCAAATAGGAAAACGCTACAGTTCAAGGAGGAGATCTGGGAGGGAAGGCGCCATCGGATACAAGAGCATTGGTCACCAGATATGAAGGCAGTTCCGGGCGACGATCAAATACAGCAATGGCCAACAGGAAAGGCTGGAGCTGAATGAGGAGGAGAGTCTAGACCAGTCACAGTAGAAGAAGCCGACACTCAACACCACGAGCCTCAACCACGAGCCTTAACCAGCAGGTCCCGCTTTAGCTGCTGGAAGATAGGACGCTGAGCACTTGGAGAAAGTAGCCTCCAAGCTGATCTGGCTAACAACAACCAAGTGCGCAAGAGGTAAATGGTTGCAGCGAGAAAAAGGGAAGAAGTAGGGGGCTTGTACGAGTTAAAGGCAAACCGATTTGATCCGGATGTAGTTAGCGTGCTAAGGCCCTCTAGGCCCAGTGCCTCCGGGCGAAATAAATTCCATCCATCCATCCGTCGAACTATACTGTGACCGCGCCCGATTCCGGCCTTCTCGAGGGCAAGGCATACGAAGTACGACAACCCACAAGCCCGGAGGCACTGGGCCTATAGGGCCTTAGCACGCTAACTACATCCGGATCAAATCGGTTTGCCTTTAACTCGTACAAGCCCCCTACTTCTTCCCTTTTTCTCGCTGCACCATTTACCTCTTGCCTTGGTTGTTGTTAGCAGATCAGCTTGGAGGCTACTTGTCTCCAAGTGCTCAGCGTCCTATCTTTCAGTAGCTAAAGCGGGACCTGCTGGTTAAGGCTCGTGGTTGAGGGCTCGTGGTGTTGAGTGTCGGCTTCTTCTACTGTGACTGGAGCAGACTCTCACTCCTAATTCAGCTCCAGCTCTTCCTGTTGCCCAT
>NT_165976.1:2766068-2768667 GCF_000143365.1 Chaetomium globosum CBS 148.51
ATTAGGGATTGACCATGGTGAACTGTGTTCCTATGACCTTAGAGCGTGATACAGAATATTCTGAACACATAAGGTAATAAGAAGCGTGGTATGCACGTTCGGGTGTCTCCGGAAGATATGTCAGTCACAGGAAGCCTCAAATTTGATCCTGCCTGACAAGATGAAGAGCGCTTCACGAGCACGGAAAGCAATCAAGGTAGACCAGCCCTCTCCAGGCCTTCTCTGGCGCTGCCTATAAATCCCCCCCCTTCCCCCCCTTCCCCCCTCCCCGACAGGAAAGAGTGTCCCACCTCCCACCACTCCTTCTCTCTCTTTTTTTTCTCCAGACACCTAGATATGGCTCCCAGACGCCCTGATCCTTCCAAGCCGCCCAAGGCCCAAAAATACAACTTACTTCATGGAATTACTGACAAAGACCAGCCACCTTGTACTGAAGACCAAAGCAAAGAATGGCGCCCTTCTTCAAATTCTGGACAGCCATCAGCGTCCTTTACCCCTTTTGCTTCGCAGCACCCGCCAAACCCCCAGGTACCAGCTGCACCTGGATTGCCAGCACTCACCCACGAGAACCTATCCGCCTCTCAGGGGAGTCAAGCTGGCCCCGCTATCCCACATGCGGAGGGGACAGGAGTGTCCATGGAATCCCAAATTCTTCTCCAGAGCCGGTTGCGGTTGGAGATGATCAAGGAGAGGACAGCATCCCGGCGCTCTACCCTCAGGCGGACACCGCCGAGAGGGACAGGCGACTCGGTCGAGGAGGTGATGGAGAGAATGGCCCGGCCCTCATAATCTCGACGCCGAAGATGTCAACACTGAGAGGAGGGCCCCGGTCGACGTCGATGGACTGCGATCCCCCCTCCCCCCCGGCCTCAAGTCCGATGGATTGCAAGCCCCCGTTCTTGCCGTCGTCCGTGGACTGCGATCCCCCGCCTCAAGCGCCGTCGATAGATGTCGGGCCCCCGATCTAGCCGTCGCCAATGGACTGCGATCTCCCACCCCGAGAACCCTTGAGGGATTGCAATCTGGAGTCATTGATGGATTGCGATCCCCCACCCCAGAAACCGCCGAGGGATTGCGAGTAGATATGGGGCTGGGATTCAGAAGCAACCTACGACCTGACAAAACCTCTGACGCCGACGGTGATGGAGGAGTGGGATTGGATTTGGGATTAAGCTTCCCGGGGAGCCGAAGAACTGACAGAATTGCCGACCCAGCCACCGGGCCCGTCGTGGTGAATTACGACGACATGTTTGGAGACAAGACCGCGATGGTGAACACGGAAGCCGAAGGCGGCGCTGGAGGGCTCGATGTTCACCACACCGATTCGGGTGGCATCCAGATCATTTGTCAAGGAATAAGTGTCTGCAACCCAGTCACAATTGTGAATGGAAAGGGCGGTAAAAGGATCGATCTGGCTAAATGGGGAAAGGCGGTCGAGATGTCACAGGTCAAGGACGCAAAGGAAAAAAGTCGATGGAGGTTTCCTTTTCGATCTCGGCACCCTTCAAGCTGTCAGTGTCCAGGTAAAAGGGCCAGTGTTGATAATGTTTGAATTTGATAATGTGGTAGAGTAGCCTTCAGGGTAGTATTCTTAGGTGTTAATATGTGAGTATCATCGATGGATCGGGACAAGTCGTCCTCTGACATAGGCTACAAGTGACCAGGCAAGGTGAGGGGTATGGGTGCACGACATTTTTCTTACCTGCTTGGACCTAGCTACTTTTTTCCTGGAATGAACCCTTCTAAAATCTAATCCATCATCTGCTTGAAAAAAGAGAAGCCTCTGTATCGGGCGACATCGGGAACAATGGCGGCGGCAATGGTGGCAGTGGTGGAATTGGAGGCCGTACGAAGAAGACGAGGGTTGGTTTTTTCACAGTGTAGGAGTATAGCATTACAAAAAACTACCGAGATAACTTATCATATCGTGGGGGGAAATAGTTTCATTAAGTAGATATATTTTTCTATAGTTAGTTATATGATTGTATATAGTTATTCTTATACATTGTTATTTTAGATTGACAATATCTTTGAAACGGGAGAAACGTCGTTTTCAATGTACATTGTACATTAAGAAAACTCATTATCAAAGCGAAGCTTCAATAAGATATGAGAGGGAAGAAGCGAGAGAAAGGTCGTTTTTCTCAATGTACAATGTAGATTGAGAAACCCATCATTGAAGCTTGGCTCCAATGATATGCAAGAGGGAAAGAAAGAAGTCTCATTATTGAAGCTTCGCTTCAATACATGAGAGATGAGAAGGAAGAAACGAGAGAAAGGTCGTTTTCTCAATGTCGGTACATTGAAAAACCTCATCATAGAAGCTTCGCTTCCATGAGATGTAAGGGGGAAGAAACGGGAGAAAGGATGGGGTGGGCAGACTTCTAGTTAAACAAGGAAGCCCGGAGGACCGTGCTATTACTGGTTTTCAAATATTAGGCATACCTACAGCAACACCTTGACTGGGTAGGTAGGTAGGCATACACTTATCTATCTCACACATAGGCGATAAGGCCTGAGCGTAGACCGGTGATGGTGCTGACTCCTTTTACTTCTAGGCAACTCCCAACATACCGGCCTACCTACCTAGGTAACATGC